>NC_091782.1:25921151-26240701 GCF_029378745.1 Bos indicus | reverse complement strand
TCAGATAGCCGGGACTTTTTAAACCTTGATAGACTAAAGAACGGTCTGACACGAAATAATTTGCTCTTAGAAAACAGATAGGTGGTCTGCGTAAAAGAATGTACAAAAAAAGTAATGCTTTCTGTACTACGACCTGTAGACTAAGGAGTACAGGTTCCTGAAATATTGTGGCGAGGGAAAGGGTCAGTTCCAGGATATAAGGAGGAATTTTAAGGTGGGCTCTGAAAGAGGCAGGCGATGGAGAATGAGCAAGGTACCTCTGACTCCTTTACCTTCGTTTACCTACGCCTGCGTTCTAGACTCATTTTGAACTTTTGTCGAGAACAGGGGACTTTCCGTGCTAAAACCAAGACTGAGAGGTTTCCTAGAATATTTGACGTAACCATAAACAATAATGATAACAACTAACATTTAATGAGTCTAGTGGGCCGGCCACCTTCTAAGCATTTAATCCTCTCACTAACCGTCTGAGATTGATACTGAGTCATCCCCATTTTACAGAAGAGGAAACTGAGGCAACTTGCCAGAGCTCATGCTGACAGTTGAGAAGTGTCAGATCCAGGTTAAAGAAGAGTATGTATACCGGCTCTGCAGTCGTTGTGCGTGGGCTCCAATCATGGCTCCACTGCATATTTTATTAATACAGGAAAGCACATAACATTTTGACTGGTACAGAGGAAATACTTAATAGTGCTTGCTATTATTATTAAAAGAGTGGTCCTTGCTCTCCAAGACTTTAAAATCTACTTTCAATGGTCCTTATGACACATAAGGCAGTAGAGATGTCTCTAATGGGTGATGGGACAGAGAATAGATGCATGGAATTGAGTGGAGGAGGAAAAAAGCTGTGAAACAAGAGTGGTCAGGTCTGGCTCACAGATCACTGAATCCTTAAATGAGTAGCCTACATATCATCTTTAGAAAGTGGTCTCAGATCCTGAATGGCTTGAGCTGATCACTGTAGTCTCTGTATTTAGATATCATATGGGGGTGCATGTTTAATTTAAAATGTAGTCAGGACTTTCCTGGAGATTCAATGGTTGAGACTCTGTGCTCCCAAGGCAAGGGGCAGGGGTTCGATCTCTGGTCCACAAATTAAGATCCCACATGCTACATGGTGAGGCCAAAAGAAAAATGTAGTCAGTTTTTATTAGTCACTAGAATTGTCCTAAGGAATGTTAGGGTATCTACTCTTCTAGCTGGAGGAAGCATGTATTAATTTTTCAGGGAAAGCATTTATTAATTTCACAAATAATTATCTGTTAGATGTTATATGGTCAGGCCATTCAAGATGACTATTCTCTTGCTCTGTGTACATCCCCTGCTCCACCAGCCTCTGCTTCACTCACATAAATACTCAGTCCTCTTAATTATAGGGCTTAATTAGTCCCTGGAAACTGACGTCAGTTCTGCCTGTAAATGGTAGCCTCCTCCTCCCCTGAGTAGCAAAGGCTGTTGTCGTGTACTGTCCATCGGTTGTGTTGAGTTGTTGCTCCAGGACCCTGTGTAGGATTTCCCCGTCCAATAAACCACCCAAGTCTCTGTCGCCGTCTCCAGGCTGGACAACTACAAGGCTTGCAGACCTGTGGGATGCCCCCCAAGATGTCAAGCCCTAGAGTAGGAGTCTGAGAATAGGACTCAGAGTTAGAGACTGACTCTGGAGAGAGGGGAGTGGGAAGGGATATTATCATTGAAACCTGAAGTCGGAGAGGGAGCCAGCAGCAAGGAGTCAGGGGGGTCCTCATTGCAGGCAGCAGGAATGGCCTGAGCAAAGGCCCTTGCAGAGGGGCTGGATGGGAAGGGCTCCATGCCTGGTGAGAGCCAAAGGAGGGTGGGACTAGAGTAGTGAATAGAGGCAGAGTAAATTGGTGCAGCAACAAGCTGTGTTCATAAAGAGCTGGGGTGAGCGCGGGTTTCCTGCCTCTGAGTCTTTTATTTAAATCGTCTTGACTGTGCAGCCTCCAGGTGTTGCTGAAGGGAAATTTCCATTATGGGGTGAGAGGTAACCTTGTGCATTGCTTTGTTTCCATTGGTTGTTCTTAACTGAGTTGAATGCTTTGCATCTGTGTATGCTTAAATCCACAAGCGCCTCTGTTCCAGAGGAGATGACTCCTGACTCTTCTGTCCTGCTTAGCAGTAAAAGAATGGTAAAATGGATTTACATTCATTCACTAGCATCTCTGTCTAACTTCATCTTACCGTAAAGATTTCTTGGAATAAAAAAAACAAATATTAAAGATAGCTCATTTTTCCTATTCTGTGGGTCTCCATGGAGCCAATTCTGTACTAGTAGTGTAAAAATCAAACAGATGTGAGAAAGAGGACTTGATGTACAGAGTTAATTTGTGTTTCTTCTTCAGATATCTTTGAGCAAGCAACCCTTAATGCAATAAAAATGGCATCTTTGAGGAAAAGCAGACTATCTTATCCGATAAGGCTGCCTTTTCTCATTACTTTAATGTTGCTCTGATCATGCCTTTTAAACAGTGTTTTTAATTTAAAAGAAAAAGTCCCAAGAGAAGACTTAGGTCAAAAAAGAGGGCATGATAACATTTGGAAACATGCAATGGAGGAACATTCTGAAAATCCACTCATCAGTGTAGTAGGACTCCCTGTAAAGGTGAAATTGGGTCCAAACTTAAAGAAAGTTTCAGCCTCTTTCTCTCCTTTTATCTTATACTTCATACCAATTCTTAGAGCAAGTTTAAGTGGTATCTCTAACAAATGTCATGGAAAAAAGGGAAGTGAATATTAGTTTCTGAAATTCCAACCTGGTGTGGATGGGTAGTTAATTTTAAAACAACCACATACCTGTAATACCTGGGGAGGCCCTGGAACTTCTATCAGCGTTTATATAACTCACTTCTCAGGCTGGATTTAATAAAGATCATTGGGATAAAGTTGGATAGGAAGAAACTGAACTATTTATCAAATTTTTTTTGTCAGTTAATACAATTAGTAAAGTGGTTCATAATGCTGGCATGGAGGCTGGAGTTTTCAGTTAGGGAAAACTCAATGCTAGGAGCCTGTGAGATGAATAAGAAACAGTCAGGGCTTCTCCCTCAAATTGTCTGGGGCTGTGCCCAAAATGTAATAGGATGCTTCTGCCATTCTCTTTTGCAAAGATGTCTCTAACAGAACTTTAGGAAAACTGTTTATTTGTTTTTTCTCATTGTTCTTAGATTATCTCCTTAGAGGCTTCTGAAATGCTCAATTCAGTGGTCCCCAAATTTGCTGCCCACTGGAATCACCTGGCCATCTTTAAAAATTACTGATGCCTGGTTCCCATCTCTCAGTATTGTAATTTACCAGGTATGGACTGCAACCCAGGCATGGGGAGTGGTTTTGTTAATCTTTTTATATATAGGTTTACAGATGATTGTACGAAATAATACAGAGATATTCCGTATACTGTTTACCCAGTACCCCCTGCATGGTAATACCTTCCAAAATGGTAATACAATATCACAGCCACATTGTTGACAGTGATACATGCAAGATCCGGAACGTTTCCATCATCACCAGGATCCTTCGCTCTTGTTGGGCTTTTATAACCACACCTACCTCCCTGCCCGCTCCAACCCCATCCTTTTTTTTTTTGCTTTTTAAAGTAAAACAATTTTAATTTCACAGTACAGCACCTTGAAAAGTACAGGAGTACATTATAATGGCTGGCACACAGGGACTGGCATCAAGTGAACAGGCAAGAAGAGTTACTGACTGAAGGAAGAAGGGGAGGTGGGAGAGGGTAGAGCTGAAGGGTCATCAGCAATAGGAGATGGAGGGCAAGCTGCAGCTTCACTCATGCCTGTTGTCCAACCCCATCCTTAACCTCTTGACAACCACTAATCTATTCTCCATTTCAATAATTAGTCATCTTAACAATATAAGTGTAATCATGCAATGTGTAATCTTTGGGAACTAGCTTTTTTCATGCAGCATAATTCTCTGGAGATTCACCAGGCTGTTGCACGTGTCAATGTTTGTACCACAATTTGTTTTACCATCTGGAGTGTTACCAGATTTTGATTATTAGGAATAAACTCCTATAAACATTGATGTACATATTTTTGTGTAAACATACATTGTCATTTCTCTGGATAAATGTCCAGCAGTGGAATTGTTGAGTTGTATGGTTAGTGCATGTTTAGTTTTTAAAGAAAATGCTGAACTATTTTCCAGAGGGGCTGTACCGTTTTTGCATTTGTAAAAATGCAAAAAATCACACAGAGCAATGTGTGAGTGATTCAGTTTCTCTACATCCTCACCAGCATTTGGTGTTGTCAGTCTCTTCTGTTTTAGTGTATTGATAGCACATTGTGGTCATAATTTGCATTTTCCTAATGGCTAAGTAAACACCTTTTATTTTGCCTTTCATGTGCTTTCCTTTTCTCCTTTACTTTTTGCTTCTCTTCTTTTCACAGCTATTTGTAAGGCCTCCTCAGACAGCCATTTTGCTTTTTTGCATTTCTTTTTCTTGGGGATGATCGTGCTCCCTGTCCCCTGTACAATGTCACGAACCTCCATCCATAGGTCATCAGGCACTCTATCAGATCTAGTCCCTTAAATCTATTTCTCACTTCCACTGTATAATCATTAGGAATTTGATTTAGGTCATACCTGAATGGTCTAGTGGTTTTCCCTACTTTCTTCGATTTAAGTCTGAATTTGGCAATAAGGAGTTCATGATCTGAGCCACAGTCAGCTTCCAATCTTGTTTTTGCTGACTGTATAGAGCTTCACCATCTTTGGCTGCAAAGAATATAATCAGTCTGATTTCAGTGTTGACCATCTGGTGATGTCCATGTGTAGAGTCTTCTCTTGTGTTGTTGGAAGAGGGTGTTTGCTATGACCAGTGCGTTCTCTTGGCAAAACTCTATTAGCCTTTGCCCTGCTTCATTCTGTACTCCAAGGCCAAATTTGCCTGTTACTCCAGGGGTTTCCAAATAAATGGAGAAACAGTGGAAACAGTGGCAGACTTTATTTTGGGGGGCTCCAAAATCACTGCAGATGGTGACTGCAGCCATGAAATTAAAAGATGCTTTCTCCTTGGAAGAAAAGTTATGACCAACCTAGACAGCATATTAAAATGCAGAGACATTACTTTGCCAACAAAGGTCCATCTAGTCAAGGCTATGGTTTTTCCTGTGGTCATGTATGGATGTGAGAGTTGGACTGTAAAGAAAGCTGAGCGTAGAAGAATTGATGCTTTTAAACTGTGGTGTTGGAGAAGACTCTTGAGAGTCCCCTGGACTGCAAGGAGATCCAACCAGCCCATCCTAAAGGAAATCAGTCCTGAATATTCATTGAAAGGACTGATGTTGAAGCTAAAACTCCAATACTTTGGCCACCTGATGCGGAGAGCTGACTCACTGGAAAAGACCCTGATGCTGGGAAAAATTGAAGGCAGGAGGAGAAGGGGATGACAGAGGATGAGATGGTTGGATGCCATCACTGACTCAGTGGACATGAGTTTGAGTAAACTCCAGGAGTTGGTGATGGACAGGGAGGCCTGGCGTGCTGCAGTCCATGGGGTCGCAAAGAGTCAGACACAACTGAGCGACTGAACTGAACTGAACTTCATGTGCTTATTTGCCACCATTTGGTGAAACGTCTGTTCGTGTCTTTGCCCATTTTCTAGTTGAATGACTTACTTTTCACTTTTGCGTTTGAGAGTTCTCTCTCTATTCTAGATACTAGTCCTCTGTCACCTTTGTGGTTTGCAAATGTTTTCTCCCACGTGGAATTTGTCTTTTCACACTTCTGGTAGTTTTTCCATACAGAGCAAAAGTTTAATTTTGATGCAGTCCAGTTTATTGTTTTTTCATGGATTATGCTTGACATTACGCAAGGACTGTTTAGCATTATCCACAAAACACATTGCATCAAGGAATGCTGAGTCCCTCACTGCAAAAAGCTTTCATGTTAAAATTTTCCATCTAGATGAAGATGTTTCCCTTCTCTTTTCTTCTTTAGGTGTGCTGACTTTTAAAGGATGTTTGTGGTTTCAGAGAAATCCCAGGACATACAGAGAAACTTGAAATTTCCAAGGATGTGAACTGCAAGACAACCATTGCTCATCAGATCTTGTCCTTGACATTATGGACAAGCTTCTTTCAAAGAAAGCTCTTTACCCATGGGGATAAGGGAGTTGATGGATATAAGAATCATTTCTGGACTGTCACACACAGGCCATGCAACCTCACCAAATAAATAGTTCTTTGTATAAAGAAAAAAAGAACTATTGTCATGATGAGAAGAGGACAGGAAAAGGCTGAGATGTCCCAAACAGAATTACAACTCATTCATTTGAATGGAATATTTGAAAAATAAAATAGGGGGATTTAAGCACGGTCCATGGGGATTATAAATTATGGGCAATGTTTTCCTTATTTAGAATGTTGAGGGAGGAAGAACTTTTGTATAGTCAGAGTCACGAGTTTCCAGTTACTAGAGATTTTCAAGCAGGCCCTGGACCACCACATAGCAGGTGTTGGAGACATGAGTCAGGCAGTAGAAAGGTATACGAGGTGAACTCTGAGAGCCTATGCAGTCCTGGTGTCTCTGGCAACATCTCCTTTCTCCAAGGGAAGATGCAGAATTATCCTGGAAAGGAAGAGTATAGGCAGGACTGATCCCAGGAAATTTAGGCAAAGCACCAAGAAGAAGCCAGATAACTGGAGGAGAGCCTTCTCTAGATTAAGTTGGATTTATGGAGCTGGAAGAGACTTTAGGGGGTGGCTGTCTTGCTCTTGATAAGGAAATGGAGAAACTGTATCAGTCAGATAGGCTAGACTATGATGCATTAATAAACTGAAATCTCAGTGGCTTAACAGAAGAAAAGTTGATTGCTCCCTTGGGCAAACTCCTTTACGGATGTTTCTAATCAGAAACATTCTCCTCCAAGTGATGACTGAGTGATACAGGTTCCTTCCATCTTGTTTCATGTCCCTTCAACACATGGCCTGAAAAGTCCATGGGAAAGGGAAGAGAATTCAGGAAAGGCACCTGACTACTTTAGACATCCAAGCCCTGAGTATTTCATGAATCACTTCCACTCAGATCCTGTAGGCAGAATGGATCCTGCAGCCAACCCAATTGCAAAGGAGGCTGGGAAAGAGGGGACCACACTGATATCGGTCACACACCTGTAGTTTTTTCCCACAAGAAGCCAAGATGCAGAGGGATGCAATGGTTTCATTATGATCATTGTGTTAATGTTGACAGAACTAAGATCAGATTCTAGATATGATGATTTATCAGGTTAAGTGTAGTATATGGTGAAGACTTCCATGGCTGGATTCTGGGCATCCCACTTGGCAGCTAGAACCTCAAAAAAACAAAACTTTTATAGTTCCTCATGCCCACTAGACCTTCTATCTTTGCTCCTGAAGCCCCTTATTTAGGTGTGAATACCTTCTGCTTCTTTACCTACCTTCTCTTTGCCTCCTTATTCTTTAAGACTTAAGCATCTGTGCTTAATGCCCTCCTCTCCAGACTGAGTTAGGTGTCCCATGCATCCATGTTATCCTGTCCTGACATCAACCCTGAATATTCACTGGAAGGACTGGTGCTGAAGCTGAAGCGCCAATATTGTGGCCACCTGATATGAAGAGCCGACTCATCGGAAAAGACCCTGATGTTGGGAAGATTGAGGGCAGGAGAAGAAGGGGGCGACAGAGGATGAGATGGTTGGATGGCAGCACCAACTCAATGGACATGAATTTGAGCAAACTCCAGGAGATAGTGAAGGACAGGGAAGCCCGGCGTGCTGCAGTTCATGGCGTTGCAAAGAGTTGGACACAACTTAGTGACTGAACAAAAACAAAAAAAAAAGTCATAGGTGGTAAAGGTTATGTCATTATCCATTTTTTTATTCTATTTCCAACCCTAGATTGTGAGCTTCTTGTAGACAAATGACATTATTAAAATTTTTTGCATTGTAATAATTAAAAATTTTTTGACATTCAGCAAGTCTGACTTTATGTATACAGTTTATGGAGTTTGACAATTATATATATTTTTTGAGTTAAGATTTTCCTGGTTCTTGATATGCTGAATAATTTGAATAATGGTATCCTGGACATTTTGAAATGATATTATAAGACTCTGAGCCTTGTTTGAATCCTGTAAAATGTTGCCATTTCTGTTTTAGCAGGCAATCAACTTAGCTGGTTTCAGTCTGCAAGGTCTGACCAACTTGCTGTGGATGGTGTTTTCAATATTGGTTCTGTTTTCAAAGCCTTTGCGGCGCTCTTCTGATCCAGTGTGTACGCCACCTAGTGGCCAATCTTAGCATGGGCGGTGATCTCACGCGTGGTAGGTTTCTCAGTGCCTCACTGACTCTTCAGGGTCAGATCCACACATACACAGCTGGAGAATAAGCCCAGATTTTTAAACAACTTGAGCAGCGCTTCGTCTGCCTCCTCTCTGATATCTTCTGAGATCTCCCTGGAGCTCTCTGATTCCCTGGAGTGTCCCTTTTTGACCCTTGTCTGCTGTGTGTTTCCCATAACTGCACCCATGTCTGGAGCTGTTAGGGTCACAGTGCAAGTGAGATAGAACCCCATCCCCAATTTTTCTGTTTTGGGTATTAAGATCAGTGATACCACACATGCAGCTAGATGCAACTAGGAGACATGAAAAAGGTTAATACATTGTGGAGAGAGCAGGGAGAGCTCTCAGGCTGGCCTGAAAATGGTTTGCAAGAACCAGGTGAGGAGACTGGCTTGGTGTTTGTGATGCTGGAGTCTGATGCTGGGGTGAGTTCTTGGGAGCTGGAGCTCCATAGTGTGAACTGCCCGCTAGTTACAAAGGAGTATCTGAGCTTTCTATCAGTTTTGCCCAGATGTGGGGCAGAAAGGGAAGAGGGTATGGTGAGGCGTGAGAGCTATGAGCATTCGAACTTCAGAAAAAGAATCAGATCCATCATTGTAAGGACTGGAAGGTAGAAAAAAAGTAATAGGATTTGTGCTATTCTCTTGGGCCGCTTCTTCCAGTCAGAGAGGAGAACTCCTCTCCCTCGGAGTTTTTAGGTGCCTGTGGGCTGTTGCAGGCTGGATCATGTGAGAGATTAAGGAAAAGCAAAGGAAGGAAAAAGAAAAGTGGGGAATTTTCTCTGTTCTCTCTGAATGTCAGGAAGCCCTTTGCCATTCCTCATGTCAGAGAATTTAAATGGCATTTCCTGGAGCCTTCATTTCTCACCCTTGCCAAGGCTCCCCTCCAGGTCTGAGGCTGCCTTGAGACCAGGCCAGGGCATATTAGTGGGAAAAAAATGTCAGGTTCACTACCTTCAGTGGTATTTCAAATTTTGGTCTTTTCTCCAGTCAACCTAATGCTATTTGCTTTTCATGGTGAATACTTGCTCCATGTATTCTGTCCAGGTTTTATAGCTGCGTTCAGTGGGAGACACAAGGCTACCTACCCCATCTTACATAGAACTGGAATCTAATTTCACCTAGGCCTAGCACAAGAAGGGACTTACCAGATGTCCAGTGAATGAACAAAGTGAATGGATGAATGAATGAGGGTACAAATCAGTTACTTATGAATAACACAGAAATACTCATGTTTCCAAAGAAAAAATTTCTGATGACCATCAGTCAGTTCTCTCTCTCCTCTTCCTGGGAGTGTGAGGTATACAGAACAGTTCTAGCCTGTTTATGAAAAATACTTTTTCTTGTTGAATATTTAAATCAGATAAGTGTTTTAAAAACTGAAGTTGCTGTGTCCCTGGAAAGGATTTGGACTGCACAGATTTCAACGAACTTCCTTAAACTCTGTTACTTGTTCTAATATTAAAAGAAAAATCAAAATTGACAAAGGGCTTTCTTTAGTTGCATGTGTTTACAGCCTAGTTACTACCCAAACAGGCTAAAGAGTAGGTTTAAAAACAACAACAACAGCTCTACAGAGCTCTATTGCCCATTCATCTGTCTGCATATAAATTATTGGATCTATTTACAGTCCAAATGCTAGAAACCCCCAAGTACTTGAATAGCAGGCTCTTGTATTTCTGTCTCTTTAATCCTAGGCTGATCTGACCATTGCCAGCAATAGAATTTAGCTGGTGAGTCCAACGTGAAATCAACGAGGGCTGATCTTTTCCATTCTTGAAGTTGGCTTTGACAGGGACCACAGGAGTCAATGGGACCTCTGTGTGTGGATGGGATTCCCAGGAGAGTCAGGAAGGGACGGATGATTCATGAGATAAAACATCCCAAAGGGACTCCACTTCCCTTTTAATTTTGTGTCCATGTGAGGAATTTTGAAAACCAATGCTGCTGAAGACAAAATTCCCATCATGAGCTAAACAGGCTCCCTGACAGAGAGGAAACACAAGCTTCTGAGAACCAGGGTCCAATTCTCTTTACATAGAGGCCACACCGGTGAAGAAGGGCACCCAGCCAAGTAGGGTGCATGTTCTTTCAAATGGGACGGGGGCCTTGACCCCCTTCTGAAGAACCTTTTTCCACTCTGATTCCATAAGAATAAGTCAGTAATCTGCTCTGAGTGATCAAATGCCATTTTTCTCTGAGTCTGCTTGTCTCTGCTTCCTTTTTGTTCTGTGTAGCTGCTTCAGCTTTTTGAATGGCTTTTTCTGTCCTAGTTTATCACAGGTTTGAGTTGCATCCGTATCGGGAGTTCTCTCTTATGGTAGATTTGGCACCAACTGGAGAAGTTGAAACCCTCCCTAAGTCAGATCCAGTTCCAGGGAACCCCAGGGAACCATCCGTGCACTTTGGATGCAGTGGTTTGGGTTTTATCTGAGTTTTGTCTCATTTGCTGCAACCTGGAACATACTTGATTATGTAAGAAGTTTTACAAACATGGGTCTAGTCTGGCCACAGAATCCACTCCCTGCCCCCACCCTGCAATCTCGAAAGCCCAGCAACCTGCTGGGGTGCGTCCTCTGGGTCAGCTGCCGTCTAATCCAAGTTGACAACTTGAGAAGGGCTCCTGCAGGTGGACTTTCTACCTTTGAAGACCCAGGCCCCGTGGGGGACCACCCTGCTGCCACATCTTTCCGGCTGCTCCCTGGGAATGTTTTGTTCTTTCAGTTACATCTGGATCCAGCTAATGAAAACAGAATGTGACAGATAGTCTATGTTGGGGATTTTTCTGCCTTTATTCCTCCTCTCCTCCAAAATGCAGAGAAAGGCTAATCATAAATTAGCCTTCACCACAGGTATTGTGAGTCCCTCCAGTTTCCTCTTGTTTTTAGAGGTTTTACCCCTCTTGTAAAAATGCACAAGGACAGCATGCTTGTTACAGAAAAAGTAGGTAAAAAGAAAAACATCTTAAAATGATTTTTCAGTAAAAATATCAGGCTGAGGTATTGCCTGATACTTTGCTCCTTCCAGTCTTTCTAACTCAGCTCCTGCTCACTTTCATCAAGTACTGATCTTACCCTTCACGGGGACAGTGCCCCTAGCAACCAACATTTTTTTTTTGTTTTATTCCTAAACTGCTTTAGTGAAGTTACTTTAAGAAAAGTGTTCTCCCAAACAAAATGCAAAAGAAACATATCCATGATAGAACAAAATATTTTAATGAACAGTTTAAACAACTCTTTTATAAGTGAGTTTCTGAATGGGCCATGGCACCGCTTCTTAGGGTGGCTTCCTCTGACCAGCCTTAGTCCTGATGTTACACGAGCCTGGGTAATTTGTCTCTTGTGGGTGACATCCAGAGTTCTCTATTTAGGCCCTCTGAACAGTGGTTCAGGCTGGTTGCCAGGCTGACCAGGCTCTCAGCTCCCAATCTGCGGGATGATGCCTTTTCTTGCACATTCTTATTCTATGCCTCTACAACCTCCTTTTCCCATTTTGGGGATGATAGTGTGTCAGGTATGAACCGCAAGTCATAAATTGAGGAAAGACCTTGAGGATTCTTTGTCTGTAAACAAACTTACTTTCTACTTCAAACCTCCATTTAATATGATGGTAGGAGTTTAATCTGTCCAAGTGGGTTTACACACAGGTACAGATCTGCCTCGTCTGGGCCACAGTCTATCCACGCTGGTATCCCGCAGTGGATGCCTGCTCTCACCTGGCCTTTGCACTGTGCAGGTCAGTGCTAAGTCATCCCTGACCCAAGGCCCCCAGTTCCAGCTTGCTTTCAGCTCAACCCTTTACTGCTTGGAGCACAAAGGTCTTCTATCGCGCATGGTGCTGGGAAAGCAGGAGCCTCCGTGGGGCTATCTATGTGCTTCATTTCCTCTCTGCTGTTTCATCTCTTTATTACATCTCTGCTATTCTTGGGTGCAGAGGTTTTGGTGGGCTGTGGCAGGCCCCATGTTCAGGTCAGCTACATTACTTGCCAGAATCCATGCAAAATGAAAACACCAAGCTGGGCAGGGTTGGGAAAGTCAGTGCCCCTTCCCGAGGGCCCACAGCGCCTGTCCACAGCAGACAGCCGATCCCCAAGGGATGGCAACCTTCATGCTGGTACACACTGAACACTCAGTCTCTGGATGAGTGGGCAAGAAACTCCACCAGATTGGTACCCTCAGCCTGGGACCAAAAGGCAGCTTCCTTGAATCCCACCCTCAAATGCCATGGGGTGGGCATACCCAGCCCTGCCACCCCCAGTGCCTGCACCTGTGCCCAGGCCCACATCAGGTGTGGAGGGAGCTAGCAGATCACAACACAGGAAGAGGGAGGTGACAGGGGCTGTGGCACCAGGGGACATAGGGGTGAGCAGTGGGGATCCCAAGCCAGACACAGTGGGGGCAGGATGCACAAGAGTCGCGGCTCCAAGCCCCTGGTGCGCGCTCCACTGTCCTGTGGTCTGGTTTACAAGTCACAGATTCAAAGCTAAAATTAGTAAGAATTTCAGGGCAGCCACTACAGAGCATTCGACCTAAGTGCAAGGGCCTTCTGGGAGCAGTGCCTGTGCACGACACCGGTCACACCACCAAACAGGCTGGCCTGTGTGGTCCGATGCACAAAAGCTTGAAATAGACTTCCTGTTTCTTATATCAGCCCTTCCTTGGTGCAGTGAGAATAAAAGCGTTCTAGCTGGAACTCCCTGGTGGTCCAGTGGCTAAGACCCTGCACTCCCAATGAAGGGGGCCTGGGTTCAAACCCTGGTCAGGGAATTAGATCCCACGTGCTGCAACTAAGACTCCACATGCCACAACTAAAGATCCCGCATGCTACAATGAAGATTGAGATCCTGCGTGCTGCGGCTGAGACCCAGTGCAGCCGAATAAATAAAAAAAATTTTAAGGGGTTCTAGTTGTTGCCTGGAGTAGAGTCAGAGGAGAGGTTTGGGTAGGGGACAGTGCTAGAGTAACAGGAATTATCAGAAAGGGAAAAACTCTGAATTCATACTTTTAAAATGTTTTCTCACCACACAAGTGTCAGCAGATCCTAACCCTCCTGGACTCCTGGCTCTAGTCCAGGCTCACTTGGGGGACACCAGGGACCTTTGCACCACTGTCCAGGCTACACCTCAAGCTGTGACTGGCATCCCTCCTGGGGGTGGGGTGGGGAGAAGTGGGAGTCTACTGCTGTCTAGCACCAGGGCAGCGCAGTGTGGAGGTTTTATGTCAGCCGGTCAAACTCTCTCAGAGGTGTATTTTTAAATCTAAACATGATCTTCAAAAGTGGGTTGCCACCCAGACCTGCAGTACTAGCATCACTTGGGAACTTTTTAGAAATGCAAGTTCTCAGGCCCGGGCCCAGACCCACAGAAACTGAGTCTCTGGGGGCGGGGCCCAGTGTTTGTTTTAACAAGCTCTCCAATGACTCTAACTCGCAGCCAAGTTGGAGAATCACTGCTGTAAATGTATGTAACTTGGGGGACATTTTTCAGGATTCTTCAGGAAGGTTTCATTTACAATCTTATAAAATGACTCTTGGACCTAGTGCCCACTGTTCAGAGAATAAGAAGATGCTTTGGCATCTCCAAGTATGTTCTCTAACCATATGCTACATACAGTATTTGAGATTCCTGCTTTAGAGATTTATTCCTTTGGGATCTTTTTACTGTTCTCTTTTAAAAGGTAAAAGTTCTACTTGGTAGGAGAAGAAGTGTTAGTTGCTCAGTTGTGTCTAACTCTGCAATCCTATGGACTGTAGAATGCCAGGCTCCACCGTCCATGGAATTTTCCAGGCAAGGATATTGGAATGGGTTGCCATTCCCTTCTCCAGGGGATTTTCCCGACCCAGGGATCAAACCTGGGCCGCTCGCATTGCAGACAGATTCTTGAATGTCTGAACCACCATAAGATACTTTCACATGAAAGTATCTGAGATACCTGTCATATTCTGCTTACCGCGGCAAGGAAGGGAGAGGAGAACCTCATAGAATAAGGAAACAGCTGAGCCTAAATAAGCATTGCCTGGGGATAGCAATTTTGCTTAGAGCTGGCATTTCCAGACCTTATGAAGTCACTAGAGTAAAACCATTTGTTTGAAATGGGCCCATTATCTTAAAACAAGGGGGAGAGAATGGAAGAGTGACTTCAGAGGGGTACTTGGCTGGTGAAACCTCAGTTCATGTGCTGGTACCAACTAGCTAAAATCTTAGATAAGTTACTTAAACTACAAGTCTGTAGAACGTAATGATATAAACCCAGAACATTATATCAGTTAGGATTTGGTTACAAGTGACAGAAACTTCCATTTGAACGGGTTTATGCTGTCAGGGAAAAATGTTATCTATTAACTTTTATAAATAAAAACTCTAGGGATAGTTCTGACTGAGAAGAGCTTGATCAGGGTTCAGAAGAGACCACGAGAACGCAGAGGTTCTTCACTTTACTCTCTCTTCACTGTGTGCTGGCTTCGTTTTGCGACTATGCAAGTTGGCAAGATGGCAGCCCCAGCTTCAGCCAACGAGTCTCCAGGTTCAAGTCTGGATCTGAGAGCAAAACCTGGAGCCCATGTACACCCTCTAAAGGAGACTGATTGGCTCTGACTTGCCTCCCTTGAGCTATGTGCCTACCCCTGAGCCAATCACTGACCACGGGGGAACTGATGCTCTGGATCAGATGCCAGGCCTGGATCCTACACTGTCCCTGCAATGGGCGTGGTGGGAGGTCCTGCCAAGGCCACAAAAACCACAGGGGAGAGAGGTGGGGAGGGGTGGTTCCCCACAAACATGGGAGGTCGTTACTGGAAACAGAGAGTATGGAAAAGGGCTGGCCAGGAAACCACACACGTCCACCGCACGGGTCTCAGTTCCCACGTCTGTAATTCCGTGAGGTCCTTCCCAGGCCCAGAGCGCAGGTATAGGAAGCTGCATTCACTAGACTGCCCACTGGATGGAACATGGATTTGGGCTTAGGGAGGGAGGAATCCTGCTTCTATTGAGGATGACTAAACTCATCCCCTTCAACAGCCCCAGTAGAAAGGCTGTCCCTCCTGGCAAACCCATCCACCTTCTCGTGTTTCTGTGAGGAGACACACGTGCTGTCCACACCATGCCCCTGCTGGCCTCCCCTCTGCACACTGCTGTCCGTCTCCCAGTTCACCTCTTTCTGTTCCCAAGCGCCTCTCTCAATACCTGTCTCTCTCTCCCTTCACCTCTGACCACCTCTGTCTCTTGTCTGGTCTTCTCTGCTACCTCTTTCTGTTTCTCTCTCCATTGCTGATTGGCTGCCTCTGTCTGTCTGTCTCCCTCTCCCTGTCTGTCTACCTCTCTCTGAGCTCCTGTCTCTTGTTTCTCTCCATTCTCTCTCACTAGGATTCTGCCTGTCTGTGTCTCATTCACTCTTATACTATCTGTTCTTCTCCATCTCTTAAGTACCTTCCTATTACTTTTTCTGCCTGCCCATTTCATTTTTTGTGTCCACTTCCCTTTCTCATCAGCCTTTGTCTCAGATTTGTCTTTATTTCTTAAACAGTTCCCACTTCTCCCAACAGAACTCTAAAATGCCCACAAGCCACGCTTACTCCATATGTTTCTTGGCCAACAGAGAGTTTATAAGGATGGAGGAAAGACCTTGAAGGGAGGGAAATTCAGAGAGGAAAAAGGAAGCATTGATGGGACACTTGAGGCATAACACTGTGAATAAGGGGTATTTCAAGCCAAAACATACACAGAGCACTCACACATTAGAGTCACAAGCCACCTCCAGACAGGCAATGAGCTTCTCCACCACGGTTACAGTTGGGTTTGGTTGAAGTCTTGTTTTTCTTAGCTTATCTTTTCTTAACTGAGTAGCTGCTCCCTGGGTCTCTAAGCAGTCTGGATGTCCATAAATGATACACAGTCTCGGTCCACCGCACGCTAGTTTACAACAGGGGCAATGAGCGACCTGATTGCCATATAGCACTTTTGGGACTCTCACCCCGTGGACAGCTCAGCCCTGATTTTCTTGATGGTGGTCACCCAGTCCTGCTCTTCCATGGCTATTAGTAAGAACATTGCTGAGACTCAAATCAACAAAGGCTGACATCAGGCCCTTCTAACGATCTGCAATTTCCAATTCAGTAAGAGACGTTGCTGGGTTTTGAAAAATAGAAGGAAATAGGTATACATTCTAAATACATTAGAAGGAAATATGTATCCAATAGGCCTGGCACCCAGATTTTATTTCCATATATGTTTAAAAACTGGCTTCAGGGACTTCTCTGGTGGTCCAGTGGCTAAGACTCCATGCTCCCAATGCAGGGGGCCAGGGTACAATCCCTGGTTGGGGAACTAGATCCCACATGCTGCAGCCAAGAGTTTCTGTGCCTCAACTAAAGATCCCGTGTGCTGAAGCTGGGGATTCCACAAGCCACAAGTAAAACCTGGTACAGCCAAATAAATTAATAAAAATAAATATTTAAAAAATTGGCTTCACATAGCATTCCGAGGACTGTCCTTCTCATCCTCAGTGAGTCAGTCTTCATTTACTCATGTCTGCGTTTCAAAGGTCAGACACTGGCTTCTGCAATCACTAGCATATTAAGTAGGGAAAACCACTAGACCATTCAGGTATGACCTAAATCACATCCCTTATGATTATACCGGGGAAGTGAGAAATAGATTTAAGGGGCCAGATCTGACAGATAGAGTGCCTGATGAACTATGGATGGAGGTTCATGACATTGTACAGGAGACAGGGATCAAGACCATCCCCATGGAAAAGAAATGCAAAAAAGCCAAATGGCTGTCTGGGGAGGCCTTACAAATAGCTGTGAAAAGAAGAGAAGTGAAAAGCAAAGGAGAAAATGAAAGATACAAGCATCTGAATGCAGAGTTCCAAAGAATAGCAAGAAGAGATAAGAAAGCCTTCAGCTATCAATGCAAAGAAATAGAGGAAAACAACAGAATGGGAAAGACTAGAGATCTCTTCAAGGAAATTAAAGATACCAAGGGAACATTTCATGCAAAGACGTGCTCAATAAAGAACAGAAATGGTATGGACCTAACAGAAGCAGAAGATATTAAGAAGAGGTGGCAAGAATACACAGAAGAACTGTACAAAAAAGGTCTTCATGACCCAGATAATCACAATGGTGTGATCACTCACCTAGAGCCAGACATCCTGGAATGTGAAGTCAAGTGGGCCTTAGAAAGCATCACTACGAACAAAGCTAGTGGAGGTCATGGAATTCCAGTTGAGCTATTCCAAATCCTGAAAGATGATGCTGTGAAAGTGCTGCACTCAATCTGCCAGCAAATTTGGAAAACTCAGCACTGGCCACAGGACTGGAAAAGGTCAGTTTTCATTCCAATCCCAAAGAAAGGCAATGCCAAAGAATGCTCAAAGTACCACACAATTGTACTCATCTCACACACTAGCACAGTAATGCTCAAAATTCTCCAAGCCAGGCTTCAGCAATAAGTGAACCGTGAACTTCCAGATGTTCAAGCTGGTTTTAGAAAAGGCAGAGGAACCAGAGATCAAATTGCCAACATCCGCTGGATCATTGAAAAAGCAAGAGAGTTCCAGAAAAACATCTATTTCTGCTTTATTGACTATGCCAAAGCCTTTGACTGTGTGGATCACAATAAACTGTGGAAAATTCTGAAAGAGATGGGAATACCAGACCACCTGACCTGCCTCTTGAGAAACCTACATGCAGGTCAGGAAGCAACAGTTAGATTGGACATGAAAAACAGACTGGTTCCAAATAGGAAAAGGAGTACATCAAGGCTGTATATTGTCACTGTGCTTATTTAACTTATATGCAGAGTACATCATGAGAAACCCTGGGCTGGAAGAAGCACAAGCTGGAATGAAGATTGCCGGGAGAAATATCAATAACCTCAGATATGCAGATGACACCACCCTTATGGCAGAAAATGAAGAGGAACTAAAAAGCCTCTTGATGAAAGTGAAGGAGAGTGAAAAAGTTGGCTTAAAGCTCAACATTCAGAAAACTAAGATCATGGCATCTGGTCCCATCACTTCATGGGAAATAGATGGGGAAACAGTGGAAACAGTGTCAGACTTTATTTTTTTGGCCTCCAAAATCACTGGAGATGGTGATTGCAGCCATGAAATTAAAAGACGCTTACTCCTTGGAAGAAAGTTATAACCAACCTAGATAGCATATTCAAAAGCAGAGACATTACTTTGCCAACAAAGGTCCGTCTAGTCAAGGCTATGGTTTTTCCAGTGGTCATGTATGGATGTGAGAGTTAGACCTGAAGAAAGCTGAGTGCCGAAGAATTGATGCTTTTGAACTGTGGTGTTGGAGAAGACTCTTGAGAGTCCTTGGACTGCAAGGAGATCCAACCGGTCCATTGTAAAGGAGATCAGTCCTGGGTGTTCTTTGGAAGGACTGATGCTAACGCTGAAACTCCAATACTTCGGCCATCTCATGGGTAGAGTTGACTCATTGGAAAAGATTCTGATGCTAGAAGGGATTGGGGGCAGGAGGAGAAGGGGACAACAGAGGATGAGATGGCTGGATGGCATCACCGACTCGATGGACGTGAGTTTGAGTGAACTCCGGGAGTTGGTGATGGACAGGGAGGCCTGGCGTGCTGTGATTCATGGGGTCGCAAAGAGTCGGACACGACTGAATGACTGAACTGAACTGAACTGAAATGGCAAAAAGAGTGTAAGGCCCTATCATGGTAAGCAAGTCAACATGCACAAGTCCCAGTTTCCATGTTAGTAAAATAAAGAATAACAAGTAACTAGCACAGTGCCTGGTATTTAGTAGATACTGATTAAATATGTCCATTCATGTAAGAGAATGATGCTCAGCTCTGACTGCCCATTAGAATCTCCTGGGAAGTTTTTTAAAAACTGAAGCTCAGTTCGGTTCAGTTGCTCAGTTGTGTCCAACTCTTTGTGACCCCATGGACTGCAGCACACCAGGCTTCCCTGTCATTCACCAACTTCCAGAGCTTACTCAAACTTATGTCCATCGAGTTGGTGATGCCATCCAACCATCTCATCCTCTGTCATCCCCTTCTCCTCCCACCATTAATCTATCCCAGCATCAGGGTCTTTTCCAGTGAGTTGTTCGCATCAGGTGGCCAAAGTGTTGGAGTTTCAGCTTCAGCATCAGTCCTTCCAATGAATATTCAGGACTGATTTCTTTTAGGATGGACTGGTTGGATCTCCTTGCAGTCCAAGGAACTTTCAAGAATCTTCTCCAACACCACAGTTCCTTTCTTTATAGTCCAACTCTCACATCTATACATGGCTATTGGAAAATGTTGTAGATTAAACCAATTATACCAGAATTTCTGGGTCTGAGACCTGGCAGCAGTGTGTTTTTTAAAGCTATCCCTATTCTACCCCAGGTGATTACAATATACAGCCAAGCCTGATAACCACAAATTTAAGAGGAGGTTTACTTAGCTGTGTCCTTGTTTTATGCTTAATAAAGGATCAAAGCCTCCTTTTTAAAGTACGTTCTTGGACCATAGTCCTCATGAATCCATTTATCGAGTTTCCAAAGATTGCCTGCTCCTATAAGCTCATCGAAAATAAAGGCTAAAGGGACTTCCCTAGTAGTCCAGAGGTTAACACTCTACCTTCCAATGCAGGAGGCATGGGTTTGATCACCGGTCAGGGAACTAAGGTCCCGCATGCTGTGCAGTACAGCCGAAAATAAATAAGTAAATAATTCTGTATCTTAAATCAAAATAATAACCCACAAAATTTCTTTATTTGATCAAGGGAATGTACATGTTAGGCATTCAGTTCAACAACACACACTGAGTGTTTTCCAGGTACTGAGAATTGTGCTAAACCAAAAACCTCTATCTTCAGAAAATAATCCATAACTTCAAAAGGCCCACCACAAGTAAAAAGCAATGCTTTGTAAAACAAAAACTTCCTTTTCTCGAAAGTTGATGCCTTTAAGCATACACCCTGCCAAGTTAATTTTCTGCTGAATATCAGCTCTCCTGCTGCCTGTAATGAAGGGCCTAGGAAGAAGAACAGGAAGTTTGCACCAATGTGGGAGGTTTACTGGAAAATTCTGTGCTAAGAAAATAATCTCAGTGGTCAACATTACTAACAAAAATACACGGGGCTGACCAAAAAAAAAAAAAAGAATCGAACAAGCTTTGTACTAGGTGGGACATGGTGTTTTTAATCTAAAAAAAAATTATGTGTGTACATTTATGAATTTCTTCCTCAGTTTGATGATACTTTTGACACTCTGGAAATGATACGTGTTTCTATTTTCCCTTGTTCTTCACTCTGCATTGGTTGTTTAAAAAGTTGGGAAAAGAGGTGTAATCCCAGAAAGGAAATATATGAAAGGAGATCCAATTCAAGAGAGTCCATCAGAAACGCCTCATATCGTCACCCTGAAGTCCATGCTGTCATGTTTGCATACAGCAGCTCGTGTCAGCTTCCTTCGTCTCCACCTTTTCCCTCATTCTCTGGATCCCCAGGATCACATTCTGGGCTAGTTTTCTGCTGGCTAGTCAACAAATACTATTCTCAAAAGAGTTCAAACATTGTAAAGCAACTCTATGCCAACATACTCTATTCCAACACACACACACACACACACACACACACACACACACACGCTTCCCTAGTGGCTCAGACAGTAAAGAGTCCACTTGCAGTGCAGGAGACTTGAGTTCGATCCCTGGGTCGGGAAGATCCCCTCAAGAAGAAAATGGCAACCCACTCCAGTATTCTTGCCTGGGAATTCCATCAACAGAGGAGCCTGGTGGGCTACAGTCCATGGAGTTGCAAAGAGTCAGACACAACCAAGTAACTAACACTTTCACATATACATACACATATGTAAAGTCAAACTAGCATCCAGCATTCATTGACCATCTAGTGGGGAAAGATTTGGAGCACGGAGGCCAGGGTTCTAAGGCTCGTCTTCTTCCTTACAATACACATGACACCAAGCAAACACATATCTTCTCTGAGCCTTTGTTTACTCATTTATAAAATGGGTAATACATAACCAAGCTCACATAATTGTTGTAAAGGTTTAGTCAATTACAGGCTTATTTATACCTGCAGTACAAATGTCCAGTGCTATCTTGTAACACTACTTCTCCAGGTCTGGAAACATTTAACCCTTAATACAAAAAATTTATAAATGATTTGAACCAACTGAACATTTTCCTACTAATGTTAAGCTGCAAACTGCCCAGCACACACCCTCGTACAACCCTGCGCCATTGGAACAGGTAACCCTGAATGCTCTAGGAAGAAAGTCAGATTTCCAAATACTATGTCCTTTTCTCTCTTGCCAGGTAATTTATTACATCTGGTTGGGCTTTGTAGTGAAGTCTGGTCGCTCTGAGGGAGGTGACAAAAGCAGAAAAGGCTCTTTAAACAAAATGTAACAGAGGGCAGAGGGACCTCTCCATGCCTGCCCTCCCTGCCACACTGGGGAGCATCATTCAGGATCTGAGAGTGACCTCGGCAGCCTGGGCTGACATGTCCCCACCACCGGCTCTTGGGAAAGCTGCCCTCCCACACACCAGCCAGGTCCCAGATCAGTGATTCCCAGCGAACAGTAAAAAAAACAACAACAGCAAGAAACGGCTTTCTTAGTACTCTTTCATCGAGAAGAGAAGAAACTGCAGGCAATATTTTCATCATTAGTTATTATAAAATGATCATGATGTTCTAGGGAGATAAAAAGCGAGGCTCGCACAGCCCTCCCACTCCCACCTGCCTTGATCTGTCCATAGCCACCTCACCTGTAAAACGGTTCAAACTGGACTTGTGTAAATTCCCCACAGAAGGTCCAGATTTTAGAATGTACCTACCTCTGAAATACGGAGAAAGGAACATTCTTCACTCTTGTCCCCTGCTAAGGAGTTAAAGGGAGGCAGCAATATTTACTGAGCTCCTGGAGGATGTCAAGGCATTTTCTCAGACGATGTTTACTCTTCATTATGACACTTTGAGGTACATATTCGTATACTTATTGTTAGGGAGGCTGAGGGTTAGAAAGATCAAAAAATTTATTCATGGTCACATAGCAAGTAATTGGTAAAAACAGCATCCTAACCCCAGTCTACCTCATTCTTTTCATTAATTCATCTTCTAAAATATGAATGGAGAGGAGTACAGCATAAACTATTACTGTAGTTCTTCAGTGGGTAAAACAGGAAAAAACATTGAGCTTATTTTAAAACTAATCCTACTTGTTTCCTCCTAAAGGCAATGTTGACCAGTTAAAAAAAAAAAAAAACCTTAAAAAATGAAGACTTGCTGGTATTTAAAAATGAGTTGTCAGTAGGTTAAATTCTTTGGAAGGAATGATGCTAAAGCTGAAACTCCAGTACTTTGGCTACCTCATGCGAAGAGTTGACTTGTTGGAAAAGACTCTGATGCTGGGAGGGATGGAGGGCAGGAGGAGAAGGGGACGACAGAGGATGAGATAGCTGGATGGCATCACCGACTCGATGGATGTGAGTCTGAGTGAACTCCAGGAGTTGGTGATGGACAGGGAGGCTTGGTGTGCTGCGATTCATGGGGTTGCAAAGAGTCGGACACGACTGAGTGACTGAACTGAACTGAGATTAAATTCTGACATTCCATTGAAATCCCTGAGAAGGGTAGAAAATTCTACCTTTCTAAAATTAGAGAAATTTCTCAAACCCTGAGACATAACAAGGGAGGAGGAAGGCTTTTATGAGAAAATCAACACACATTCTTGGCTCATGAATGAATGGGGAATCAGTTGTGATGCATGTCTTAAGCAATTTATTACCAGTCACAGAAGTCAGCAAAACACTACTCCAATATGATGGAGTATTTATAAAAGTACTTTCTATTGTTTTCTATGTTTGAATTTGTAATAACAAAAAGATTTGTTTCTTTTAAATTTCCCCCGTGTTTATTGAAGTATAACTCCTGTACAGTGAAATGACAGGTCTTAAGTGCACAGTTCTGAGTTTCAGCAGTCACATCTGTCTGTGTAACCCATACCCCATCACATTAAAGAATACTGCCATAACCCCCCAGAGATCTGTCAGCTCCATCCATGTCAACCCCTTCCATCTCCCACCCCACCCCACCCCACAGGCAGCCACTGCTTTTATTTTTTTTTTTTTTTTGGCCACAGACGGAATCAATATGGATCTCTTTGTACCTGGCTTCTTTTACTCAACACAATGATATTGAGGCCCATCCTTGTGTTGGAGGTATCAGAAATGATTTTCTTTTTTTAAATTTTTTGTTGATCTGTAGTATCCCTTTGTTTGGAAGGATTCATTTTGTTTATTCATTCTCCTACTGATGGACATTTGAGTTGATTCTAGTTTGTTGCTGTTCTTCTAGTTGTGAAAGCCTGGACTAGAAAAAGAGAACAAGTTTTTGCAATCTGATTTTCTTCCTAGAACATTCTGTGTCAGGAATAAAGGTGCTGTGAATGTTCATGCACAAGTGTTTTCTGTGCTCAGTGTTTTCACTCCTCCTGGGTAAATACCTAGACGTGTATTTGCTCGGTCATAGGGTAGGTGCATGTTTACCTTTATGAGAAACTGCCAGACCAGTTTTCAAAGTGGTTGCACGGTTTCACATTCCCGCCAGTAACACATGAGCTTCTGTTGCTCTGTGCCTTGGCCCGCGCTTGGTGCTGTCTGTCGTGGTGTGTGTGGTGCCTTGAACCACGTGCTTATTGGTAACTCCTCCTTCGTGAAGTGCCTATTACAGTCTTTTCCCCACTTTATTGTTTTTTTTAATTTAAAAATCATGTAATCTCAACACCCAGAGATAACCATCATTAACATTTAACATTTGGGGCTTTCAGGGCTTCCCTGGCTGTCTAATGATTAAGAGTCCACACTTCTAATGCAGGCGGCATGGGTTCGATCCCTGGTGGGAGAACGAAGGTCCCGTATGCCATGAGGCACAGCCAGCACACACACACATTTGGGGCTTTTTTCTATGTGCTTTTTATTTACCAGGTATATTCTGTACAAAATTGGGTCCGTATTGAATTAACTGTTCTGTAACCTTTTTTCTTCTCATTTAGCAATTTGTCATGAATGTTTTTCTCTGTCAGTAAATACACTTCTATGCCATCATTTTTTTTTTCCATGAATGATCATTGCAGTTTTATTCACAGTAATAGCCCAAAGAGGATACAACCCAAATGTCTTTCAGCTGGTGAGTCAATACACAAAATGTGGTGTATATCTGTACAGTAGAATACTATTCAGCAATAAAAAGGAAAAAACTACAGATAACTGTGACATACACACAAAACCATTATGCTGAGTGAAAAAAGCCAGACCCCAAAGTGTAAAAACTATAGTGAAAATGCAAATATAGTGACCAAAAAACACTTGGGGCTAAGAGATAGACTGCCAAGAGGGAAGATGAAACTTTTGAGGATGATGAAAATGTTCTATATATTGATTGCAGTTATAATTTCATTGGTATATGTATTCATCAGAACTTATCAGATTGTGCATTTAAAAGGTATGCATATTGAAGCAAATTATAGTTCAGGAACACTGACTCAATGGACGTGAGTCTGAGTGAACTCCGGGAGTTGGTGATGTATAAGGAGGCCTGGCATGCTGCAATTCATGGGGTTGCAAAGAGTCGGACATGACTGAGTGACTGAACTGAACTGATGCTAAAGCTGAAACTCCAATACTTTGGCCACCTGATGCAAAGAGCTGACTCATTGGAAAAGACTCTGATGCTGGGAGGGATTGGGGGCAGGAGGAGAAGGGGACGACAGAGGATGAGATGGCTGGATGGCATCACTGACTTGATGGACATGAGTTTGAGTGAACTCTGGGAGTTGGTGATGGACAGGGAGGCCTGGCCTGCTGCGATTCATGGGGGCGCAAAGTGTCAGATACGACTGAGTGACTGAACTGAACTGAACTGAACTGATAGCTCAGTAAAATGGATGTTGAGGACATGCAATATAGGATACAGGCTAAGCACTGAAAAAGTAGGGCAAGCCATGAAAAAGCATGGCTGACACAATTAAAGAAAAGAAAATAATTTCTTCTTTAAGGAATTCTTCCTAAGGAGAGGAAGTTGAGATAAGAAAGTAGAGTTTTGGTCTCGCCAGAGGGAAAATAGTTTTAGGTTGTATTTGGGCTCTTTGTTAAACCTCATCAAAGTTTAGGCTGGATAGGTGATTTATTCCTCACAGCATACCAAAAAAATGTTGAACAGCTGGAACCAGACTCAAGGTTGTCCCTTTGGGTCTTTGGCTAGAGCCAGTAGGCTTTTCTAGAGTATGTGTGTGTGTAGTGTGTGGTGTGTGGTGTGTGTGATGTGTGTGTAAGAGAAAGAGAGAAAAGAAAAGAAAATTCTTTCTTTCTCTCACACACAAAATTCAAGGTGGTAAAGGGAATTTACCACCTTGTTCCTCACTTCCTGAAGTCTATGGCTGGTGTTCCTTTTCCCCACATTTCAGAGTCTCTTTATCTTCGCTTTATATAGAATGTCCAGAGTTTTTAGCTGTACTTAGCAGGAGGAATAAGGTAAAAGTATGTCTACTCCATTTTTCTGAAAGCAGAAGTCTTCTTGACTTTTATTTTTATTTTGTATTTATTTATTTGTGGCTGCGCTGGGTCTTCATTGAAGATCTCAGGCTTCTCATTGGGGAGCTTCTCTTGTGGCAGAGCATGGGCTCTAAAGCACACTGATTTGAGCAGTTGCAGGCAATGGCACCCCACTCTAGTACTCTTGCCTGGAAAATCCCATGGACCGAGGAGCCTGGTAGGCTGCAGTCCATGGGGTCGCTAAGAGTCGGACACAACTGAGCGACTTGGCTTTCACTTTTCACTTTCATGCATTGGAGAAGGAAATGGCAACCCACTCCAGTGTTCTTGCCTGGAGAATCCCAGGGACGGGGGAGCCTGGTGGCTGCCATCTATGGGGTCACACAGAGTCGGACATGACTGAATGACTTAGCATAGCATAGCATAGCATAGCACATGAACTCAGCAGCTGTGATACATGGGCTTTGTTGCCCCATGGCATGTAGAATCTTCCTAGACAAGGAATCGAAACTGTGTCCCCTGCATTAGCAGGCAGATTCTTAACCACTGGATCACCAGGGAAGTCCTTTTTGACTACTTTTTGAAAAAATTGATTTGTTCATCTTTTTATTTTTGAGTCATAGGCGTTGCTCGTATATTCTGGATAAAAGTCCTTTGTCAGAAATGTACATTATGAACAGAAAGGTCCCTATTATTCTGTGTTTGCTGAGAGATTTTACTGTGAATGAGTGTTATATTTTGTCAAATGCTTTTCCTGTGTCTGTGGAGATGATCACATGATTTTTCTTCTTTATCCTGTTAAATTACATTAATTTGTATTCAAATGTTAAGCTAACATCACATTCCTGGAATAAACCCCATTTGATCATGATAATTATTCTTCCGTATGGCTGGGCTCAATTTGCTAAAATTTTGTTAGGACTTCTATATCTTATGTTCTGGATCATATTGGTCAGCAGTTTGGGGGGATTTTTTTGTAATGCCTTTTAAAAAAATTTTTTTTATTTATTTAATGAATTTATTTGGCTGTAAAAGGTTTTAGTTGTGGCATATGGGATCTTAGTTCCCTGACCAGGGATTGAACCCAGGCACCCTGCATTGGGAGCGTGGAGTCTTAGCCACTGGACCACCAAGGAAGTCCCCCACCATTTTTGTTTTGGTTTTGGTTTTGATATGAGTAACTCTTGCCTCATGAAACAAGTTTGTAAATGTTCCCACCTCCTCATTTTCTACAAAAGATATGTAGGATTAATATTATTTTCTCTTTAAATGTTTGAGATAATTCATCAGTAAAGTTTTTTATGTGTATATGTAACTTACCTTATTTCCTTTCCTTCTTTCAGGAAAGAAAAGGAAAATTCAGGAAAGAAAAGGAAAGTCCCCCCAGACTGTTGTCCAACGTCTATTTTATGTACCTTATCTAGTTCAGTGGTTATTTATAGTGAGAGGGCTGTATGGTACCAGCTTTTCCATCATGGCTAGGTCAGAAGTATCTAGTAAGAAGCTTGTCTAAACTGATCTTATTATTAGGGTAATTCAAAATTCAATAGATTCAGTATTGCCCCAGTATTGAACCTACCTCAACTGATTGTCCTAATTGCATTTCTATTGAACCTATCCCCAAATTAAATATTAATGTAATTAGTATAATTCAATATTAGCAAAGACTAGTACAATGAACAGAAGTCTAACATTGCTTTTACTTACTTCAATATTGATATGCTTTCTTGTAAGGAGTACAGATAGCCAACTTACAGGTAGAGTTCTTTTGTGTAACTCTGATAGACCTCAGGAGAGTTTTGTATTCCATCTATTATGCTTATTAATAGAAGAGTAAATGTTTGAAAGCCATTATTTAGAGACTTACATGCTTCAGAAAGGTTATTAAATGAGCTAAACTTGTCTAATAAAAAGGTGTGTATAATTCTGGTGTCTTAGCAGAACCAAGGCATTTCCCAGTAGAATATACAAGAGCTTTGCTATTAGATCTTCTGCATAGCTTCGTCCCTGCTGCTTCTCATCACAGGACTAGACCATGAAGAAAACAATCATTTTCCAAAAGTATACGTAATATCCAGGTTAAGTGGATTTATTAGGCTCATATCTCTCTGCATAAGGAACCATGCCGGAAAATGAATGCTTTGCTTATAAGGCCTACTCTGGGCCTAAATCTACTTTCTTAGATAAACAATCAAATTACTTCACTTCCTTTTGGAATTAAGTGGGAATATTAAACAAATGATAAAGTAAAATTAAAAACTACTTGGCCTTTGTGGCTCTTGCCTTCGCTTAGGATAGGTGAAATAGTTTAGCCTGCGCTCCCTTAGAGCACCTCACCTGGGGCTTCCCTAGTGGTCCAATAGTTAAGAATCCACCCGCCAACACGGGGACACAGTTCCATCCCTGATCTGGGAAGATCTGACATGGCGAGAAGCAACTCAGCCCCTGTGCAACTACTACTGAGGCTGCCCTGCAACCAGAGAAGCCTCTGCAATGAAAAGCCCCTGCACCACGGTCAAGAGTAGACCCCGCTCGCTGCAGCTAGAGAAAGCCTGCATGCAGCAGTGAAGACCCAGCACAGCCAAAAATAAATAAAAATTTATTAAAAAAACACAAAAAGCATTTCACCCTTAGGACAGCCTCAAGATCTGAAGTCTGCCTCCCGCTCTGGAGTTCAAAGGGAAATCCTCAGAGCCAGGGGTCATCATAGCTCTCCCAGCATGAACTCTGAAGCTGAAGTAGATTTTAAAAAATACAATTCTGATATTACAGATCATTATCAGTTCAGTTCAGTTCAGTCGCTCGGTCGTGTCTGACTCTTTGCCACCCCGTGAATTGCAGCACGCCAGGCCTCCCTGTCCATCACCAACTCCCGGAGTTCACTCAGATTCACATCCATCGAGTCAGTGATGCCATCCAGCCATCTCATCCTCTGTTGTCCCCTTCTCCTCCTGCCCCCAATCCCTCCCAGCATCAGAGTCTTTTCCAATGAGTCAACTCTTCTCATGAGGTGGCCAAAGTATTGGAGTTTCAGCTTTAGCATCAGTCCTTCCAAAGAACACCTGGAAAAAGCAAGAGAGTTCCAGAAAAACATCTACTTCTGCTTTATTGACTATGCTAAAGCCTTTGACTGTGTGGATCACAGGTCATTATAGCGACTTTGGCCACCTCCTGCGAAGAGTTGACTCATTGGAAAAGACTCTGGTGCTGGGAGAGATTGAGGGCAGGAGGAGATGGGGATGACAGAGGATGAGATGGCTGGATGGCATCACCGACTCGATGGACGTGAGTCTGAGTGAACTCTGGGAGTTGGTGATGGACAGGGAGGCCTGGTGTGCTGCAATTCACGGGGTTGCAAAGACTCAGACCTGACTAAGCAACTGAACTGAACTTAATTAAGAGTAATGTTACATCTTTTGAAAATTTTTCCATGATATTGCAAAAGGGAGAACATGTAAGAACATGCTAATTGATTAGCACTGGGGAAAACTTTTTAAAAAACATATTACCACAAAATGAAACAGTATGTCCCTTTGTTGATAGCACTGGTGAATTCTGACATCTGTACCGGTGAGTTTTAGTTACAATTACTTGGGGCTTCCCTGATAGCTCAGTTGGTAAGGAATCTGCCTGCAATGCAGGAGACCCCAGTTCAGTTCCTGGGTCAGGAAGATCCCCTGGAGAAGGGATAGGCTACCCACCACAGTATTCTTGGGCTTCCCTTGTGGCTCAACTGGTAAAGAATCCACCTGCAATGCGGGAGACCTAGGTTCGATTACTTGAGACATTCTCCTACCAACTGTCCCCTTCAAAATTACCATTAGAGCCAGGGAGAGTTAAAGAATCTTGCTAATGTCTACCAACAAGTTCACAATTTAAAAAGATTGATTTTTTTTTTTGGGGGGGGTGCCATGCTACACAGCTTGTGGGACCTTAGTTCCCCAACCAGGGATGGAATCCAATACACCTCCTGCACTGGAAGTGCAGAATCTTAACCACTGAACCATCAGGAAAGTCCCTGATGGTCAATGCAGTGGGTTACAAACCCCCGGTGTTCAGAATCACAAGATAGTTTTTAAAATTTTAAATGCCCTAGCCTCATCTCTAGATATTTGGATTTGGTTGATCTGAGTAGAGAATAGTTACCAGTATTTTTTCATGTAATTTTTTAAGATATAATTTACATAGCATAAAATTCACATTCTCAAATTTGCAACTAAGTGGTTTTAGTGTCTTCACAAAGTTGTACAACCATCATCACTAATAAATGCAGAACATTCATCTTCCCAAAAGGGAACTTAGACCTGTTGAGTGCCCATTCCTTCCTCCTTCTAAACGCTGGCAAACACTAATCACCTTTCCGTCTCTATGGGTTTTGCCTATTTTGGACATTTCATAGAAAGGCAGCCATACAGTGTGTGGCCTTTGGTGACTGACTTCTTTCACCTAGCATCACATTTTCAAGGTCATACTATAGCATGAATTCCTACATCATTCCTTTTCATGACTGAGTAATATTCCATTGCCGGGCTTCCCAGGTGGCTCAGTGGTAAAGGATCTGCCTGCAATGCAGGAGACACCGGTTTGATCCCTGATCTGGGAAGATCCCCAGATAATAACAATTATCTCTTTTCAGTTACAGTTATCCTAGTGGGTATGAAGAAGTGGTATCTCATTGTGGTTTTGATTTGCATTTCCCTTATGACTAATGTAGGACCTCTTTTCATGTGTTATTTCCACTGGCGTATCTTCTTCTGAGCAATGTCTATCCAAATTCCTCATCTATTTTCCTATTGGGTTATACGTCTTTTTATTGTTGAGTGGTAAAAGTCTTTATATATTCTGGATACCAGAGTTAGATTTATTGACGTGTGTGTGTATGTTTTGTTGCTAAGTCATATCCGACTATTTACAACCCTATGGACTGCAGCCTGCCAGGCTCCTCTGTCCATAAGATTTCCCAGGTAAGAATACTGGAGTGCATTGCCATTTCCTTCTCCAGGAAGGAAGATATCTAATATATCTAAGATAATTGATATCTAATATGGGCTTCGCTGGTGGCTCAGTGGTAAAGAATCCACCTGCCAATCCAGGAGACGCAGGTTTGATCCCTGATCTGGAAAGATCCCCCAGAGAAGGAAATGGCAACCCACTCCAGTATTCATGCCTGGGAAATCCCATGGGCAGAGGAGCCTGGAGGGCTGCAGCCCACGGGGTCACAAAGAGTCAGACATAACTTAGCAACTAAGCAGCAATATCTAATATATGATTTACAGATATATTATTTATAAATATTTTCTCCCAGCTTTTGGTGAGTTGTCTTTTCATTTTATAGTGCTCTTCGCTGTGCAAAAGGTTTTAATTTTGATGAAGTACTATATATCTATTTTTTTCTTACTGCTTGTGCTTTTGGTATCCAGTCTAAGAAATCATTGCCCAATTCAAAATCATGAAGATTTACACCTATGTTTTCTTCTACAGCTTTAGTTTGATGTCTTACATTTGTGCTTTTGATGTATTGATATTTGAGATTAATTTTTATATATGGAATGAGGTAGGAGTCCAACTTCATTCTTCTGCACGTGGATATCCAGTCATCTTATAATTCTGATTCTGATCTCATTTCTGATCACCAGCTGATCACTATTTCTGATTCTGCACCTAATTCCAGTGTGTGAGTGTTTCCCCTATGTCACCAAGCAATTTTCTGACACTCTGTAGGTGTCCTACAGTTCAACTCATTATCAGACTCATAGGCTGAGGGCTCAGTCCCGTAAGACTGCCCCCTCCATATTTCAGATGCCAATAGCCTGTCCAGATTATCACCTGGTCTCTGGGTATCAATCAGAAGTTCCCACAACCCCCTGCTTGAGTTCTATTAAATGCTGGAACAGCTCTCAGAACTCAGGAAAACATTTGCTTACTACATTACTGGTTTGTTATAAAAGGATACGTTAACAAAAAAAAAAGTCCCTCTCCATCTAGTTCTATAAGAATTAAGTCACTAGCCACTGCAGTCACTGACCTTTTACCCTGAAAGGAGTTCAGGACAGAGATCACAAATGAGGAATTCTTTGCTCTGGAAAAACAGGCAGAACAGGGTTTAGGTAGTGATTTTCAGAAGAAAATGTTATGAACCCAATTTTTTGTGTCTTCTCATATCTAGAAGAGCATCAAAATCATTAGCAGAAGCATCTGCTTCTCATGACTAGCAGCAGCCTTCCACTGAGATCTGTGCTTGGTTGCATGGACTCCCTTACCAAATCATGCTTTTACTGACCTCCCTCCCTATTTCTTCCGAGCAGTTCCTCAAAGCTACGTGAAAAGCTGTCTCCGTGGCTGTAGTCTTCACTTGCTCCAAATAAAACTGAACTCACAGCTCTTGAGTTGTGCACTTTTTTTTTCAGGGAACAGATGTACCACAGGAATAGCCAGATGGAAGAAATGCCTAGGGCGGTGTGCTGGGAAAGGGCATGGAACTTCTGTGCCTCCTGGGCATGCCACCCGTCTTGCTCTCTGGATTGATCTCTCAATCATCACGTAGTGTCCTTTGTCTCTTGTCTTTATTTTAAACTCCGTTTTATCTGATATAAGTATTACTACTATGGCCTTCTTTTTTATTTCAATTTGCATGGAATACCTTTTTCTCTCCCCTCATTTTCAGTCTGTGTGTCTTTAGATCTGAAGTGAGTACCTTTTAGGTAATATATATACGGGTCTTGTTTTTTTTTTGGGTGGAGGTGGCCACACCAAGAGGCATGTGGCATCTTAGTTCCCGAACCAGGGAAGGAAACCGTCCCTCCAGCATTAGAAGTGCAGAGTCTTAACCACTGGACCACCAGGGAAGTCCCACAGGTCTTGTTTTTATATCCATTCAGCCACTCTATGTCTTTTGAATGGAGCATTTATTCCATTATGGTAATTATTGATATGTATGTTCTTTGCCCTTTTGTTGTTTGAGGGTTGTTTTTATAGGTCTTTGTTTTTTTCTTTTCTTCTTTTGTAATTTGATGACTGTCTTTAGTGTTTGAATTCCTTTTTTCTTTTTTGTGTGTAGCTTATAGATTTTTGGTTTGTGGTTACCATGAGGTTTTTATAGGGCAATCTAGAGAGAGAGAGACTGCATTTGATTTGTTCTCTCTTCCCCTCACAATTACTATTTGATAATTATATTTTTCATCTGATTGTTTTATGTATCCCTTAATTGCTTATTGTGGATATAGATGATTTTTACAATTTTTGTCCTTTAACCTTTCTAACAGCTTTGTGCGTGGATGATTTCTTATCTTTGCTGTCTGTTTACCTTTAACAATCAGTTCTCTCATTTTGCAGTTTTCTTGCATCTAGTTATGGTCCTTTCTTTTTTAACTAGAGAAGTTCCTTTAACATCTGTTAAGCTGGTTTAGTGAATTCCTTTAGCTTTCGATTGTCTGTAGCGCTTTTAATCTCTCCGTCAAATCTGAACAAGAGCCTTGCTGAGTAGAGTATTCTTATTGTAGGTTTCCCCTTTCATCACTTTAAATATATCATGCCACTCCTTTGTGGCCTGCAGAGTTTCTCTCAAGTGTTGTTGCTTTTCCCTTTCGCTTTTGATATTCTCACTTTATCTTTCATTTTTGTCATTTTGATTACAATGTGTTGTGTTATACTCCTTTTTTGGGTTAATCCTATATGAGACTCTCTGCACTTCCTGGACTTGGGTGACTGTTTCTTTTCCCACATTAGGTGATTTTTTTTAGCTATTATGTCTTCGATATATACTCAGCTCCTTTCTCTCTTCTCCTTCTGGGACCCCTGTAATGCAAATATTAGTGCCCTTGGTGTTTCCCTAGAGGTCTTTTAAACTCCTAATTGTTTTCATTCTCTTTTCTTTTTTCTGTTGAGTGGCAGTGATTTCCCCGACTCTATCTTCCAAATCACTTATCTGTTCCTCTATCATTTAGTCTATATTGAGTCCTTCCAGTCTTATTTTTTCATTTCAGTTATTGTATTCTTCATCTGTGTTTGGTTTTTCTTTACATTTTCTAACTCTTTGTTTAAAACACCTAACTTCTTGCTCTATGCATCTGTTCTCCTTGTGGTGACCCAAGGACAAAAGAGCAGATAAGACCAAGGAGGGTCTTGGAATGCAGGAATGGAAAAGCCAGACCCTTATCGTCCTTCCCTCCCCCATGTTGTAACTATTAATGGAACAGTATAACCTGTCTCCCCTCCTACCCCATAGGGAGAAGGTATTTGCCCTACTCTTCCCTTGGGGTGCACTTTCCATCAAACCTTCTTATCACTTTCTATACTCATTACTTTGTTCTCCCATCCTGAAACAGCCACCTGTAAGTCAGACCTACTTCCTTTTCCCTTCATAAAATGTAATTTCATTCCTCATACCTTCTTTATTGAAAACACACGTCGTACCTTCCTTAAGCAACCAAGAACTGACCTTTATGTTAGCATTCTATAGATTGGTGAACATAAATACCAGTGATAATATTATTTAGAAATTCTATTCTAAAGAACATCTCAGGATGGCATCAAACATTATTCATTAATAGTCCAAAATCTTTAGTTTCTCTGTACGAGGAAGTTCAGTTCAGTTCAGTTCAGTTCAGTCGCTCAGTCGTGTCCGACTCCTTGTGACCCCATGAATCGCAGCACGCCAGGCCTACCTGTCCATCACCATCTCCCGGAGTTCACTCAGACTCACGTCCATCGAGTCAGTGATGCCATCCAGCCAGCTCATCCTCTGTCGTCCCCTTCTCCTCCTGCCCCCAATCCCTCCCAGCATCAGAGTCTTTTCCAATGAGTCAACTCATCACATGAGGTGGCCAAAGTACTGGAGTTTCAGCTTCAGCATCAGTCCTTCCAAAGAACACCCAGGGCTGATCTCCTTTAGAATGGACTGGTTGGATCTCCTTGCAGTCCAAGGGACTTTCAAGAGTGTTCTCCAACACCACAGTTCAAAAGCATCAATTCTTTGGCGCTCAGCTTTCTTCACAGTCCAACTCTCACATCCATACATGACCACTGGAAAAACCATAGCCTTGACTAGACGGACCTTTGTTGGCAAAGTAATGTCTCTGCTTTTGAATATGCTATCTAGGTTGGTCATAACTTTTCTTCTAAGGAGTAAGCATCTTTTAATTTCATGGCTGCAGTCACCATCTGCAGTGATTGTATTCAGTAATGAATGTTTCTGAATCTTATTTTATTTGAAAATGACCTAGCTATTCAATAAACTTCTGTCACTTAGTTTAGCACAACCCTAGAAATTCAGGTTACCAAAATCTAGGGAGACTGTTTTAGACAGACATTTTTAATCTTAACAGAGTTTATCTAAAAGCTCATATATCATTTACATTTTTTTTTAAGTTTCTTCACTCAAGTTACTTTCCTTGCGTACACACTTGTAACAGAGATAACAATATAACAGTATTTAACTTATAATAAACCTAGGCACAATGAAAATATTATGCTTAATGTTAGCGGCTCTTAGACATGCATATAGTAGATTAGCAAACAAACATTTGTACTAGATATTTAATATTGAATATTTACCAGTTCACATGAATCTGAAATTCATTTTGGTTAATTTCTCTTGTATTTAGAATTGTCTGATTTGTAAGCACTTACTTTTCTTTAGGCCAATTAAATCAGAACTCATTTACAACTTCAGCAATATTGTAAAAAAAAAAAACAAAAGACACACTGAGACATGCATTTGAGATTTAAAATGTCTCTTTGACATCCCCCCCACATTTTTTTTTTTTAAGTTCTAATTTGCCCAAGACTGAGGTCTCAGGCAAAGTGGCCTGTGTATTTCAGGGACATGGAAAGAGCTAACTTCAAGCTTTTCCTTAGGCAGGCTTTTTAACAAGCTAGTTGCTTTTAATTGCATGTGCAAAAAGAACTGGTTTTGAAGCATAGAGGAGAGTTTATGATCCTTCAGGCTTTTGAATATAGGAGAAAGACCAGGACCAAAGGGAACCTCAGAATCCTTTCTTAGAGATCATGTAGATATGAAAGGTAGAGCAGGGGTTATCTAGGAAATCTGACGGAGCAAAACAGAGGGCGACAGGAGATAGGGCGGCAACAGAAAGACACATGCGGCGTGAGTCCCCCAAATCTGGATTCTGACTGAGGGCCACAAAGGAGTGAACGTAAGGAAATTCTGAGTCCTCTCCCTGCTTTTGGCAAAAGCTAGTGTGCCATTCAGAGGCCATTTTGGTGGGTGGTGCAGTTTGTACTGAGGCCAGGCCTTTTGCAGGGTCAAAATTTTCCAGTTTCTGAGAATGTAGCCAAGGGGTGAGTCTGAGAGAGGCTCCCACGACATACAGAACCCATCCTTAGCCTATATGCTGTAGAAGGCGGGTACTGAGAGTCACCAACTGGCAAAAAGTTTTTTTTTTTTTTGTCTCAGTGACATCTCCGTGCAACTAAAGGCACAAAAATGGCCGACTGTCCCAACAGTCGCATCCAGCAGTGAGAGGTGACCTCTGAGAACCATGCAGCTGGGGCACCATGTGACCCGGGCAAAGAGAGACAGAGATTCCTGGGAGCAACTGGGTGACTCACTGTTTGGCAATTTCCTGAAACGTGGAAGGCACTCTTGGGATGGCTCAAAGGCAACACCTAGGCTCCTGTAAATCAATCTGGACTGAAAGGGAAAGAAGTGAACGTCACAGGGAAGAAGGCTGAGGAGTCTGCCTTACAATCCTATTGGGGAGGTGGTGGCCAGGGGACAATGGTCTCTGCTTTGCTTCAACCACTATGTGCCTGACACGTGCACGGAAGTTGTCTTGCTGGGGGTGGTTGCCCTTGTGGCCTGATCCGTTCCATGCCCCCCTTATCCTCACATGGGAGTCTGCATGTGGCAGGCGCCCTAATGGCTTTTAAGTGCCTGACCGGTGCCCACACAGTATTGGTTGGCTTAGTCCTCAGTTGAAAAGAAGACAAGGAAAGAGACCCTCACCGGTCTGGGTGGCAGCTTCTGGGGCGCAGTGAACAGTGGGGCCTTTGGAACACACCAGAGGGTAAGCCTGGCCAGAGTTCCTCAGTTACTTCCACAGCACTTGACTGTCCGCAGAGGGTCCCTATGAGAAAGGAGAAGTGAGGAGGTGGGGGAGGAGACCCCAAGGTCCCCATACAGGCCACCAAAAATGGCGTGGTCTGGGTGTTGGTTGGAAAAGAATTTCCAGACATGAGACAGAATGAGAGGGAAATAATGTTTATTAGAGTGGGAGACGCTGCTAGAACAGCGGGCCAGCTTAAGGGAGAACCGACGTTGAACAGGGGTCCTCAGTCCACTTTTATACCCAGAGTACAAGGAGTACCATAGGAGTCTTGCAGGTCATTTGCTGATTGGATGAGGCAGGTATACTGGGTGGGGGACAAGTAAGGCAAATACCTTCTCCCTATGGGGTAGGACAGGAGACAGGTTATACTGTTCCATTAATAGTTACAACATGGGGGAGGGAAGGACAAGGGTCCGGTTTTTCCATTCCTGCATTCCAAGACCCTCCTTGGTTTTATCTGCTCTTTCATCCTTGGGGTCCTTGGATCACCACACTCCTCCCAAGTTCTTTGATCAGCTTTACAGTCATTACTCTTAACTCTTTCTCAGGTAGCTTGCCCATCTCCACTTCACTTAGTTCTTCTTTTAGGGCTTTATCCTGATCCTCTGCCTGGAACATGTTCCTCTGCTGCCTCATTTTGCCTAAGTTGCTGTTTGCATTTTTATGTATCTGGTAGGTCAGTTACATTTCCCAATCTTGGAGAAGTCGCTCTTGGTAGGAGGCATACTATGTGTCTTAGCAATAGACTCCTTTTTTGTCACGCAAGCTATATGTTCTAGGGGTTCCTCCTAGGAGAGCTGCATGGGTCATGCTGTTGTGGCAGGCTGACTTTGTGGGCAGTCTGTAGGCTTGGTTGTTTACCAAGTCTGGTTGGTTACCAAGCCCTGCCTTGTGCAGAGGCTGCCAGCTACTGGGTGGTGGAGCCAGGTCACGAGGTGGCTAGCTACAGAACCCCAGGGGGCTCTGAGGCTAGTGCTGGCTCACCTGTGGGTGGTGTCTGGGTTTAGAAGTATCCAGGGCTATTTCCCACCACAGGCAGAGCCGGGTCCTGGAGTCTGGCTGCAGGCCCCAGGGATTCCAGAGCTCTGGTGTCAGATCTCTGGTGTGGGAGGCTGAATCCTGGCACAGTTGGGTATGGAGTTCAGGGTGTCCCAAAGCTCATGGCCAGGGCCCAGCTGGCCCCAGGGCAGGGTCTGGCCCGCTGTGGACAGACTAGGTCAGTAGGCTGTGGGATTGTGGTTTTCTTTTGCCCTGTGTCTACCTCCTGGTGGGAGAAGCTGGTCTAGGGGCTGGAGTGGGCCTCCTGGAAGGCAGGTCTGGTGTCTGCCCACTGGTGGATAGAGGTGGGTCCTGTCCCTTTGGTGGGCAGGGCCACATCTAGAGGCACATCTTGGGGTTTCTGTGGGCTCAGGAAGTCTTTGGCAGTCTGTCTGCTGATGGATGGAGCTGCAGCCCCACCCAGTTAGTTGTTTGGCCTGAGGCACCCAAGCCCTGATGCCTGTAGGCAGCCACAGGAGCCAGGTCTTGGTGCTAAAAAGCTAGATGGGGGATTTCACAATGGCTCCCCCCAGCACCAGTGTCCACGCTGTAAAGAAGCTCCCAACGTGGCTGCTGCTAGTGTCCATGTGAGCCACAGCCATCCCCCACCAACCTGCCTCTCCAAAGACTCCCCAGGACTTCCTCTGCAGCAGGAAGGTCTGGCGCAGACTCCTATCAAATTAGTTTTTGTCCTGGGTCCCAGAGAGTATGAAATTTTGTGAGTGCCATTTAAAAGTGAAGCCCTTGTTTCCCCTAGTCCTTTGGTATTCCCCAAATTAAGCCCCTCCATGGAGAAGGCAATGACACCCCACTCCAGTACTCTTGCCTGGAAAATCCCATGGGCAGAGGAGCCTGGTGGGCTGCAGTCCATGGGTTCGCTAAGAGTCGGGCACAACTGAGCAATTTCACTTTCACTTTTCACTTTCATGCATTGGAGAAGGAAATGGCAACCCACTCTAGTATTCTTGCCTGGAGAATCCCAGGGTGTGGGGAGCCTGGTGGGCTGCCATCTACGGGGTCGCACAGAGTTGGACACGACTGAAGCGACTTAGCAGCAGCAGCCTTTAGGAAATGGCAACCCACTCCAGTGTTAATTGCCTGGAGAATCCCAGGGACGGGGGAGCCTGGTGGGCTGCCGTCTATGGGGTCGCACAGAGTCGGACACGACTGAAGCGACTTAGCAGTAGCAGTAGCCTTTAAATCCAAATGCTCTGGTGGCTCATTCTCCAAGCACAGGACCCCCAGGCTGGGGATCCTGATGTGGTGCTCAGAACCCTCACTCCTGTGGGAGAACCTCTGTAATATAATTATTCTCCAGTTTGTGGGTCACCCATCTGGGGATATGGGACTTGATTATATTGCAAGTATGTCCCTCCTACCCATCTCGTTGTGGTTCCTTCTTTGTGTTTTTAGTTATTTTTTCTGGTAGGTTCCAGTCTTTTTCACTGATGGTTGTTCTGCAAACAGTTGTGATTATGATGTGCTCACGAGAAGAGGTGAGGCCTCTCTAGTTCCCCATCTTGTAGCCATCTACTTTGTGAATTCGGCCCTTTTGGGTTTTTAAGGAGACTTCATTGATTAGGTATGATTGATTAAATCACTGGCTATTGGCAATCAATTCAACCTCCAGCCCCTTTCCTCTCCCCAGAGTTTGACAGAGTTCCTTTCAGAGTTGGGAAAGTCCCAACATTCAATCCACTAGGTTGGTTCTTCTGGCAACCAGCCACCATACTTAGGTGCATTCCAAATATATCCTCATTTGCATAACAAAACCCATTATGGCTCTTATCACTTAGGAAATTTCAACGGTTTGAGGAGTTCTGTTTTGCCCAGCAAATTATGCTCTGAGACTGTTATGCTCTGAGACTAAGATTGTCTTTGCCAATAATTTGTTTAACACAGGTTCAAGGCAGTAATTATAATTTATAATACTAATATTTCACAAGCCAATAGTGTATGGGATAATGTCTCTTAATAAGCCAATAAAGAGATTTCATACGTCAATCCAATGATAGGTAAATTACACTATTGCCTGAGGCAGAGGGGAGGTAAAAGAAGTCCAGATTTAGTTGAGATGTACCTTTCTACAAGCTAGTTCTCAGTAGAGTCAGCCAACCAAGAGCGGGTATCCAGTTGCCAGTGCAAACAGAAAGTCTCTTTTGTTGCTCAATGCCAGCACAGTGAAGCTGCCAGTGTTGGCCAGGAAGGTGGGCTGCTCCGGAGACCCTCTCTTGCACAGCTTGTACCACTCCTATGAGGAGTAGCCTCTCCAAGGCAAGAACAGATGTCCTTTCTCTTCCTGTGACTGCTGCACAGTTTAACATCACTGCTGATCAGGAGTGGCCATGGCAGGAGCCAGGGTCTTTATTATTATTATTATTACTTTTGGCTGCACTGGATCTTTGTTGCTGCGCCAGGGCTTTCTCTAGTTGCGGCACACTGGCTTCTCATGGTGGCTTCTCCTGCTGAGAAGCATAGGCTCTAGAAGTGCAGGCTTCAGGAGCTGTAGCACACAGGCTCAGAAGCTGTGGTTCGTGGGCTCTAGAGCTCAGGCTCTGTCATTGAGGCACAAAGGTTTAGTTGCTCCAAGGCATGTGGAATCTTTCCAGGCCAGAGATCAAACCTGTATCCCCTGCATTAGCAGACAGATTCTTATTCACGGTACCAGCAGGGAAGTCCAGGAGCCAATGTCTTAAGCTTGTTGGAGAGCTACTTTGATCAACAAATAGCCTTGCCCAGACTGAACACTCCCAGTGAATCTTCACAAATACTTAGTATTTAAAATTTAACTCTGTTGGCCACTCTTCTATATGTTCTGATCCATTAGCACCTCCGGCGGCTTCCCTCAATAGCTGAGCTCCTGAGTGCTGATGCACAACAGATATCAATGACATCATCTTGATATAGCTTCCTCAAGATAAACAAGATCACTCTTAGATCAAAACTTAAGGCATAAACAAGTGGACTTGAAATCATAACCAATCCACAACAAGTTTTGTGCCAGAAACGGGGATGAAGACCAAACATATCTTATTATAAATCACAATATCACAGGTCCGATCACCATCAGCTGAAAAGACTATTCTTTCCCCACTGAATGTCTTGGCACTCTTGCCAACTGATCACATAGCTTTATTTCTGGACTCTCAATTCTATTCCATTGATTTATATGTCTAATCTTATACTAGTACCAAACAGTCTTGATGGCTGTAGCTTTGTGGTAAGTTTGAAATTAAGAACCGTGAGTCCTAAACAACTCTGTTGGTCCTTTTCAAGAATGTTTTGACTATTTGAGGTCCCCTGAATTTCCGTGTGAATTTTAGAATCAGTTTGTCAGTTTCTATAAAAGGGCCAGACTGGATTTTGACAGGAATTGCATTGACTCTGTATATAAATCTGAAGAATATTCCCATCTTAACAGTGTTAAGCCATCCAAACCAGTACTTGTTTCCTTTTGTTGAGGAACATCTTCCATAATTTCTTTCAATGGTGTTTTATAGCTTTCTGTGTAACAGCAATTTTTGCAAAGCTCTTCAGAGTTATAATATGCAGCCAGTATGGATCATTGTTCAGTATCCTGAAAATTTTGTCCTCAAATCACAAATCTTAGGTTATGTGTCCATGTATGGCCCTGCTAGGCATAAGGAAGTGGGGCTGACTTTGACCAAGATGAACCACTTCTGAGAGATGTCCATTTCATGACATTTCTTAGGACAAATCTGGCAGCAAAATCTAATTACACCCTACACAGAATCATAGAGTTGCAAAATCTTAAGAGGCATGAAAATTAATTTGTGTTGGCCCAGAGGGATGAGATCTATCCTGTTTTAGTGTCTGCTGAGAACAAATGTTCTTTGAATGATCTTTATCATGATAACCCATTCCCATGTTAACAATTTCTCTCCTCTGGAAATATCCTCATCCACTACCTCTGCTTCCCTATTTATCACTAGATTTTTAATCCTCTGGGCTCTCCATCCCATCTGCCCCAAAATTATGATGTGTCTAAATTCTTATTATTACTACTTAAGGCCATTTCTCAGTGATCGAGGAACATCTGTTCACCATCTCTAGTACAAAGACCAGAAGGACTTTGCTTTTGTGTTGTTTGTTTGGTTTGGTTTGGTTATTTCCTTCTGGCTGTTGATTTTCACTGCCTTCTAGACTGGACAAAAATCACTATGTGATCTAAAGGGAATGAAGTGACCTTTCACTTTAATCCTATATTCTATGATCTCGTCAATGTCCAAACTGGGCCGTGAGTAGCTGGACGTGTTGACTTAACGTGCTTTCCTAGGACTTCCCTGGTGGTCCAGTGATTAAGACTCTGAGCTTCCACTGCAGGGGGTGTGGGTTTGATCCTGGTTAGGGAACTAAGATTCCCACATGCCGTGCAGTATGGCCAAAAATAACTATCCTAACAAATGATCAGTCTATCTCTGGGGAAACTTTGGAACAGGTCAGCACATCGACTTATCTGTGACTGTCGTCTATTTTGACTCCATATTTCTCTCCTTCCCATTGCTCAACCTGAGGGTCCCTGTAGGTCCTGACACCATCTGCTCTTCTGAAAGTCCAGTCCAGGTGAATTCCCTGGAGATTGAGGAGCAGTCTGGATTTTGGAATACTGATGTAGAGATGGGGTTGAAATATAGGCCCAAGGTTCTCATCTTTTTCTTACTGCAATCTGAATGATGGATGATGTTCACAACCATGCCACTCTCTCATGATCTATCCAGATATTGAAAAATATCTGGAAATATTTTATAGAGAAAAAAAAAGAAAATAGTACTACTGACCTTTTTTCTTTATTTGAGGTTAATGAAATCATTTTATTCATCTGATGAATCAGTCCTTTGGAATTTAAAAAATTATGATACAACATGGAAAACCACAGCGCTTGTCTAATTTTTAAATTTTATTTACAATGCAAGATGAGTTATTTTTCAATTCACTTCTCCACATGTATATTAACATGGCAAGGAAATATTACAACTGAAGAATAAGCTTAGATAAAACTTGTCTTAATATGCCATATGTTGAGTTTTTTAAATTAGCATTAATATAAATAAAATAAATAATATATATTTATAAATATACATAAATATTTATAATATAATAAATAATAGTGATGCTAATTTCAATCACATTGTTTCAGTAATAACTACTACATATTATGTTGTTGTTGTTTAGTTGCTAAATCATCTCTGACTCTTTTGGGACCCCGTGGACTGTAGCCCACCAGGCTCCTCTGTCCATGAGATTCCCCAGACAAAAATACTGGAGTGGATTGCCATTCCTTCTCCAGGGGATCTCCCCAGCCCAGGGATCAAACCTGCGTCTCCTGCACTGGGAGGCAGGTTCTTTACCACTGAGCCACCAGGGAAGCCCCATTGCATATTAGTAGTGATGCACATAGTCCCACTCTTGATTACAACAGTGTATGCATGTTGTCTACTCTCTATTTGTATTCTACTGTACATCTATTCATGCTTCTCATTTAAAAGAAAATGAGAAATTTTCTCATGAAAAAACGTGTTACAATGATTTACACTTTTCTTAACAAGTAATAGTATCTAAAAAATGAGGGCTAATTTGGGGCTTTGGAGAAAATTCGGCAAGCTGTATGACTCTTTTCCAATGGGAAAAAAAAGCATCCTACCAACAGCAAAGGCATAATCCATAGAATAAATACTTGATAAGCTGGATTTCAATTTCAGTTAAAATTGGAAACTTCTCTGCAAAAGACAACATGAAGAGAATGAGAACACAATTCACAAACTTGGAGAAAATTTTCAAAAACACATCTGATAAAGGACTTTTATCCAAAATATACAAAAAATACTTAAAACACAACAAAAAGAAAAAAAAAAAAAAACACAACAGAAAGGAAGCAAAAAACCCAATTTACAAAATGGACCAAAGACCTTAACAGACACCTCTGTATATGTAAAGAACATATACAAATGACAAGCGGGGAAATAAAAGTATACTCCACATCATATGCTATCAGGGAAATGAAAATTAAAATAACAATGAAATACCATTTTACATCTATCAGTGTGGCCAAATCCAAAACACCGACATCACCAAATCCCACTGAGGAGGTCGAGCATCAGGAACTCTCATTCATTGCCAGGGTGGATGCAAAATGGTACATAACACTTGAGAAGGAAATTGGCAGTTTCTGAGGAAACTGAACATACTCTTACCATATGAGCCAGCAATCATGGTCCTCCGTATTTACCCAAAGGAGTTGAAAACTTCTGTTCAACAAAATTCTGCATACAGATGTTTTTGTTTGTTTGTTTTAAATATTTATTTATTTATTTGGCTTCACTGGGGCTTAGCTGTGGCATGCAAGATATTTAATTGTGACATGTGCGATCTGGTTCCCTGACCAGGGATCGAATGCCAGTCCCCTGCATTGGGAGCTCAGAGTCTTAGCCACTGGACCGCCAGGAAGTCCTGCATACAGATGTTTTTGTCAGCTTTATTTATAATTGCCAAAACTTGGAAGCAACCAAGATGCCCTTCGGAAGATGAATGGATCGATAAACTGTGGTACACACAGATAATGAAATATTATTCATCATTAGAAAGAAACTCTCAAGCTATGAAAAGACATGGAGGAAGCTTACATGCATGTTACTAAGTGAAAGAAGAAAATCTGAAAAGGCTACATACTGTATGATTCCAACTGTAAGACATTCTGAAAAAGGCAAAACTATGGAGACAGTAAAAAAGGTAGTTGCCAGGGGTTGGAGGGTGAAGAGAGGGATGAATTGGAGGGATGAATTGGCAGAAGATTTGGGAAGCAGTGAAAATTCTTTGTATGATACAATAATGATGGGTTCAGTTCAGTTCAGTTCAGTCACTCAGTTGTGTCCGACTCTTTGTGACCCCATGGATGACAACACGCCAGGCTTCCCTGTCCATCACCAACTTCCAGAGCTTTCTCAGACTCATGTCCATTGAGTCAGTGATGCCATCCAGCCATCTCATCCTCTGTTGTCCCCTTCTCCTGCCTTCAATCTTTCCCAGCATCAGGGTCTTTTCCAATGAGTCAGTGCTTTCCATCAGGTGGCCAAAGTTTTGGAGTTTCAGCTTCAGCATCAGTCCTTCCAATGAGCATTCAGGACTGACTTCCTTTAGGATGGACTGGTTGGATCTCTTACTGTCTAAGAGACTCTCAAGAGTCTTCTCCAAAAGCATCAGTTCTTTGGCGCTCAGCATTTTTTATGATCCAATTCTCATTTGTCCAAACTCATAGAATGTACAACACTAAGAGTGAATCCTAACACAAACTGTGTTCTCCGGGTGAGAATGACTTGTCTGTGAAGGTTCATCAGTTTTAACAAATGGTACGGGATGTTGGTAGGGGAACAAAAATAGTCTTTTAAATGAAAAAAAAAAAAAAAAATACAGCACACTACCTATATAAGAACTGAGAGATAAACTGAATCTGCTCTGATTTTTAAAAAGCCCAATCTGATATAAAACATTAACTGCAACATGTTTCACAGTTAATTAATTAAGACTGAGAGCCTCTGGTCTAGACTGATAGTCTCTGATTTTTTTTTTTTTTTTTTGCACCCTACCATTATAAAACGTGATCATGCAATCCAGTGCTCTGTGACAACCTAGAGGGGTAGGATAGGGTGGGAAGTGGGAGGGAAGTTCAAGAGGAAGGGGACATATGTATGCCTATGGCTGATTCATGTTGATGTAGGGCAGAAACCAACATAACATTGTAAAGCAATTTTCTTCCAATTAAAAACAAATAAATTTTTTAAAACATGAGCATGAACACCCCATATGTGTGTGTGTGTGTGTATTTATTTTTAAATTACATTCATGTACCACTGTGCTGATAAATTCTGTACAGAGAGAGATGGGAAATTTTTAAAAGGTGACATGAAAGTAAATACAAATCAAAACTCTAATATGTTTTTGTTCCATCTATATGGATTGTGTTGCAGAGACTTTGGCATATTTATTTTCCCTCCAACTTTTAGCAAAAATAAAGCAGAGAGTTATTTATGGGTCCACCAGGGAATACAGGCCTTAAATGTTGTTCTTTGGTTAAAAAACAGCAAAACTACTAAAAAGCAGGTCAGATATTTGCTTATCCGTGTCATCTGTGTTCTGTGGGTGTCAGGAGGACTTTGGATCTGCTTCAGAAGATTCCAGATTGGATTGCTTTTGACCTCTCTTGTGAACTCTGGAAAGAAGATAAAAATGTGTCATCATAGAGACTTGCAATTTTTCTCTTATTTCCCCCTTTCTTCCCATTGTAGGGATAGTACAGAGTTTTATGCAGCTTTCACAATCTTTTCCTTTTGATGAAACATTGAAATGGTGAACCTTTGTCAATTGTAACACAAGGTGTGTCATGGGATATTCATAGACGTCCGCATCTGACTTTTGATCTATTCTCTACTTTGTTGTTTCTGCTATTCATGTCTCCAGCGTCAATGATATGGGAATTGCAGTTATTTCATCCTCAGTGAAACTGAACCAATAATAATTCATTTACTTTCCTAGCTTACTTTCTTCTTTTTTTTAATTTTTTAAAAAAAATTTATTTTTCTGTTTTCTGATTCACTGATTTCTGTTCTTATCTCAATTTCTGTTACAGTCCCTCAGGTTATTTCTTGTTTTTATTTATTTTTCTTTTTTTTTTGGCTGCATCACTCAGAGTGCGGGATCTTAGTCCCCCGCCTAGGGATGGAACCTGAGCCCCTGCAGTGGAAGCAGGGTCCTAACCACCGAAACTCCAGGGAAGTCCCTGGATGGTGGTATTTCTGATACGCTGAAGCAAGGCAGTAAAGCTAGGCAAGCTCCAGGAGCCATCATTCCTCTGTAATTCAGAAGCCCTGTAAAGCAGTTTTAATTTTTTTTCTATGCTGAAAACATAATCCTTCCTCTTATGACCTCTTTTTTGTTTATGTTTAGAATGTCCTTCTCTCATTTATATCTTAATCTTTATTTTCAAATAAAATTGTATATCTTATGGCTATATGGAAATCTTGAGGCCAAAACATAGGAATTAAGCTTGGTTTTGTTGTTCTTTTTCATATAATCAATGAAAATATATATCATCTGTTGAATAAGCTTTCCTTTTATCATTGGATAGTGATATTCCATCTCAAATACATATATTGATCAGATCAGATCAGTCGCTCAGTCATGTCCGACTCTTTGCGACCCCATGAATCGCAGCATGACAGGCCACCCTGTCCATCACCAACTCCCGGAGTTCACCCAGACTTAGGTCCACTGAATCAGTGATGCCATCTAGCCATCTCATCCTCTGTCGTCCCCTTCTCCTCCTGCCCCCAATCCCTCCCAGCATCAGAGTCTTTTCCAATGAGTCAACTCTTCACACGAGGTGGCCAAAGTACTGGAGTTTCAGCTTTAGCATCATTCCTTCCAAAGAAGTCCCAGGGCTGATCTCCTTCAGAATGGACTGGTTGGATCTCCTTGCAGTCCAAGGGACTCTCAAGAGTCTTCTCCAACACCACAGTTCAAAAGCATCAATTCTTCGGCACTCAGCCTTCTTCACAGTCCAACTCTCACATCCATACATGACTACTGGAAAAACCATAGCCTTGACTAGACGAACCTTTGTTGGCAAAGTAATGTCTCTGCTTTTCAATATGCTATTTAGGTTGGTCATAACTTTCCTCCCAAGGAGTAAACGTCTTTTAATTTCATGGCTGCAGTCACCATCTGCAGTGATTTTGGAGCCCAGAAAAATAAAGTCTGACACTGTTTCCACTGTTTCCCCATCTATTTCCCATGAAGCGATGGGACCAGATGCCATGATCTTCGTTTTCTGAATGTTTAAGCCAACGTTTTCACTCTCCACTTTCACTTTCATTAAGAGACTTTTTAGTTCCTCTTCACTTTCTGCCATAAGGGTGGTGTCATCTGCATATCTGAGGTTATTGATATTTCTCCCGGCAATCTTGATTCCAGCTTGTGTTTCCTCCAGTCCAGCGTTTCTCATGATGTACTCTGCATATAAGTTAAATAAACAGGGTGACAATATACAGCCTTGACGTACTCCTTTTCCTATTTGGAACCAATCTGTTGTTCCATGTCCAGTTCTAACTGTTGCTTCCTGACCTGCATACAAATTTCTCAAGAGGCAGGTCAGGTGGTCTGGTATTCCCATCTCTTTCAGAATTTTCCACAGTTTATTGTGATCCACACAGTCAAAGGCTTTGGCATAGACAATAAAGCAGAAATAGATGTTTTTCTGGAACTCTCTTGCTTTTTCCATGATCCAACGGATGTTGGCAATTTGATCTCTGGTTCCTCTGCCTTTTCTAAAACCAGCCTGAACATCTGGAAGTTCACGGTTCACATATTGCTGAAGCCTGGCTTGGAGAATTTTGAGCATTACTTTACTAGTGTGTGAGAAGAGTGCAATTGTGCGGTAGTTTGAGCATTCTTTGGCATTGCCTTTCTTTGGGATTGGAATGAAAACGGACCTTTTCCAGTCCTGTGGCCACTGCTGAGTTTTCCAAATTTGCTGGCAGATTGAGTGCAGCACTTTCACAGCATCATCTTTCAGGATTTGAAAGAGCTCAACTGGAATTCTATCACCTCCACTAGCTTTGTTCGTAGTGACGCTTTCTAAGGCCCACTTGACTTCACATTCCAGGATGTCTGGCTCTAGGTCAGTGATCACACCATCGCGATTATCTGGGTCATGAAGATCTTTTTTGTACAGTTCTTCTGTGTATTCTTGCCACCTCTTCTTAATATCTTCTGCTTCTGTTAGGTCCATACCATTTCTGTCCTTTATCGAGCCCATCTTTGCATGAAATGTTCCTTTGGTATCTCTGATTTTCTTGAAGAGATCTCTAGTCTTTCCCATTCTGTTGTTTTCCTCTATTTCTTTGCATTGATCGCTGAAGAAGGCTTTCTTATCTCTTCTTTCTATTCTTTGGAACTCTGCATTCAGATGTTTATATCTTTCCTTTTCTCCTTTGCTTTTCGCTTCTCTTCTTTTTGCAGCTATTTGTAAGGCCTCCTCAGACAGCCATTTTGCTTTTTTGCATTTCTTTTCCATGGGGATGGTCTTGATCCCTGTCTCCTGTACAATGTCACGAACCTCCATCCATAGTTCATCAGGCACTCTATCTATCAGATCTAGGCCCTTAAATCTATTTCTCACTTCCACTGTATAATCATAAGGGATTTGATTTAGGTCATACCTGAATAAAACCACATATATTGATAGATACTAATAAATCTGCTTCAGGTCAGATGTTCTCTTCTATTGTATTAATTTTTTTTCATTCTTACAATACCGCAACATTTAAAAAGGTGACATTCTGTGCTTTATTAGTGGAACAATAAAAATCTTGATTTTTCTCCTCATTTTATTCTTCCAAGTGAATTTTAGAATCATGTCCTCGAATGCCAACAACAAAACAAAATTCCACTGGGATTTTTTGATGGGATTGCCTTAATCTTGTAAATTAATTTAAGAAGAATTTGTTCACCCTTTTTAGCAATCAGGTTTTATTCACCCAGGAATATACTCTACCTCTCCATTTATTTCACCCTACTTGCATATTTCTTAATAAAGTTTTGGTTATATCAGTTCAGTTCAGTTCAGTCACTCAGTCGTTTCCGACTCTTTGCAACCCCATGAATCGCAGCACGCCAGACCTCCTTGTCCATCACCAACTCCCGGAGTTCACTCAGACTCACGTCCATCGAGTCAGTGATGCCATCCAGCCATCTCATCCTCTGCCATCCCCTTCTCCTCCTGCCCCCGATCCCTCCCAGCATCAGGGTCTTTTCCAATGAGTCAACTCTTCGCATGAGGTGGCCAAAGTACTGGAGTTTCAGCCTCAGCATCAGTCCTTCCAATGAACACCCAGGACTGATCTCCTTTAGAAGGGACTGTTTGGATCTCCTTGCAGTCCAAGGGACTCTCAAGAGTCTTCTCCAACACCAAACTGTCCATATTATCCTGCAATTTACTTTTTCCACTCTACTGACAAGGAGAATTAGCTCCCTGAGTACAACCATTAGTGCTTCCTTTTCCTCATCGTATGATAGTCCACCATGTAACTGATTGAAGGCAAAAACAGCAGGGGGCTGCAGAGTATGAGATGGTTAGCTAGCATCACTAACCCAATGGACATAAATTCGAGCAAACTCTGGAAGATAGTGAAGGACAGGCAAGTCTGGCATGCTGCGGTCCGTGAGGTTGCAAAGGGTTAAACACAACTTGGCGACTGAACAACAAAACAGTACTTCCTTTCCCTTGTTGTATGATCTTCCACAACATGACTACACTAGTATATTTGTCATCTTTCGTTAATGGATACTTAGGTGGTTTTCTGGGGTTTTTGCACAAGCAATGTTGCAATAAGTATCTTTGCCCTTGCTACCTAGGGCAGACAGTAAGTGATGAGATATCAACTGAAATATTGATTTGTCATTGAGTTCCTAACCTATTTTCAAGGTCTTGGATCATTTTCATTATTTTTTTCCATTGTTAAATAGTTAAACAAGGTTGAGGCCCAGAGTTCTACTCTCAGACTCGAACTAGTTAACAAGCAGATCTGGCCGTTGTTTTCTTTATTGGGCAGGGTGATTCCTGGAAGCCTCTGGAAGCAAGCTGCTGCTGTTTGTTTTTTACTCTGGGCCGTTTGACTTGGAACATTTCTAAGGCTGTTCAGTTCCTGTGCATCTAAATGGACGGCTGTTTCTAAGTACAGGTTGGTTGGTGGTTTTTAAAACCTGGACACGGGCCTCTGTTTTTGGAGGACTGTGTTCTGTGTACTTGTGTTCCTCCGTACAAGGGAGCCTTATGTGAGGAGCCATTCATCACACCTCTCAAATGGGCCACAGGAGAGAAGCAATTTCCCTCCAACCCACTGGTTATTACTCTAAGGTGAGGGCCTGAGCTGAAGTCAGTGAGGGAAACATTAGTTCTACTCATTTTGCATGGCTTAAATTCCTCTCTCCCATATCTCATCAATATGAAATACCCCTCACCCTCTTCCCTGCTGCATCCTCCCTTTACTCCTCATTTCCTCATCCAACACCGTGTTTATTATTATGTACCTACCAGTCTAGGCAAGACACAGAGTAACCTGTACATTTGGATGTATGAGGAAGGGTGATGGAATATGCTAAAACTTCTTTGATGAATACGGAGTAAATTTCAACTAAACAGACCTTAAAATTAGCTGTACTTTGGAATAAGATCATTCTGGGTTCAAACCCAGCTTTGCTTGTTCATAATAAGCAAATATTTACAATCAACCCTAAGACCTCGAGCCAGTTACTTAGACTGGTTGAGTCTCAATTTTTTCATCACTAAATGAGTATAGTAGCAGGTATCTCACCCAAGGTCATGAAAATATATGAGTTTGTTGTGAGTGCTCAACCAGTGATACCTGTTATCTTTATAGCAAGAGTTTAATATGAAATCCCACCAGGTTATAAACTAGTCTCTGTACTGATTTAGGTAAATCTCCTATATTGTTCTTTTAAAGCCCCCCAAAAAGCCTGAATTCTCAAAGATTGACTCAGTTGGGTTTCTCATACTTTTAGGACTAATGTAAGGAAATTGATCAAACACCTTAACAAGATAATTAACAATAATCCTAGAAAGAAAGACCTTACTTAATGCTCCCAAATACTCCATTCCAGATTTGTGGGACTGGGGCATGGCATTCTCCAGATGACAGCCAGATCTGGTCATGAGAATCTGTGGCTTCAAACTTATCCGGCCTATGCCTGTCAGCCGAGTTGATGAGATCTCCACTGATCTAGGCTTGCTTCCCTCTGCAGCCTCTATTGGTTTCCCTACACACAACTCAACACACACACACACACATACACATACACATACAATGCAAACTTGTATTCCATGTTCCATTCTGATTCACATTCTCTCCGTTTCTTAAACACAACCTGTTCTCATCTCCAGGGCATTGAGTACACTGCTTTTGCTGTCTGGAACACATTTTCTTCAGCTTCTTGCCTAACATCTCACTTTAAATGTCATTTTCTCTGTGTGATGTTGCTTTACTTCTGCAAAGCTGGATCAGCTTTACTTCTGCAAAGCTGGATCAGCCATGTCTGTGTGCACCCATCACATCTGGTGCTTAATTCCATCCAGTGCTCCTTCTGTCATTGTCATACTCAATTCATTTGTCTGAATCCATGTCTAAACAATAAACTCTTTGAATACAGAAACTGTACACCATCCTTTGTCACAGCACTGCCACACAGACGACATCCAATCCATTATTATTATTATTTTTTTTTTGGCCACGCCACATGGCATGTGAGATCTTAGTTCCCCAATGAGGGACCAAACCCATGCCCCCTGCAGTAGAAGTGCAAGCTGTTAACCACTGGACCACCAGGGACGTCTCATCCAATCTATTCTTGAATAGATGAATAAATAGACTGGACATATAGTTTTAGCACAACAATCTGACCAATTTGTCTGAGCTGAATATTTATAAAGAGGAGTTTGGAAAGTAAGGTCAGAAAATAAGTTCATTTCCAATTTTAGAAGCTCTTAAATTTGAGTTAAATTAAGAGTTTGATCTTTATCCCGTGAGCAGTGAAGAGCTATGAAAAAGTTTTAACTCTATGAAATGACATGATTAAAATGTTTACTTAGGAATATTAATTTGGATGTGGAATGCTTGATACAGAAAATGACTAAGAGATTACAGACAGGAGACTTGAATTGAACCTTCAGTTTCTCACAAGGAGAAAAATACCTGAGAAAGAGTTGATGACCGTGACCCTTAAGAAGCTCTGTAGGGCTTCCCTAGTGGCTCAGTGGTAAAGAATCCACCTACTAATGCAGGAGACACAGGATCTGGGAACTAAGCAACTAAGCCCATGCAACACAACTATTAAGCCTGTGTTCTAGAGCCTGGGAGTTGCAACTGAACCCACATGCTGCAACTACTTCAGCCTACACCTCTAAAGTCCGTGCTCTGCAACAAGAGAAGCCGTTGCAATGAGAAGCCCATGCACCACAACTAGAGTAGCCCTTGCTCACAGCAACTAGAGAAAAGCCTGTTCAGCAATGAAGACCCAGCACAGACAAAAATAAATAAGTAAATAAAATTACCAAACAAAAAAACTTTTTACGATAAGAACCAATTCTTCTTGGTGGTGGTTTAGTCACTAAGTCATGTCTGACTCTTGCGACCTCAGGCTACAGTCTATGGGATTTTCCAGGCAAGAATACTGGACTGGATTGCCATTTCCTTCTCCAGGATCTTCCCAACCCAGCAATTAAACCCAGGTCTTCTGCAGGAAATGGCAACCCACTCCAGTATTCTTGCCTGGAGAATCCCATGGACGGAGGAGCTTGGTGGGCTACAGTCCACAGGTTGCAAAGAGTCGGACACAACTGAGTGATTTCACTTTCACTTTCTCCTGCATTGCAGGCAGTCTTTACCGACCGAGCTACGAGGGAAGCCTATCTATTTCTTAGTCTTATTTTTACCCACTGCAATCGATACAATGGCTTACATTTCACTGATGCTTAGTAATTGTCACTAAGTAGATGAATAAGGAATGTAGAAAAGGACAGATGCACAGGCTTTGGAAAGGAAGAACTGATAAGACTTGGCTGGATGTCTCTGGAAAGGTGTTGTGTAGAGAAGAGGCCCTTTGCTAGAAACAGAGGATATGGGAAGAAGATCAGTTTACGGAAAAGGTGAATCCAGGAATGCAACTTTTCATGGATGTTTTTCCTAGAAGGGACAGACAAAAAGCAATTCATTCTCATAATATCCTTAGGCCTTTGCAGCGTTCATAAGATTCCCCACTCTCCTTGTCACCTTAAATGGCAGGAAGAAATTTGCCAGGTGGTTGAGTGAGTCACCTGCAGTCATAAAGCCAGGAGAGGCCGTCCTCAGAACAGAAGCCAAGCCCCCTCCTGACACGGGATCCAGGGGAGAGACCATGCCAGCTCCTCTTTGAACTAAAAGGCAAATGCAGCCTTTAAATAAGCATATCACGACACTCCAGTTGTGCTACCCGCTCTTCAACTTTTCACCGAGGCTCAAGTAGATGAAACGCTAACTGCCTGACTTCTGAGTGAACAGCAATAGTTGAAAGGAAATAAATCCACACACTCCGCTTAGCAGAGTCCTCAGGTGGGCTGTTTTCCGGGAATGCTCTCTTGAGTAAAGAAGTAAAATGTGGTGAAAATGGCTAAATTACAACTAAAACAAAGGGTGCAAGTGAAGCCTGGTGACGTGTAGTCCAAACTGGGATTAAGTAAACGGTAATCATCCTTGATGCAGGTTCAGTTAGGGGCCTTCCTTTCTATCTATATATCTTTCTTTTTTTTAAGGCATAAAGATGTTAACTGTCACACATACTTGGCCTGGGGTCTGTGGTCTTTGCCTGCCAGCTGTGAGCCACACACAGCCCTCCCAGACTGCCTCCTTTCCTCACAAATGCTCCGTCTGGGTCCCCTCACGTCAGGGATACTGGCGGCATAATACATAGGGCAGGCCATGGTTATTCACTCACACACAAATATTTATAGAGTGCCTGCTTGCCTGACACTGTGCTAAGCCTAGCGGAGGTGGCAAAGAATCATAAATCCTGATATGCAGAAAGCATTCCCTGAAACTGAAAGGAGCTTACCATCTACTCTGGCAGACAAAGGAAGTAAAGCAGTATAAAACTGTATAAACATTATAAACACATGGTAAGAGGTATAGGTGTCCCATGATACTATGCTAGGACTTTACAATGTGTGGAAAAATTCAAAGGTGGGTTGAGTCTGTAAGACAAAGACAGAGTTTATTTTTTGTTGGAAGGAAGATCTGCAGGAGGAGGACAGAGCTAAGCTGGACTCTTTTGCCATCATTATCCAAACCTGGCCTGAAGCTAAGCTAAAGCTGTTGTATGAGTCACCAGAGATAAAACAATTAAACAACAGCCTGAATGGCTTGCGCAGCCTAGCATCCACTCTTGAAGCATTTTCCTCTGAATGGCCAACTGTTCTGATATCACACCGCGTCAGCCTACTATTGCACCCTTTATAAAGGCTCTAAATTTACTGAATTTACTGTTTTAAGACTGGTATGAGCTTTAGTTGTTGTTATAACTTCCCTGGTGACTCTGATGGCAAAGAATCTGCCCGCAGTGTGAGGGACACCAGTTTGCTCCCTGGGTCAGGAGGAGCCCCTGGAGAAGGGAATGGCTACCTACTCCAATATTCTTGCCTGGAGAATTCCATGGACAGAGGAGCCTGGTGGGGTACAGTTCATGGGTTGCAAAGATTGAGACATGGCTGAGTGACTAACATACACACACACACAAATGATTAGATAAATCCACGCACATATGGACACCTTATCTTTGACAAAGGAGGCAAGAATATACAATGGATTAAAGACAATCTCTTTAACAAGTGGGCTGGGAAAAGTGGTCAACCACTTGTAAAAGAATGAAACTAGAGCACTTTCTAACACCATACACAAAAATAAACTCAAAATGGATTAAAGATCTAAACGTAAGACCAGAAACTATAAAACTCCTACAGGAGAATATAGGCAAAACACTCTCCGACATATATCACAGCAGGATCCTCTATGACCCACCTCCCAGAATATTGGAAAGAAAAGCAAAAATAAACAAATGGGACCTAATTAAACTTAAAAGCTTCTGCACAACAAAGGAAACTATAAGCAAGGTGAAAAGACAGCCTTCAGAATGGGAGAAAATAATAGCAAATGAAGCAACTGACAAACAACTAATCTCAAAAATATACAAGCAACTCCTACAGCTCAATTCCAGAAAACTAAATGACCCAATCAAAAAATGGGCCAAAGAACTAAATAGACATTTCTCTAAAGAAGACATACAGATGGCTAACAAACACATGAAAAGATGCTCAACATCACTCATTATCAGAGAAATGCAAATCAAAACCACTATGAGGTACCGTTTCACGCCAGTCAGAATGGCTGCGATCCAAAAGTCTACAAGCAATAAATGCTGGAGAGGGTGTGGAGAAAAGGGAACCCTCTTACACTGTTGGTGGGAATGCAAACTAGTACAGCCACTATGGAGAACAGTGTGGAGATTCCTTAAAAAACTGGAAATAGAACTGCCTTATGATCCAGCAATCCCACTGCTGGGCATACACACTGAGGAAACCAGAATTGAAAGAGACACGTGTACCCCAATGTTCATCGCAACACTGTTTATAATAGCCAGGACATGGAAGCAACCTAGATGTCCATCAGCAGATGAATGGATAAGAAAGCTATGGTACATATACACAATGGAGTTTTACTCAGCCATTAAAAAGAATTCATTTGAATCAGTTCTACTGAGGTGGATGAAACTGGAGCCTATTATAGAGAGTGAAGTAAGCCAGAAAGAAAACACCAATACAGTATACTAACGCATATATATGGAATTTAGAAAGATGGTAACAATAACCCTGTATACGAGACAGCAAAAGAGACACTGATGTACAGAACAGTCTTTTGGACTCTGTGGGAGAGGGAGAGGGTGGGATGATTTGGGAGAATGGCATTGAAATATGTATAACATCATATATGAAACAAGTTGCCAGTCTAGGTTCGATGCACGATACTGGATGCTTGGGGCTGGTGCACTGGGATGACCCAGAGGGATGGTACGGGGAGGGAGGAGGGAGGAGGGTTCAGGATGGGGAACACATGTATACCTGTGGCAGATTCATTTTGATATATGGAAAAACCAATACAATATTGTAAAGTTAAATAAAAAAAAAAAAAAAAGATCTCTGTATAATTACTCAGGAAATGGAAGCCAGCTCTCCCTAGAACTCTGGATTATCAAGACCCATCGGGAACCCCAGAGACCAGTGGAACATTCCCGGCCTGATGAGTGACCCCAGTCTAAGACTCCAGCAGACAGGAGATCCTTTCCCCTTCTGAGCAGAGCCCTGGTTGGGAGGAAATGCTCTGAGATGGGGTAGAGTGTTCCCTGTTCAGTCTCTTTGTTTAGAAGTGGGGAAAGACAATTTGGGGTCTAGAACTGTGTAAAGTTGCCCATCTTCTATCTCAATCCAGAAACTGTGATTTCAGTACAAGCTTGCCCACACCATGGTTGTTATAGAGCCTGGGAGCGTACTCAAGGCCTTTCTACTGAAAGCCTGGGGCCCTTGTTTTAGCCTAGTGAGAAGAGGGTACCCCATATAGACGGTGAGGTCTGAGCTGGGCAGCGGGAAGGGAGTAATTTCAAGGGCAAATCCTCAGAGACAGGTACCATCCCTGGCCTCTTGTTCATCTGCAAACTCCTTTTCACCCAAGCTTCGTCTATTTAAAAAAAAATATATATATATATATATTTTATATATATATATATATTTGGCTATGCTGTGTCTTTGTTGTGGAATGTGAGATCTAGTTCCCTGACCAGGGATGGAATCCAGGCCCTGGGAGCAGGGACTCTTAGCTCCTGGACCACCAGGGAAGTCCTGCTTTATCTCCTCTTGAAAGCTGTTCTGCCTGTGCCCCTTTGAGCCCCCAGGGTTCCCTGCCCCACCCTCTGTAACTGCACATTGCATTTTGCAATGTGGTGAGTCACTCACCCAGGTGAATTGCTCCTGAGAGAGTTCCTAGAAGGAAGAGACTGTGTTAATCACCTTCAAGTGCTCATTGCCTTCTTCATGCCTGGCACACTCTAAGGGTTCGACACAGGTTTATTGAAAGGATGAGTCCTTGGAAATAATAGCTGGCAAAGTTGTGGCCAAGCATCATGTTTCTTAAGCTAGTTTCATCAGAGTCCCGGAGCTTCTGACACTCTAGAGGTGTTCTAAAGCCCCAGAGAGGTGTCTTGGGAACCCTCGTGGGAATGTGGGGGAAGATGTTCCCCAGGGCTCCTTCTCCTCTTGTAACTGTCTTTGATCTGAGTGGTTCTGCTTTTGTGTTTTATATATTAGGGGGTGGGCTACAGTCCATGGAGGTCTCAAAGAGTTGAATGCAACCGGGCACACACACACATCTGGTTCTGCTTGAAACTTGCTGGCAAACCCCTAAAGGTGGAAGGAGGAAGAGCCTTTGGGTCTGTATGGTCCATATCAGCAGGATATCATCACAAGATAAAGAGGAGTGAAGCACCTGGGAGTGTCTGATCATGGTCACAGCCTCAAGACTGACTGCAGGCCACTAGGGAGAAGACCTCAGGGGAAGGAGAAAGGTGGTCACAGGGGTCTCTGAGTCACGTCTCAGGGGCCTCCTTGAGAAGATCACCGGCCATGGGCTAGACTCCTTAGGACAGCAGACAAGGCCCCCCTTCCTCCTCTTAATGTTTCCATTCCCTCAGTCTACACTCCGGCCACTCTCCCCTCAAACACAATGCAATCTTTCCTGCCTCAGTATCTTTGCACAGGCTGTTTCCTCTTCCTGGAAAACTTCCTTCCTCCTCTCTATCTGGACCAGTCCTTCTTTAAGCCTCCACTGAATTGCCTGTCCCTGACGTGCATCCTATCTCCCTCGACCTAGACCGGATAGGAGGAGCCTTTATTCCCTGTATTTCCAACTCAGCCTGTTTGTTACCAGTTGCAATCATCTACTGAATGTCTGTCCCCTTTCCCCAGATAGGTTGTGAATTGTGATGAGAGAAGGGTGCTCCTCACTGTATCCTCTGTACCTGGCACAGAGCCACGCAGCTAGGAGGGGCTCAACAAATTCTTAATAGATGAGATTGACAACCTCTCAGATGGTCCCCAAATATCTCTACCTGCTGCTGTTCACAGCCTCGTGTATTCTCCTTACCCTGAGAAACTTGTTTCTAAACCATGGGAAATGGCAACTGTGAGAGGATCTCACTCCATTTTCAGGTTATAATTGAGTATAACTTCCATCTTGCTGGTTACCTTCTCAGCTTGCATACTTTGATGAAGCAAGCCATGTTGGAAATGATCACATCGCAAGGAGCCGAGGGAGTCCTCAGGAGGAGCTGAGGTCCAGTCCAACATCCTGCAAGAAACTGAATCCTGCCCATAACCACATAAGCTTGGGAGTGGGTGCTTCCTGACTGGAGACTCCATCCCTGGCTGACACTTTGATTACAGCCTTGTGGGAGACCCCAAAGCAGAGATCTCAGCTAAGCCACATCAGACTCCTGACCCTCAGGAATCAAGAGATAATAAATGTGTGCAGTTTTAAGCCACTAGGTCTTAGGGGTAATTTGATACACAGAAATAAATAACTAATAAGACAAGCACATGAATAAATCAGTACACGAATGAATGAAACTGAAGAGCTCACCAAAAAAAGGGGGGGAACTTCAGACTTCGGGGGGATAAACTGAATTGCTAAGTCAATAACAAGGGCTAATGTTTCCTGTTTGTTTCTCCTGGCTGTGAAATCTGAAGATGGGATTCTGAAGTTTTGATTCTGAAAATTCTCCAGAGTTTTCAGAACCAGAAATCCATCAAGTCTGTAGACATTTTATTTGCCCAAGTCCTATTTGACATCTGAGCTCTTGAGAAACCTATATGCAGGTCAGGAAGCAACAGTTAGAACTGGACATGGAACAACAGACTGGTTCCAAATAGGAAAAGGAGTACATCAAGGCTGTATATTGTCACCCTGCTTATTTAACTTATATGCAGAGTACATCATGAGAAACACTGGGCTGGAGGAAGCACAAGCTGGAATCAAGATTGCCAGGAGAAATATCAATAACCTCAAATATGCAGATGACACCACCCTTATGGCAGAAAGTGAAGAGGAACTAAAAAGCCTCTTGATGAAAGTGAAAGAGGAGAGTGAAAAAGTTGGATTAAAGCTCAATATTCAGAAAACGAAGATCATGGCATCTGTTCCCATCACTTAGTGGGAAATAGATGGGGAAACAGTGGAAACAGTGTCAGACTTTATTTTTTGGGGCTCCAAAATCACTGCAGATGGTGATTGCAGTCATGAAATTAAAAGACGCTTACTCCTTGGAAGGAAAGTTATGACCAACCTAGACAGCATATTCAAAAGCAGAGACATTACTTTGCCAACAAAGGTCCGTCTAGTCAAGGCTATGGTTTTTCCAGTGGTCATGTATGGATGTGAGAGTTGGACTGTGAAGAAAGCTGAGTGCCGAAGAATTGATGCTTTTGAACTGTGGTGTTGGAGAAGACTCTTAAGAGTCCCTTGGACTGCAAGGAGATCCAACCAGTCCATTCTGGAGGAGATCAGTCCTGGATGTTCAATGGAAGGACTGATGCTGAAGCTGAAACTCCAATACTTTGGCCACCTCATGCGAAGAGTTGATCATTAGAAAAGACTCTGATGCTGGGAGGGATTGAGGGCAGGAGGAGAAGGGGACTACAGAGGATGAGATGGCTGGATGGCATCCCTGACTCAATGCACATGAGTTTGGGTAAACTCTGGGAGTTGGTGATGGACAGGGAGGCCTGGCGTGCTGCAATTCATGGGGTCGCAAAGAGTTGGACATGACTGAGCGACTGAACTGAACTGAACTATTTGACATCACTCAAGAGAATTTGTGTTTATAGGTAGATACCGAAAACACATCCTCAGTGATGCCAATTTGGTTCTGATTTATGTCAAAATAAGCAGTCTGACTTCAGAGGCCTTTATTATAAATGACTGTATTTTAAATCTCGATCCGAGTGACCCTCTCAAAACATCTCTCTCTCAGGTATATCTGGCTGCAAGAAGGGTCTCGTGTGACTTTGAAAATGGAAACAGCACTAATTAACTGGAATGGGTTAGTGGGCATTGATTGTGTATATAGTCTAGATGTAAATAATATAAAATCCTTGATGAAGCTGTAAATACCAGCTTTATCAAAAACTCTCATAATTTATAATTTACCAGTGCATTTCAAGATGCCAACTTTCACCTTTTCCCGAGATTGATACCCTCACTTCAGTGTAATAAAAGGGTGGGAAAAAATAATGATATACTTTAATGTGGGGCTTCCCAGGTGGCTCAATGGTAAAGAATCCGCCTGCCAAAGCAGGAGATGCAGGTCTGATCCCTGGGTCAGGAAGATCCCCTGAAGAAGGAAATGGCCACCCACTCTAGTATTCTTACCTGAAAAATCCCATGGACAGAGGAACCTGGCAGGCTACAGTCCATGGGGTCACAAAGAGTTGGACATGACTTAGCAACTGAGCAAACACACGTACTTTAAATGCTATGCAGGTTTCAACATCCAATTTTAATAGAGGCCTACAAAGAAGTTCCTTTTGTACATTCTTAAATCTCATATTTTTCCTTGCTCAGTTATATATGGGAAATATAATTGCCTATTGAGTTTCCCTGGGTTAAGCTTACTTCAATAGGAACTAATTACTTGATCACTGTGGCATTGTAACTTGCCCTAACATTTAAAGTTTATTTGCTCTCAGATAAAGGGCATTTGCTTTTCCTGTTATTTATAATTATTTTCTTAATCTCCTAGCAGCGAACTCCCATTTCAATTGCTCATTATGAAAAACTCTTATTTGCTGTGTGGAAATGCAGAAATGTGTGTAATAGCATGAGGTACCTTTGTGTGTATCCTACAAAGAAAGGGAGCAGGCTTATTGAAGAAATCTGAATGGTGAAATCCTGAGCTTGAAAATAGGTTACAGGCTGCCTATTTGAGTAGAAAACTCTTTTTTTGGCTATGTCATTTGTCATGTGGGATCTTAGTTCCCCATCTGGGATTGAACCCATGCCCCCTACTTTGGGGGCGCAGAGTCTTAACCACTGGTCCACCGTGGAAGTCCCTTGAGTAGCAAACTTTTAAAAATCACTCTTCACAGAGGGATGTGTTGCACTTTTGGACTACTGGTTGCAAGACCATTATTCTTAAAGCTGCCATTTTAGAGGCCACCGTCAAGAGACAATAGACCAGAAATTAAGATAAAGCATCTGTGAAGTTGTAATGCAAGTGTGGGAAGTTTACCCACACTGTGCTCTGGTGACTTGAGAAAACAGCTTCTGACTTTCCCTCATGCCCTTGCCTACTGACTCCTTCTGCTGCTGCAATGATAAGTGAAAATGCTTGGGCTTTCTGATTTTGTTGCCCTCTCCTCTGTTTCCCTAAAATGGGATTGGGAGGAATAATCATGGGACTAGGGACGGAGGTCTAGAATCCAGAAGGGTCTCTCGTGCTCCGATCCCCACTGTTGCCCATTGCTGCCTCCCTGCTGACCTCTGTATACAGCTCAGTTGACTGGAGATCAGGGTTTGGGGCTGATTCCTGGTGCCTGGGGGCCTCCTGGCAGGGCTTCTCAGTGTTAAAGAATCCTCCTGCCAATGCAGGAGACTCGGATTCGATTGCTGAGTCAGGAAGATCCCCTGAAGAAGAAGAAAACGGCAATCCACTCCAGTATTCTGCCCAGGAAGTTCTGTGAACAGAGGAGCCTGGCAGGTTACGTCATGGGGTCTCAGGGGAAGGACACAACTTAGGGACTAAAGAACAACATGGCTGCCTGTCTTCTGCAGCCTCTTGCTGGTGTTAAGCCCTCCAAGCCATGCCCTCTGTCCAGCCCCTGCTCTGGGGGATTAGCCCATCCTCCCTGCTGTAGGATCAGCTCCCCTCATGACAGTGGGCAGCTCTCAGCTCAGCTCCATCTTCTTCTCCCTTTCCATGAGGGGATGTCTAGGGCCTCTCTATGCCATATGGGAGCTGAAATAGTCATGGTGCTACCAGGCTTACTGAGGAGTGGCTTCCTCCTAGGTTTGGCACAGGAAGGTGGCAAGACAACCTGAAAGGAAGGCGGCAAGACAAAATGAAATGCCCCTACCCTTGGCATTCCTCTCCACCGCTCCCCCAGACTTCTCCTAAAATGGAGAGATGGAGTACCATGTGACTCACTTCCTGACTCACAGGACTCTCTCCTCACCCATTTATCCATACAGGAGAGGAAGGGAACTTGTATTTCCCCTTTCTGAATCCCTGAGATCTCCTCCTTGCCAGCCCCGACCTCAAGGCTGAGACTTAATGACTGATAGTGTATGACAAAGACCCTCTTACCCATAAAGGAACTAATTCAGGAGGTATTTGAAAGGTATCACACCTCTTCTATAAGTCAACGGAAAATATATCACCTGATTTGAAATGAAAATTGTATCTTGATTCTTTAAATCCACTTAGAAACGTATTGGATGTCAAGTATATGTCAGTCTTTAAAAATGATGAGCTTTCTTCTATTAATACGTACTGCATGGTGACATTTATGACATTCAGTAAAAGGCAAAACTAGAGGGAGAGAAAACAGATCAGTGGTTGCCTGAGGTGGGGGATGGGGAGAAGAGTTGATGACAGAGGGGAACAGAAGAACTTTTTGGGGTGATGCATCTTGATTGTGGTGTTGGTTACATGATTGTGTGTGCTTGTTTGTACATCAAGTGGGGTGAATTTTATTACACATAAATTAGACCTAAACAAACTTGACTTTTACCAAAAATGATGAACTTTCACACTCTCAGCATTATAGCTGACATGTATTGAACATTTATGAATGTTAAGTGGTTCTACCACTTCGACTGCCTTAGCTCATGCAGTCCTCAAAATAACTCTGATTGGTTGGAGCTATTGTTATCATCATCTCCATCTTACTGATAAAGGAACTGAGACCTAGAAAAGTTAAGTAACTTGCCTAAGGCCACACAGTGAGTGCAGCTGGATTCACACCTACATCTCTCTCTGTTGCCAAAGCCTGTGGGTTTCATCATGTTATATAAGTAAGTTTAGGCTGATAAATCTTTAAGAGATAAACTTGTAACGTTTATGTATGCCTGTAACTTACCTTTCCCAGGGTAAGTTCAATCACATTTGCTCTCCGATCAGAAAGTAAGTGGTACACCCCACCCCCAACACCGACACACATACACACACACACGCCCCAGGAATGTATTTCTCCAGTTTCCCCAATTCAACATCCTGAGTTAGACTGAGAGTTGCATTCCTGTCGGTGAACTAAGAATGAGTCAGCGCTGGGTAACTGCTGGTTAGGAGGATCTCCTGGAAAGTTCCAGGAGCTGTGTGGCCCACCAAAGCTCAAACTCCTGACCAGGCCCCCATCCTATACTCTCAAGTAGCGGTCTTGCAGTTCCAACCCAGATACCACCACAGCCTAGTGTAACAACGATGGCAGACTTCTCCTCTGCTTCCAGAGACTCCTTCTCAAGTTCCTGTTCAGTTGACCAGGGTCTGAGAACTCCAGCTCCTACTTCCTCTGAGAGCAGATGAATGAAGCACTGTTCTCATTAGCTGCTGGTTGCTAGCACACCCAGATTTCTGAGAGAGTCTTCCCAGCTGCTTCTCTCTACAGCAGAGGGCTTTCCATAATCAGTCATGGAGTTCGACCAGGACAGTGGTCAGTCAATTCAGTCGCTCAGTTGTGTCCGACTCTTTGTGACCCCATAGACTGCAGCACGCCAGGCTTCCTTGTCCATCACCAACTCCATGTGGCAAACTGTGAGAGCTCCAGGCTGATTCTCGCCAAGGGAAGGGGGCACTGAGGACCACATCTGGTCTTTGGTTCTCTCAGTCGGGAAGGTAGGCTGTGGAGCCCACTTACCAATGAGCAAGGTGGTCCAGGGGTGCGAATCGTTACAACAGAGGCATGGGCATGTGCTATGCTCACTGCCGGGAGAATCTAACTGGTCGTATACCAGTTTGCTCAGCCAGGGACCTTGGTTCAGAAGTAGATGGTGCAAACACACTGAAAGGGAAATGATTTACTGCAGCAAAGACTACTTTGTGTTTTTTTTTATCTGCTTTACTTAAGGGACAATTTGGTCCTCTGAAGTACCGGTGAATCACCAATGCCCATAGGGCTGGGGAGAAGGCAATGACACCCCACTCCAGTACTCTTGCCTGGAAAATCCCATGGGCAGAGGAGCCTGGTAAGCTGCAGTCCATGGGTTCGCTAAGAGTTGGGCACAACTGAGCAATTTCACTTTCACTTTTCACTTTCATGCATTGGAGAAGGAAATGGCAACCCACTCCAGTATTCTTGCCTGGAGAATCCCAGGGACAGAGGAGCCTAGAGGGCTGCCGTGTATGGGATCGCACAGAGTTGGACATGACTGACGTGACTTAGCAGCAGCAGCAGCATAGGGCTGGAGGAAGATGCTATGGAATCAGGAGGGGACCACACAGGAGACAGCTTCACTCATCTGTCATCAATCTTTATGGGGCTCCTGGATCCAAGGGCAGAGTTGCTTATGTTGGGTGCTTTGAAGGTCTATCATCTCAAAAATGCACTTTAATTCTCACTATTAAGGGGCCTGTTGTTAGAGTTGGTCAGTTTCTGACAAAGATACTGAAGACTGGGGCAAGGCTGGGTAAGTTTGGATGGGATGGTGAGAAGGGGAGAGGTAGGGGGGTCAGGGCGAGACTGCAGGTCCACAGCCTTCCCAGAGGCAATAGAGAGCCTCAGAGACATGCTCTGGGATCCAGGGACACCTTGACACTGAAAACAGAGGATTAAAAGTAGTCAAAGAGGGGGCTTCACTGGTGGCTCAGTGGTAAAGAATCTACCTGCCAATGCAGGAGACAAGGGTTTGATCCCTGATATGAAAAGATCTCATATGCCACAGAGCAACTAAGCCCATGAGTCCATGCTCTAGAGGCTGGGAGCTGCAACCCACGCACCCTAGTGCTCCGCAGCAAGGGAAGCCTCTGCAGTGAGAAGCCTGTGCATCACAACTAGAGAAAGCCCGCACAGCAGTGAAGACGCAACACAGCCGAAAGTAAATGAATAAATACTTTTAAAAGAGTAGTCAAGGAGAGCCTTAGGAGACAAATCGGTCTGCAGTTTGGCCTGGAATACCACATCTCGACTACTCTAAACTGTCATCATTACCAGTTGTTCAGACCTGTGTATAGTTTTTCCTTTTTTTCTAGAGGAAGCCATGAAAATACAGGACACCTGATGGAAAGGATCATGGCTGTGGGTCAACAAAGGACCCAGAGGAGTGAAGACTGGAGACAAAAGAGCAAATGTCGCTTATATTTACCTTTGCAACCTAGGCATGAAGGATGAAGATTATTCAAATTTGAGAGGGCGTAGCAAATAAGCAGTAGAGAGATCAGTCAAGGGAGTAACAGAAAACCAGTCTTCTTTCCTGAACAGAGGGTGGAGGGACCTGAGAAGGCAGCCCTCCTCTAATTTTCTTTTCTCAAGCATTAAAAATCATGTGCGTGAAACCTAGAAAGCCATCTTATATGTGTAAACATAAAAGAACATTGCTACACTTAGAGCCACCTCTTTTTCTGTCTCTTAGCAACCTGTTTTGTTTTTTCAATCCTCCTAAATCTTATTGTTTTGATATTCTTTTGTTTAACAAATAGGTGTTGGTGATGGTATATGCAAACCTCTTTCAAAGTTTGTTGCTACCAGTGGGGAAAGATAGCAACTTCCTAAAACTGCTCAGTGCTCTATATTCAGATTGTGAAAGAAATATCAGGGTATTTTTTAAAATGAGCACCTACTGTATACAAAGCACCCTGCTGATAATCCAGAGCCGCGCTGCTCTAACACTTTCAAAGATGGGGAATCCCTGATGGAGAGGAAATGTCCTGGGAGGGAAATTGAGTTATGAAGTTTCCATTTCCATGATTAATTCCACTCTTTCCAACCTCCCTCCCCCAAACCGCCTTTTCTCATCTATAAAATGCACTCAATCATAGTTTATTGATTTCGATAGTCTGCTCATTGATTTGTAAACACAGATCAAGATGCCAGACCAACATTTGTGCAAACTGGCCTTGCTTGCAGACGTAGAAACTAAAATAAATCAGACCTTGGGTTACAAGCGGTCAGCATGACCTCAGGAGGCAGAGACAGGGTGCTCCCCAGGGGCTGTCTCCCTCCCTCCTTCAATGCTAAGTGGTGAGTCAGTGCTGACCTGCATGCTGGCTTGGTCTCATCAACTCCAGAAGATCCTTGCCCTCCTTCCATCTCCCAGGGCTCAGTTATCTGCAGAGTGCACCTATTTATACAGTATTAGCTCTTAGATGTTAAAGATTCTATTCTGGTTCCCAGGACCGAGGCAAGACCAATGCATTTCCAAAGTCCAGAATGTTTCAAGGTTAGCCTTTTTTTAAAAAGTGGAAGCAGGGACTTCCCTACTAGTCCCGTGGTTAAGACTCCTCAATGCCGCTGCAGGGAGCGCAGGTTCCATCCCTGGTGTGGGAACTAAGATCCTGCGTACTTCAAGCCGCTGCTGCTAAGTCACTTCAGTCGTGTCCAACTCTGTGCGACCCCACAGATGGCAGCTTACCAGGCTCCTCCATCCCTGGGATTCTCCAGGCAAGAACACTGGACTGGGTTGCCATTTCCTTCTCCAATGCATGAAAAGTGAAAAGTGAAAGTGAAGTGGCTTAGTTGTGTTTGACTCTTTGCGACCCCATGGACTGCAGCCTACCAGCCTCCTCCATCCATGGGATTTTCCAGGCAAGAGTAATGGAGTGGGTTGCCATTGCCTTCTCCACGTACCTCAAGGTGCAAGCAAAAAAAAAAAGGTGAAAGCTACATAGGTTCATTTGTGGAAAATTTGGGGAATACAGAAAAGCACAAAGAACAGATAGAATTTGCCTTTAACGATGTTTTCTAGTATTGTTATGCATACATATCCAAATCACCTTAAGACTGTATTTTAGATGAAAATCTGGCCCTTTTCATATGGTTGATTCTCCTCTTTCTTTAAGATTACCCAAGACTCTCCATGAAATCTTCTTTATCCTTTGCTCTACCCTCTGACCTGATCATTAAGACCATTCTTGGCAGAGAAAGAGGAGGGGACAGATAAAAATTCTAAATACAGGATGGCAGTCCTTTCCCAATGATTTGGATTGTGTAAGACACTTTCAGAAAATGCAATTCCCCGGTTTTATTTTAGGTTTTTGGCAGTGGTGGTGTGTGTGGAAGGGAATGCCAGGACAGAACAGGAGTATCTCTTAGTCCAGAAGACAAACCTCAGGGGCAAGTCAGAAACACAAGCCCCCTGGGTCCACCCAGACCTACAGGTTGAGAATCTGCATTTTCATGAGATTCCCAGCTGCTTCCATGCTGTGCACCTGAAGTCTGAGAAGCCCCGGCCCATGGAGCCCCTTTCTGGCCTTCCTCAGGTGGTACTGATTGTCAGGATTTGTACCTAACCTTCACACCTCCTTGATGTTGAAACTAACAATAAAAATCCCACCTCCACAGGAGTAAACACCTTTGTCTCAGGCCACAGCCCTCATTCTTCTGGGAGAACTCTGTAAATCATTCTCAATGCCCCTGGAGAGCTGGTCTAAATGGAAGTCAAAGGAGGCAGCCAACTTTTTACTTTGTGCTCCCCCCAACCCTAAAGTCCACTCCAGGGTCAGAGCTGTTACCATAAATCATTCACCAGGGGGACAAGAGAGATTCAGGACCATGTTCTTTATTATTTTTTTAAGCTTATTTACTTATTTGATTTGGCTGTGGAGGGTCTTTGTTGCTGCACGCGGGCTCTCTCTAGATGCCACAAGCCGGGGCTCCTCTTGGTTTCGATGCCCAGGCTTCTCCTTGTGGTGGCTTCTCTTGTTGAGAAGCACAGACTCTAGGTGCTCAGGCTTCAGTAGTGGTGGCACACAGGCTTAGTTGCTTCTCAGCATGTGAGATCTTCCCAGACCAGGGATTGAACCCATGTCCCCTGCATTGGCAGGTCCCACCAGGGAAGCCCCAAACAGCACTCTTTAAATTCTGTTGGAAAAATATCCACCCAAACCCTCCCTCCCCGTCTGCACCACCCCACTGGCCTCATTTCCAGCCTCCAGTGATGCCTTTAACCTTGGCAGATCCACCAGGGGGCCCCACGGGGGCACAGGCAGGGACCCACGGATTGTGGCAACCCTAATCAGGAGAACTGGGATCAAGGACTCTGAGTGTGGTACTGCTGATAGAGGGAGAAGAATCAGTGACAGCAGCCAAAACAGTCGTGTCTGCCTGGGCCGTCAGCCACAACCATGTGTGCGCATCGGGACGCGTGTCAGCCCAGCCTGGGTGAAGCCTCCAGAGGGCTGCTGCCATTAGGGCTTTGGTTGATGACTCCAACCAGGCAGGTGGTGTCTGAAGCCCATCTGAAAAGGAGCATCCCCCTCCAGGACTAGCTGCACCCAGGGGGGAGGGGCGGTCGTTGTCATTCCTCTGTCTCCACACAGACTTCAAAGGTGTCCCAGAGCCTTTGTGCCTGGGCACTGCAGCTCCCTCTGGGTGCTGACACCACATCCTCTCAATCTGTTTGGCAGCATCAGAGGATCCCGCTGGCGCCCAGCCCCGGCCTTGGCTATCAAGCTCTCATCTGGTGTCTCTTCTCTCCTGGGGTTGGCACCCTAAGCTCTGGTGTTGGATCTGCAAATCCTTCCATGGGCACAGATGGGACACTTATGGGGCCCCAGGGCCTGTACCAATAGGGAGAAGGATGGTTAGAAGTGGCTGCTTCCTAACCCTGGGGGAACTTACAAATGTCACCCAATCCATCCTGGCAACACTGTGCAACTACAGTGGTCATCTTTCCAGAGGTTATGGTGCATAGTGAAAGTCGCTCAGTCGTGTCCGACTCTTTGGGACCCTGGCCAGAATTCTCCAGGCCAGAATACTGGAGTGGGTAGCCTTTCCCTTCTCCAAGGCATCTTTCCAACCCAGGGATCGAACCCAGGTCTCCCACATTGCAGACAGATTCTTTACCAGCTGAGCCACAAAGACAGCCCAAGACTACTGGAGTAGGTAGCCTATCCCTTCTCCGGCCGATCTTCCTGACCCAGGAATTGAACCAGGTCTCCTGCATTGCAGGCGGATTTCTTTACCAACTGAGCTATTAGGGAAGGAGATGGTGCATGCTGCTGCTGCTGCTGCTGCGTCGCTGCAGTCGTGTCCAACTCTGTGCAACCCCATAGACGGCAGCCCACCAGGCACCCCCGTCCCAGGGATTCTCCAGGCAAGAACATTGGATTGGGTTGCCATTTCCTTCTCCAATGCTTGAAAAGTAAAAAGTGAAAGTGAAGTCGCTTAGTCGTGTCCGACTCTTAGCGACTCCATGGACTGCAGCCTACCAGGCTCCTCTGCCCATGGGATTTTCCAGGCAAGAGTACTGGATTGGGGTGCCATTGCCTTCTCCGGAGATGGTGCATAAGGGGTCGAAAACTCAGACCCTGAGGTTGCAGAGGCCTGTACTCAAAACCTGGCTTCCCATCACTAGCTGGGTGCTTTAGCTCTAAAGTGGGGATCACAAGCCCAGCTTCACAGGGTCTTATGAGAATTAAATGAGATGCTATATATAAAGCATAGTGCCTGGCAGTTAGTGTGTGCTCAGTAAGAAGTAACTGTCATTGTTATTATTACCTAAAGAGGACAGCAAGTCAGGCCAGAAAACCCACGAATCAGCGCTGGGTTCTGGATCCATTCTGGATCTGCCTTGAATCACCCTGTTCATCTCTGTTTCCTTATCTGTAAGATGTGGATGACACTGTCTGGTGTCCTAACTTTGCTGTAGCTAATGCTTATCCATTCGTACCAGGCACTGTTGTAAGTGCTTCTTCTATTAATTCATTTCATCCTCAGTACATCCCTGTTTGACAAGTGAAGAAACCAAGGTACAGAGATAACCTTCCCAAGATCAAGCAGTTGGTAGCAAATGGAGCTGAGATTCCAACCCAGGCCATCTGGCCCAAGAGCTTGCATTTCTGCCTTTCTTACTGCATCTCTGTTTTTCTCCACCAGCAAGTGCACGTGTGCGTGAGTGCTCAGTCGCTTCAGTAGTGTCTGAACAAAGTGTCAGATAAAGTGTCTTTGTTTGACCCTATGAAGTGTAGACTGCCAGGCTCCTCGGTCCATGGGATTATCCCAGCAAGAATACTGGAGTGGGTTGCCATTTCCCCCTCCAGGGGATCCTCCCAACACAGGGATGGAACTCATGTCTCCCGCATTGGCAGGCTGATTCTTTATCACTGAGCTATCTAGGAAACTCACTTTTCTCACTGTGGGGAACCAAATGGTATTTTGATTATGAAAGTGCTTTGGGTAGGGGAAGTATGATAAAAACATGAGAGATTATTACTACTTATTCAAGTCTCTTGGTGCTCGGTCTTATTTTTTAAATTTCTTTTTCTTTTTTTTTTTGATGATGATTTCCCTTGGCTTGTGGGATCTTAGTTCCTTGACCAGGGATTGGACCCGGGTCCCCTTCAGTGGAAGCTCGAAGTCTTAACCACTGGACTGCAGGAAGCCCCTCTTGGTGTTTGGTCTTGACCTGGAATCCTTACTCTTTCCTGGCAGGGTATAGAGCTGGGGGGTTACTTTAGTTTTTCCTGAAGTCTTTTAATCACTGGATGTTGAGTTGAATTGTGTTCTCCAAAAAAAAAATACATGTTGAAAGTCTAGCCCCTCGTACCTCAGAGTATGACTGTTTTTGGAAATAGGATCTTTTAAAAATAATTTGATTGATTGATTAATTGATTTTTTCTGGCTGTGTTGGGTCTTCCTTGCTGGGAGGCTTTTTCTCTAGTTTCCGGGAGCTGTGGCTCCTCTCTAGCTGCAGTGCTTGGGTTTCTCACTGTGGCAGAGCTCGGGTTCTAGAGCACAGGCTCGATAGTTGTGGTGCACAGGCTTAGTTGTCCTGTGGCATGTGGGATCTTCCCAGACTAGGGATTGAACTCATGTCTCCTTCATTGGCAAGTGGATTCTTTACCACAACCCACCAGAGAAGCCCAGAAATAGGGTCTTGACAGAGGTCATCGAGTTCGGATGAGGTGATTAGGGGTAGCCCTAACCAATATGCTTGGTGTCTCTAACAAGAAGGGAAAATTTGGGCATGGATGTACAGAGAGGGACAGAGGTCATGAGAGAATGCCAAGTGGAGGCAAAGTATTGGAGCCATCATTCCCCAGCCAAGAATCACTGAGGCTACCCAAAGCTAGAGAGAGGCACAGAAAAGATCCTGTCGTGGTTACCAGCACCTTGATCTTGAACTTCTAGCCTCCAGAATTGTGAGATAAAATTTTTCTGTTGTCTTAAGCCATGTAATCTGTGGTACTTGGTATGGCAACCCCAGGAGACAAATACACTTACTAAGATCAAGGAGGTGGAGGTGAGATGAGGACAAAGATGAATGGGAAAGTCAAGGCTGACAATGGGTGATGAGAGGATGCTGAGAGGGGCTCAACACTCCCACGTGTGCACACGTGTATGCACACAAGTATGTGCGCTTTGACTGTGAAATCTGAGCTGTAGGCTCACCAAACCTGCAGAACTTTCTTCTACAAGATCACAGGAGAGGTCAAGCAAACGTTTAATCTGTTCCATCTCCACCTAAACAGGTAGGAACAGGTGTCTTCTCTGGGAGAGCATTTAATTAAACCCCACCCCCTTTTTTCTGCACCAGAGGATGTGCAAAGTGGGGAGCTGGGCTCCCAAGACCCCCACATCAGTGAACAGCAGCAGTGGGGTCGATATCAGCCACGCTGACACTAGAGGTTTATTTTTGGTTGGCATGGAGGAATTCACTCTTATGCTATTACAACTTTACAAAATTACAGTCTGGTTTGTTTATTTTTTAGGAAACTTTTGAATGAAATATAACAGACATACATGTCACAGATCCTAAGTGGACAGACATCGAAGTGTGTCTACATCTGTGTAAGCAGCCTCTGGACAAAGACTGAGCCCATCACTGTACCCCGAGGCCCTCCTGCCCCTCCCAGCCACTCACACCAACAAAGGAACCACTATCCCGACTTCTAACATCACAGATGGATTTGCCTGTTTCCGAGATGATACGAATGGGATTCACAGTCCTCCTTTGTGTCGCCTTCTTTCTCTGCACCTTATGTTTGTGAGATTTCTCTTCATCTCGCCTATAGAGCAGTTCATTCTCACTGAGAGAGAATAATCCGTGTTTCTGGTCTTTTGAATCAAATCAAGAGGTGCACAGAGAGAGAAGTGTCCTTACATAATTCAAGCTAGTCCTTAAAAAAAAAAAAAAAAAAAACAAAACAGTTAAAGCCACTCAATTGCTGAGACAACAGCAAAACAAGTTAATTAATCTTTGTAAATTGGATCCAATGTATTGGTCCTCTTTTAAAAGCCACATTCCAAGATCACTTTCAACCCACCCTTTCCTTTCCTGTTTCCCTGGATTCCCAAGCCCCAGTTATGTCACCCTGGGCTGACCCAGTTTGGACTTAGAGGAAGGGATAGGGGGTTCACTTGCTCGGATTTCCCCGGGTGAACCCATCTCGACCCCAGAGTAACTGGGAGCCTGGACTATCCCTCACTTGGCTAGTAGGGTTTCTGTGCCTTGAGTAGTGTCAGAGCCGCCTTCACCCAGAGTCGAGGAGGCTGCCCCCCACATCTGAGATTTTGGAGTTCTTCCCCGCATCTGAATCAGAGATAAAGCTCCAGTCCCTCGGCGGCAGGAGGGAGTCTGAGAAAGGGGGCGGGTCCTCTGCCGAGTCCCTCCCCTGGTACCGTGGCTGAGAGTCACTCCCACAGCTCGCTCTCGGGCTCTGGCCTTCCTTTCTAAGAGCAGCTTGGCTGGAAAGGGTCTGCACCCCACCCCCACCCCACCCCGCCCCGTCCCTAATCGTTCCACACCAGACCACAATTGGCCAGATTCCTTTATGCTGACCAGCCTTTGTAGGGGCTTCCCTTTGGCTGGTAGCAATGACTTAATCCCAAAATGCAATTTTCTGGGAGCCCCGATGCCGGCCTGAGCCCGAGTCCATATATGGTCTTAATACAACCCCTGGGCCGGGGCAGGGGTAGCGCTGAGAGGCCCTCTCCCTCCCCACGCCGCGCCTGCCCACTCCAGTTTCCAGTGACGTCAGCCCTGCACCCATCACAAAAGGTTAAGGCGGCCCCCTCGCAGCACTTCTTTGTGCCTTTGGAAGGAGCAATCTAGTTGTTGCTTCTTTTCAGGGTTCCCAGTTCCTGGGGGCGCTTTCCCTTCTGGAATGTGATAAAACCGCCACACGACTGGTACTTTTTCTTCAGTTACTGCTCTGGCTGTGGGTGTGGGCAGGGAACATGAGGAGAAAGGACAGTTACTTGCTCAAGCCCAGTTGCCCTGGACTGTTTTGAACTGGAAGCCGTCTCAGGGCCCCACCCTGGCACGGGGCAGAGTCCAGTTTTCGCAGACCTTAGTTGGAGCCTTGGCTGTGCCCTGGTCTCCACCCTCAACTAGTTTTTATTTGTTTGGCCTTCTGTATGAGCGAGGGAACTAAGACATTGTCAGACAGGGGAAAGAATATTGAAGTCTAGTTACCAGCTCTATTCAAAGCTCATTAGTAGATGAGCATATTCTTTTTATTAGCATCCTCACCACCATTCTAGAACCAATTAAAAGTAAAGCCTGGGACTAGACTCCAGCAGTGGCGTGCTGGAGCTAGCTCAAACCAGTTGTGAACCTAATTGTTAAGTTTTCAGGAACTTTGCAAGCCTATGGTTAAACACAACAATTACTAAAGATTAATTTATATACAATTAAAATAGAAGCAACTAGATTTAAAACAAATTTTAAGAAATGATCAAAACTTATTCACTTCTTAAGGATTTTACTGTATTTGCTGTTATCCGTGTTCTTGAGGTTGAAAAAAGAGTGAAACTGTCAGTTGCTCAGTCGTGTCTGACTCTTTGTGACCCCATGGAGCCCACCAGGCTCCTCTGTCCATGGAATCCTCCAGGGAAGAATACTGGAGTGGGTATCTGTGTTCTTGAGATTATTCACATCTATTTTATCTGTGGGCTTCTCTGGTGGTTCAGATAGTAAAGAATCTGCCTGCAATGCAGGAGACCTGGGTTGGATCCCTGAGTCAAGAAGACCCTTGGAGAAGGGAATGTTGGTGGAAACCTCCTATAATGCAAACATCCTATGATGCTGTGCGCTGTTCAGTCCTCCCATTCCTGGTTCAGTAAGATCACACTGGGATGTTGAAATCAGCCATGATGTGGATATTTAACCACTAGAAAGCATTACAAATCAGACCTCCAACCCCCAACCCCCAAGGCAGTTGACCTTGACTGTAGCTCTGAGAGGCAATAAGAAATGACTCATTACCTCCCCATAGGGTGCTTATAAGACATGGAAGGGGACACGTCCTTCATGACTTGAGCTGCTCAGTGTCTTCTCTAAAATGCCAAATGAAGGGTGTCAGAGGACACAGGCATTGAAGTCGGAGAGACCTGCATCCGCATCCCAGTTCTGCCACTTACTGGCCATGTCCCCTTAAATAAATTACCTAATGTTTCTGAATCATTTGCCAGGGAACAATAGCATCACAATATGGTCACAAGGATTTCATGGTGAAGATATGCAAGTGTAGAAAGAATATTTCCAGTTGGGGGACCAGCCTGAAGGGACGGTGTAGAAGCATACAGAAGTGGAAGGACTATTGAGGGAATGGCCAGCAGTCTGGGAATGTCTGGATATTACGATACACCGGAAGTATCAAGCTGGGCAGAGTGCAAGTAAGATGTGAATCTGAAAATACAGGATTAACAGGGAGGGAAAAGCTGAGACTCCTTGGAGCAGTGCTGGGGAGACTGAGCTGCTGTGAGGGCCACCAGCAGTCCAAGTCACCAGGTTTGAAGGATACAGCAAGTTCAGGTGCGATTCAGACAATCCCCTCAACCAGGATGTACAGTCTTTGTTATTATTGTTCAGTCGCCAAGTCATGTCTGACTCTTTCGGACCCCAAGGACTACAGCACACCACTCTTTCCTGTCCTTCACTATCTAGAAATTGAGTTTGCTCAAATTCATGTCCATTGAGTTAGGGATGTTATCTAACTATCTCATCCTCTGCCTCCCACTTCTCCTCCTGCCCTCAATCTTTCCCAGCATCAGGCTCTTTCCAGTGAGTCGGTGGTAGTCAAAGTATTGGAGCTTCAGCTTCATCACCAGTCCTTCCAATGAATATTCAGGGTTGATTTCCTTTAGGATTGACTAGTTTGATCTCCTTGCCGTCCAAGGAACTCTCAAGAGTTTCCTCCAGCTCCACAGTTTGAAAGCATCAATGCTTTGGCACTCAGCCTTCTTTATGGTCCAACTCTCATATCTGTACAGTCCAGCACACAACATTGTGGACTATGGGCAATCTACTCCTCTAAGACTAATCCCCAGCCGTAACCAGAAATACAGGGTCCTCCTCCAGCCCTAAAGAGAGGGCCAGCAGGAGTAGGTTAATAGGCTATGTTGATTCATCGGCTCAACATGGTCATCAAAAGGCCAAGCACTCTTCTCATTTTGATATTCCCACTACTGTTCTCAGTGTGTCAGTTTTTATTCTTGGTGTTGATGCCAAGCATGGTATGATGGTTGCCACAGCTTACAACCCCTCAATTAAAGTAGGTAAGAGTGGGGCAAACCTCAAAATCATTATGCTGCGCTGTGCTTAATTGCTCAGTCGTGTCCAACTCTTTGCAACCCCATGGACTGTAGCCTGCCAGGCTCCTCTGTCCATGGGATTCTACAGGCAAGAATACTGGAGTGCATTGCTGTGCCCTCCTCCAGGGGATCTTTCCGACCCAGGGATCGAAGCCAGGTCTCCAGCATTGCAGGCAGATTCTTTACCAGCTGAGCTACCAGGAAAGCCCCAAAGTTATTGTATCAGGAAGCAAAATCTTTCTCCAAGCCCCAGCAGATTTCCTCTGTATCTCCTCAGCCACAGTGGGTCACAAGCTATATAGTAGGCAGACAGTGGCCTCCAAAGACGATTACACTCTTATTCCCTGGAGCCTGTGAATTTGTTACTTTAAACGACAGCAGGGACTTTGTAGGTTAAAGGTAGATTCTTGAGATGGAGAGGTTATCCTGGATATCTAGGATGTTCAGCATAATCACATATGGAAATTCCCTGGTGGTCTTGTGGTTGGGACTTCAAACTTCCACTGCAGGGGGCTTGGGTTCAATCCCTGGTTGAGGAACTAAGATCCTGCAAGCCATCCTGTGTGTCCAAACCCCCGCAAAAAAACAAAAACAAAAAAAAAAAAAAAAAACCCCAGCATAATCACATAAACCCAGATGGGTGACAGAGATGGTAGTGTGGGGCAAGGGTTATATGTAAGACAGAGGCCACTAGATACTAATAAAGGCCCCCAGCTGGTAGCTAGCGACCTCAGTCTTTCAGCTGCAAGAAACTCAATTCTGTCTATGCCTAAAGGAACAAGGAAACCAATTCTTCCCCAGAGGCTACAGAAAGGAGATCTATACCTGACTTCTGACCCATACAGCCATAAGAAAATAAATTTGTGTTGTTTTATGCTCATTTGTTATGGCAGCAATAGTAAACCAATACACCTGCCCATCTCGTAAGCCAGTAAAGGCAAAAGAGACTAAGCTAACTATCCCTGGCTTAGGGAAAACTAGGGATTTTCCCCTGGGACTAGGTGACAAGCCAAGTTCCCTGCGGGTGCTGGCAACAGTCCATAAAATCAGGAAGAAGTACCACAGCCAGGGTGGGGATCGAGTAAGCTCCAGGACAGACATGCCAATGGTTTTCAGTAGTCTTATTCTTCTTTTTAAAAATATTTATTTATTTATTTAGCGGCATTGAGTCTTATTTGCAGCATGTGGGATCTAGTTCCCAGGGATGGAACCCGGGCCCCTTGCAATGGAAACACAGAGTCTTAGCCACTGGATCACCAGGGAAATCCCTATCTCTTGTTTTGATGCTGCTGCTGCTAAGTCATTTCAGTCGTGTCCAACTCTGCACGACCCTACAGACGGCAGGCTCCTCCGTCCCTGGGATTCTCCAGGCAAGAACACTGGAGTGGGTTGTCATTTCCTTCTCCAATGCATGAAAGTGAAAAGTGAAACTGAAGTCACTCAGTCGTGTCCGACTCTTAGCAATGCCATGGACTGCAGCCCACCAGGCTCCTCCATCCATGGGATTTTCCAGGCAAGAGTACTGGAGTGGGGTGCCATTGCCTTCTCCATGTGTGATTGTATCAAGTCTCTAAACATTTTAAATATCACACGGGGTTGCAAGCGGAGGTCCATACAGGCTTCCAGAGATCACTCCTGTTACACCAGGACCCAGGTCTGATTGGTGGGGGATCTGAGGGGGGAAGACCCAGAGAATGGGCAAGCAGCTTCCTGGTTCCTGGACAAGCCTCCAGAGCTCTACTGTGGAAAACGCTACCCACCACACTCCATCAAACCTGAGATGCCTCCAGTTGGAAGCGACATCGTTACTTCATGAATCAACAGAAGAAAAAGTGCTGTCAGATATACAGCAGCCTGCCATCAATTGCAGTGTTTAAATGAGTAAGGTGTTAAAATGAGAAAAAGAGTGCATTTTAAAATCAACCAAATAGGATGCTATGAATCTTCCACCAACAATCAGAGTTAACTCTTAAGATGTTGCCAGCTCAATCAAAATTGGCAGGGGATGTACTCATGAGTTTCTAGGGACTAAGGTGGGAGGGTTAGTGTGTGCTTACGGCTCTCCTCGAAGCCAATCTTAAGGATGCGGGCTTCCTCCTATGGGCAATGGGCAGTCACTGAGGGGTTCCTGGCAGGAAGTGGGCCCCCAGTTTCTGAAATCAAATTTACAACTTTGTTTCAGATCAGAGCATGAAAGACCGCTCCTCTATTGCCCAGGAGAGTTGGGCAAAAGTGACCTCACCTTTGACTAGCACTGGTCACCTCTGTTACAAGTGAGGATGCATTTGAAGGATAGCTCTTTATTAATAAGGGGCTTGGGTTTACCCACCCTGATGTGTAGGGTCTATGTGTTTTTTGATTTATTCAGTTCAGTTCAGTCGCTCAGTCATGTCCGACTCTTTGCCACCCCGTGAACTGCAGCACGCGAGGCCTCCCAGTCCATCACCAACTCCCAGAGTTTACCCAAACTCATGTCCATTGAGTCGGTGATGCCATCCAACCATCTCATCTTCTGTCATCCCCTTCTCCTCCTGCCCTCAATCTTTCCCAGCATCGGGGTCTTTTCAAATGAGTCAGCTCTTCACATCAGGTGGCCAAAGTATTGGAGTTTCAGCTTCAACATCAGTCCTTCCAATGAACACCCAGGATTGAGCTTCTTTAGGATGGACTGGTTGGATCTCCTTGCTGTCCAAGGGACTCTCAAGAGTCTTCTCCAACATCACAGTTCAAAAGCATCAATTCTTCGGTGCTTAGCTTTCTTTATAGTCCAACTCTCATATCCATAGATGACCACTGGAAAAACCATAGCCTTGACTAGACGGATCTTTGTTGGCAAAGTAATGTCTCTGCTTTTCAATATGCTGTCTAGGTTGGTCATAACTTTCCTTCCAAGGAGTAAGTGTCTTTTAATTTCATTGCTACAATCACCATCTGCCCAGAAAAATAAAGTCTGCCACTGTTTCCACTGTTTCCCCATCTATTTGCCATGAAGTGATGGGACCAGATGCCATGATCTTAGTTTTCTGAATGTTGAGCTTTAAGCCAACTTTTCACTCTCCTCTTTCACTTTCATCAAGAGGCTTTTTAGTTCCTCTTCATTTTCTGCCATAAGGGTGGTATCATCTGCATATCTGAGGTTATTGATATTTCTCCCAGCAATCTTGATTCCAGCTTGTGCTTCTTCCAGCCCAGCATTTCTCATGATGTACTCTGAATAGAAGTTAAATAAACAGGGTGACAATATACAGCCTCGACGTACTCCTTTTCCTATTTGGAACCAGTCTGTTGTTCCATGTCCAGTTCTAACTGTTGCTTCCTGACCTGCATACAGATTTCTCAAGAGGCAGGTCAGTGGTCTGGTATTCCCATCTCTTTCAGAATTTTCCATAGTTTACTATGATCCACACAGTCAAAGGCTTTGGTATAGTCAATAAAGCAGAAACAGATGTTTTCCTGGAACTCTCTTGCTTTTTCCATGATCCAGCGGATGTTGGCAATTTGATCTCTGGTTCCTCTGCCTTTTCTGAAACCAGCTTGAATATCTGGAAGTTCATGGTTCATGTATTGTTGAAGCCTGGCTTGGAGAATTTTGAGCATTACTTTGCTAGTGTGTGAGCTCATTTGCAGTAGTTTGAGCATTCTTTGGCATTGCCTTTCTTTGGGATTGGAATGAAAACTGACCTTTTCCAGTCCTGTGGCCACTGCGGAGTTTTCCACATTTGCTGGCAGATTGAGTGCTGCACTTACACAGCATTATCTTTTAGGATTTGAAATAGCTCAACTGGAATTCCATCACCTCCACTAGCTTTGTTCGTAGTGATGCTTCCTAGGTCCTACTTGACTTCATATTCCAGGATATCTGGCTCTAGGTGAGTGATCACACCATTGTGATTATCTGGGTTGTGAAGATCTCTTTTTTACAGTTCTTCTGTGTATTTTTGCCACCTCTTCTTAATATCTTCTGCTTCTGTTAGGTCCATACCATTTCTGTCCTTTATCGAGCCCATCTTTGCATGAAATTTTCCCTCAGTATCTCTAATTTTCTTGAAGAGATCTCTAGTCTTTCCCATTCTATTGTTTTCCTCTATTTCTTTACAGTGATCACTGAGGAAGGCTTTCTTATCTCTCCTTGCTATGCTTTAATTTATTAGGTGATAGACAAACCTTCTTTGGGGACTCCCAGGTGGCTCAGTGGTAAAGAATCTGCCTGCCAAGCAGGAGTCATGGATTTAACCTGGGTCAGGAAGATCCTCTGGAGAAGAAAATGGTAACCCACTCCAGTATTCTTGCCTGGGGAATCCCATGAACAGAGGAGCCTGGAGGGCTACAGTCCATGGGGTCAAAAAAAGAGTCAGACACAACTTAGCAACTAAACAACAACAGCAAATCTTTTCATCCACCCAAGGATTTGGGGGCCCAGAAGCATAGCAGGACTCCAGAGGCGTGGTCTGGACAGAGGAAACATGGTAGATGGAACTCTGAGGGGTCACCAGTGATCACCTTTGCCACCCACGCCATCCCTTTGCCTGTGGTTGACGTCAGGTCCAGAAAGTTTGGAGATCTTTCTGACTCTCTTTATAAGTAAGGGGGGAAAATCACAGCATCACCACATGGAAGGGCCCCAAGAAATCACCTCTTCCTCTTAATTTTTCCGATTAGGAAAGAGTGTAACTGGCCTAAGGTCACCCACCCGGGAGTGGCAGAAACAGTCTGGAATCTAAGTCTCCTCCTGCCCTCAGGGCACGTCCGAAGAGGCGAGGGTGGGGACAGGAGTGCCATTCCAGGCGCACCCTGCCCTGCCTCCTACTGTCCTGGGAACCTGGGCCAGTTACTTAGTATCTCTGGGCTTCTACTTCCTGTAAGTCGGGACTGGCAGCAGGTACTGCTGCCGAGGTTGTCATGAGGATTACGTTCATGAGAGGGCAGAGACCTTTGGGTGCCAGCTGGTAATTGCTCCATCAAGAGCAATGGCTGTCATTGTTATTCTTTCGTGTGATCTCAGGCCGCCTCCATCACTGTGCTCCTGCTATCAAACAGGAGGTCTGAACTTTGAGACTCTGGGACTGAGGCATCCATGGAATTTGCTCCCTTTGCTAATCTGGCAAAGTCAACAAACCCTTTCTGTCCAACCCGACAGGAGCCTCCTGGAGGTGTTAGGTCGCAGCATGGAAGAGTGTGCTGGAAGGTCCCAGGGTGCTGGCTGGAGGGAGAGCGGGTGGCCTCAGTGATGGGGGGGAGGCGGCCCTCCAGGGGCTGGGGGAGCCCGGCCGAGGGTGCTGGGGAAGGGGTGCAGGAGCCAGCAGGCGCCGGGCGGGGCACTTGGCATGTGAGTGGAGTGTGGAAGGCCAGGAAGGGGGATGTGATTGGGCCTTCACGCTAGAAAGGAAGGGGACTGGAGTCAATGAAAAGAAGCATTTTCTGTGGTGCTCAGGAAGGGCCTCTCACTGGGGATTTCCTACCCGGGGCCGCAGGCCTTGGCCGCCTTCCCAGGAAAAGGTGGTGCTGGTCGTGGGGAGCCCGCACACTGCGAGGCCTCAGTCTGCGGACAGAGGTGCCCACTCCCACCTCTGGCGCTGCCGGGCTCCCTGAGCCTGCTTCAGCCTGAAACAAAACACTCTTTGCTTGAACCGTCCATTTCAGACATCTCTGTGCAGGACAGGGACACCAAGGTCTGGGCAAAAGTGGAAGAGGGGACTGGAAACTACGAAGAGTAGGGAGTAAGGGAGGTCAGGGCCTCACAGGGTGGGCCTTGGAGACTGAGCAGAGAGGCTATTTCAAAGGAACAGGCCTTGGCACAGGGGCTGGCGTGGGCCTAAGACCGCAGGTCAGCCCCAGACCACTGGTCATGCTGACGTGGCTGTTCCAAGGAGCTCGATGTGGGCTAGGGCTAAACCTCCTTGGGGAAAAGAATTTCAAGATTTAAAAAAGAAAGAAAAACACACACACACACACAGATCAACTCCCCTTTTCTCTTTTTTCCCAACCCCAATCAAAAAGTACGCTATCTGCTATTGAAAAATCACATCTCAGAAGCAGCACCACTTTCTGACAGTATCTGCCAAGATTTCTGATGAGGCTGATGGAAGCGCGTTGCATTTTCATGTTGTATAGTGAGTAGACAGAGTCCTCTCACATTTGTTCAGGTGAGATAATGATGATATTATTACTAGAAGCACTGTGTTGCAAAGAGAACCTATCTTTTTTTTTCTCTTTCCTATCCGCTGCCTATATCCAGCCTCGCTTTCTTTCTTTCCTCTCTTCTCTCTTTACTGTCTTATGCTTCCCATCTTCTGGTGTTTACTTTCTTGCTCTCACTCTTAACTCTTCTTTTTCTTTCTTTCCTCACCTCAGTGCCCCACTCAGCTTGTGGAAACCCAGAGGACAAAGCAAGGAATTCTTCTCTTATCAGGTGGAGGGGCTGCTGAGAAGGGGCAGCGGCCAGGGGCTGGCTGCCAAGATCAGGAGAGAGGGGTCTTGTCTCCCCCCACAGAACCCTGGTGCCGCCCAGTGAAGGGCCCTCTTCCACTCGTCAGTGAGTCCTTCAACCCAGTCAGAGAGGGCTTGCCTAGCAAAGAATCAAGCAAAACAGCAATGTGACCCACTCATTCTTGCCAAAGAGACAACAGATGGAAAGGGTTTCATGTATTAAGCATCCAGGAATATTTTGCATCATAACTGGACACTCTGGACACATACTTGATTTACAAAGGAATGAACTTTTCATGTTGGAATATAATTGCAGAAAATCAGAATGTGAGGATGAATATCAGAGTCAGGGGGAGCTTTCATTGTGTTTCCCAAATCATTTATTCATTCATTTTTGTCAACAAATATTCACTTAGCACCTGTTCTGTAGCAGAGAATGAGGTGGTTATTAATACTAAGGCACACATGAAAAGCTATGATTCCAATCTCTCAGGGTCTTAAAATCAACCCCAAGGTTCTATCCAACCTAAATATAGCTTTGTTCTTAAACACACCTCCTGTGTGGAAGCAGACTCCCTGTGGGGTTCCTTCACTATGGAATTACCTTGGGCACTGATATAAATATGGGATAGTATGGATTCCTTCATGATGGTGGTGGTTTAGTTGCTAAGTTGTGTCCAACTCTTGCAACCCCACGGACTATAGCCTGCCAGTCTCCTCTGCCCATGGGATTTCCAGGCAAGAATTGGGTGAGTTGCCATTTCCTTCTCAAGGGGATCTTCCCAACCCAGGCATGCAACCCACATTTTCTGCTTGGCAGCTGGATTCTTTACAGCTGAGCCACCAGGGAAGCCCAGATTCCTTCATATTGATCCATTAATCCATCCACTCTTCCACACATCCAGTCATCCACCTTTCCAACCTTTCATTCACCTACCTTCAACCTACATATCCATTCATTCATCTACCTACCCATCCAACCATCCTACCATACACCAATCTTCCCTCCACTCACCTATCCATCCATCCACCCACCCTTTGACTCAACCATCATCCTTTCAAGGACATAGCAGGAGGTCAATTATCTGCTCAGTGGGGATCGAAGCACCCAGAAACAGTTGTTGTGGTTGGGAACTGTACAAAGAGAGACCCAGTTGTATGTAGTGTTGCTGATCGTCAGCTCACAAGTAAATGGTTCCTGAACCCTGGGCTGTGATGTGAGAATCAAGCTGGGATGGATTTCATGGACTAGTACCAAAGGTCCACAGAGAGGTGCTTAAATGTAACCAAAACAATGTCTCCCTTTCTCCCCAGTCTGGGCGAAAGCTGCTTGGGGAAGGCAGTGGCTCCTATAAGCCATCTTTCCATTGAGCTTTTCCTCACTGTGACGCCCACTGCATAACAGAGCTGCTACTGATAGTTACTGCTTTCTTTTTAAACAAACTAAGGATAAGTTTCCCAGATAGTTTCCATCTAAAGATGCCCCCCACATTGGAGAACTCAGTGGAAGTCAGGATCTGAAATTGTTCCTTTGCTCCCTAAATGTTGTATTCCGATTATTTTTCTGGTTGCAGGAATTCTGACCGCAATGCATTCATTTCTCGTGTTAACTTGAGTTGCGTCTCTTCTTAAAAATGCCCCCCACTTCCCTTCTGAATGGTGGCACATTCATTAGTCGTCTGGAATAAATCTGTCTCCAGCTGAATGAGCTGGAAAGAGGAAATAGAGGGCAGTGGTTAGAGCCCTGAGTGGTCAGGAGTCCTGGTTCCCATGTGTTACTCTGCCACTGAGTCACTAGCTGCCACTGGACGAGCTACTTGTTTTTTTCTGAGTTACTGCCTGTCTGCCAGAGACTAGTGAGCATGGGATACTGAGACTGGGCTGGGAGCTCCAGGCCAGGAAGGGAGGCCTTGTCCTCGCCCCAACTCACCAGTCTTATGGGCTTTCCTCTCATTGTCTCTAAAAGGAGGGGAGTGGGCTATATAATCTTTAAGGTAGTTTTTAATACCTGGACTCTTAACTCTACATTCTCTTGTACTTAGAATATTTAATAGTGAGCGGGAATTTTTTTTTTTTTTAAGACTCTGCTCCTTTACCAAAAAAAAAAAAAAAAAAACCCAGAAATAATCATGATACATGACATGAAATTAATAATAATAATAAATAACAATGGTATTTTGTACTCTGTCTCACTGTTCTAAATTTTAAAACACAAATAAGAGCTGCAAGTGGTCACACAGAATGATGGAACTAAAGTAACAATTTGTCTCTTCATCTGTAAAATCATTATCATTGTTTATTTCCAATTTGTGGTTCAAATGCAAGCTTCTGTTGCACCAGAGGGTGGAGATCTGGCTGTGCCGGAATTGAGCTCCGCTGATTCCAATCCCGTATGAACTTACTTGAAACAAATGTGAGCATCTGAGAACCTGTACATTAGGGGCCAGCGGTATATATGAGAGCTGAATTAACTTCACATAGGATGCAATGCTTATTAAAAGATAAGTAATAAAAATGGGCTAAGTTACATATTTATTATTAAAACTCAATAGCAACAACAATTATTTAGAACTTAGAGCAAAAGTTTCGGCAAGCGGGAGGTATTTTTACTTCTAAAATCGCTTAGAATTGCCACGGTGATATTAAAAAAAAAAAAAGAAACACCAATTTTTAGTAACTTTTGTTATTTAAATTCTTTTAACTTTGAAATAATTTTAGATTTACAGGAGAGTTGCAAAAATATTATAGATAGTCCTCATAAAACTTTTCACTCAGCTTATATAACTGTGGTCCATTTTTTGAAACAGAAATTAACATTGATACAATACTATTAACCAAACTACACTCTTTGTTTGGATTTGAGCAGTGTTTTCACTAGTGTCCTTTTTCTGTTCCAGGGTTCAATCCAGGATACCACAGTGCCTTTAAAGGTTTATCATTGTTTTAAAATTCTTTATAGATCATGCAACCCCTTTGTCCCTGCCCCCAGGGACAAAGCTTCCACTGCCCTGACCTTGGGACGCCACTGATTCCACTACACTGCTGTGGGGTACGAGGCAAGAAGATCAGATGGTTCATCATTTGGCAAAAGGTGGTATGGAGTCTGTTTTAATATGCTAGACTCCAAGAGAAACAATACCTCATTTTGTCAAGCTGGAGTTCCATCAGCCAGACACTTCAACAGTGACTGTTAGGTGTGTGACATGTGCAAAATTCATGTGTCTACTGTACAGAAACCAGAAAGCTGGACTCATTTTGGGCAAGAGTGCCATGAGTCCCATAAGGCAAAGAAGTGAAAATATACAGAGTAAAAAACCTTGACAGGGGCTTCCCTGGTGGTTCAGTGGTAAAGAATCCGCCTGCCAACGTAGGAGACATGGATTCAATCCCTGATCCAGGAAGATCCCCCATGCTGTGGAGCAACTAAGACTGTGAGCCACAACTATTGAACCTGTGCTCTAGAGCCCAGGAGCCACAACTAGAGAAAAGCCTGTGCAGCAACGACATCAAAAATAAATAAATCATAATCAAAAGCCCTGACAAAAATTACCGTGCAGACATTTCCGGATGCTTGCTCCATACCAGTCTCCCAGCCCTTTCTTCTTGCCGTCAGTCATCAGGATCTTCACAGGAGGCTAAAAGTCTCTGCTCTTTTGAGGATGGCTTCCTGGTGAGGTTACTCTAATCATGTCAGTTCTACTCACCTTGCCAATGATTGGATTAAGTATGGACATGAGGTACAATCTGGTCAATGAGGCATGATGGGAAAGTCTGGGGTTTCTGGGGAAGTTTTCTTCACTCTTCAAAATGCCCCTCTCCATCTTGTCTGAATTTTGGGTCTTATTGTATGAAGGATACAATACCTGGTGCTGTTGCAGCCCCTTTGTAACCATGAGGAACAAGTCTGAGACAAAAGCAAAGTGGGAGGACAGTGAGACTCCAGGGTTGGATGAATCACATACACACCTGGGAATGAACTAATTGAGGACTTCTTGTTATGAGGGAAAAGACATTTTCAATTTGCTGGGGATAGTTGTCATACTTGTACTGGCCATGACCACAGCATTTCTCTTTCAGCCATTTATTCGATTAACTAACACTTGATGAGAACACAGCATGATATGAGAGTGAATGGCTAGATTCCTGCCTTTAAAGGTGACATCATCCAAAGGGGGTGTAAAACTCACGGACAGATCCACTGGTTGCAGGAGAACTTGCTGCTTCCTGAGAGGAGTGCATAGGTGCCATGTGATGTCTCCAGCCTGAACTCCCTGAAGACAGTTTTGTGAAGGAAGAGGTAATGCCCTTTATCTTGAAGGTTGGCTACTTTTAGCAAAGGGACACAGCACAGGGGTCTTATGAGGGGAACAAAGACACAGAAAGCAGAAACCACAGGGTGTGGTCTAGAAAGAGGGGCTACTCCAGTTTAGTTAGGAACTGGTGTTTCAGAATTATCAGTCCCCACTTCCCTGATGATTCAGATGGTAAAGAATCTTTCTGTAATGAAGGAGATCTGGGTTCAATCCATGGGTCAGGAAGAACCCCTAGAGAAGGGAATGGCAACCCACTCCAGCATTCTTGCCTGGAGAATCCCATGGACAAAGGAGCCTGTGGGCTATAGTCCATGGAGTTGCCAAGAGTCAGACATGACTGGGCAACTAATGCTTTACTATGGGATAGGTGGAGAGAGAGAGATGGCACCCACCTGATCAGTGCCATGCTCTAGGAAGCCTGAAAGGCTCCAGCCTGGGCAGGCAGAGGGGACCCGGTGCTGACCTCTGGTCTGAGTCCTGTTTCAGCAACCTGCTAATTATGTGGCCCTTGGTCATTCATGTGTCTCAGAACAGCTATAAGAAGGGGCTGGTAATCACTGTCTTGCTCCCTTATGGGGCAACTGTAAGCACAACATAAATGTGAGAGGTTATTATCTCCTCCACCTCCAGGCCTAACTATATATTCACCCATCTTAGGTCGTTGTCCCAGGCTCAGAGGAGTTTCCCTTCTTGCTTTGGTTGTTGAAGCGGCCCTCATGCCTCTTCCTTGGTTTCATCCACGATCTCCCATATTTCTAGTATTTTATAGTTCCTTCTCTCTCTCCTGAGTGTTTCTTCTCTGTCTCCAAACAATCTCAGATCTTAAAAAATAAAGATCCTTCCTTGGATCCTCCATATCTCCCAAGAACACCATCCATTTTCCTTTTTTTCACCCAACTTCTTAAAAGAATAGACTACTTTCTCATCTCTTTTTCTCATCTCCTACCCAATGTTAACCAAGTCCACTCCAATATCCATTTAAGAGTGGGCCTCAAAACCCTCCTACACTGTTGGTGTAGCCAAGACATGGAAGCAACCTAAATGTACATCAACAGATGAATGGATAAAGAAGATGTGATATAGATACACAATGGAATATTGTTGTTCAGTTGTTAAGTTGTGTCCAACTCTTTGTGACCCCATGGACTGCAGCACACCAGGCTTCCTTGTTCTTCACTATCTCCTGGAGTTTGCTCAAATTCATGTCCATTGAGCCAGGGATGGTATCTAACCATCTCATCCTCTGCTCTTCTTTTCTCCTTTTGCAAACTTCCATCTTTCCCAGTATCAGGGTCTTTTCCAATGAGTCAGCTATTCACACCAGGTGGTCAAAGTATTCAGCTTCAGCATCAGTCCTTCCAATGAGTATTTAGGGTTGATTTCCTTTAGGATTGACTAGTTTTATCTCCTTGCAGTCCAAGGGACAGACACACAATGGAATATTAACCAGCCATTAAAAAAGAATGAATGGAAGGACTTCCCTGGTGGTCCAGTGGCTAAGAAGACTGCACTTCCACTGCAGGGGCATGCACAAGAATCTGAAATATGTATGTAACTGAATCACTTTGCTGTATGCTTGAAACATTGTAAATCAGCTCTACTTCAATTAATTTTTTTTTTTAAAGTAGGCTCTGACTGTAATGCCTACATCTAGGAGCTTCATCCTCTTCTCATCTTGCCTGGTTTAACCTGTCCTGGTGAAATGCTTATGTTCCAGCTTCCTCCACCCTACCCTTTCCTTTTCCTTCTCCTCTCTTCTCAGGGTTGGGGGTCCCTCACATTCCGCTGAGTTTGGGCTTTTCCTTCACTCAGCACACTCTTCTGGAACACTTGGTTAACCTCATTGATTCAACAGTCCCCTTGCAGATGAAGCACTGCTGCTGCTGCTGCTGCTGCTAAGTCGCTTCAGTCGTGTCCGACTCTGTGCGACCCCATAGACGGCAGCCCACCAGGCTCCCCCGTCCCTGGGATTCTCCAGGCAAGAACACTGGAGTGGGTTGCCGTTTCCTTCTCCAATGCATGAAAGTGAAAAGTGAAAGTGAAGTCGCTCAGTTGTGTCCGGCTCTTAGCGACCCCATGGACTGCAGCCTACCAGGCTCCTCCATCTATGGGATTTTCCAGGCAAAAGTACTGGAGTGGGGTGCCATCGCCTTTTCCGAGATGAAGCACAAATACCTTTATTTCTGGCTTTCCCTCCCTTAATCCAATCCAATGGTTTCCAACTGACCTGTCAAAGCATCAAGGACTCCTCAGGCTCAGCTTGTGCAAAGCGGAGGCCCACTTTTCCTGTCTTATAACTGTTTTTTTCTCTGTTGTTCCATATACATTTTTTTTTAATGGTCCCACTATCATTTAGGTCATTGCCTGGAAAATTCCATGGACAGAGGAGTCTGGTGGGCTACAGTCCATAGGGTCGCAAAGAGTCTGACTCAACTGAGTGACTGAGCATGAGCACCAGAGCCTAAAGTTTTGCTTCCTCCAACTTCTATACATCATATATTAAAGCAAACACCAAATCCAATGAATTAACCCTTGAAATGTCCCTGAAATCATCCACTGCCTTTTCACTCTTATCACCACTATCGAGAAGGGTTCCTTTTTTTTTTTCTTGACTAGGCTGTTATAATAGTTTTTCAATTGGTCTTCCAGATACCACTCTTTTTAAATAAAAATGATCTTTATATTCCTGATGGTTTCTCTAAAGAGAGATTCAGTTATGCTAAAAAAAAATTCCCACTGTTTGCAGAGTAAAGTCACAATTCTCTCTTTTTTAAAATTTTCAGTTTTACTAAGGTATAATTGACAAATAAAATTATAAGATATTCATGGTGTTTTGATAAATGTATACCTTGAAAGGTACAATTCTTTATCATGGCATTTGAAATGCATTACAATCTAGTTCCATCTTAAGTCTCCAAAATTTATCTCACACTGCTCTTCTGCAGTCTCTATTAATAAAATAGAGAATGGACCTACTGAAGGTCCAGCCTGAACGTCCTCTTCCCAATACCCCAACCAGAACTAAGTTGCCTTTCCTTTGTCCTCATAGGGTACATATTTTAAACTGTTCTTAGAGTCACCATCATCACACTGAATTGTAACGATGCCTCTGTCTCTTCTAATAGATTGTAAGCTGCAGCATACCTCTTGCTGTATAACAAATAACAACCAGATTCACTGACTTAAAACAGCAGATGTTTATTATTTCACAGTTGCTGTGTGTCAGGAATTTGGGAGTGGCTACCTTGCTGGTTTTGGCTAGGGATATCTCATGAAGTTGGAGTCAAGAGGTCAGCCAGGGCTGCAGTCATCTGAAGGCTTGATCAGAGCTGGAAGATTTGCTCTCAACAGGGCTCATGCAGAAGGTTGGCAAGTTAGCACTGGTTGTTGGCTGGAGGTCCTGGTTCCTGTCCATAGGGACTTCTCCATAAAGCTGCTTGAGTATCCTCACAATATGGCAGCCCCCTTCCCCCCAAGAGCAAGTGATCCAGCTCAAGAAAGAAATAAGAAAACCAAAATGCTTTTATGACTATCACTTATTCTGTTTGTTAAAAGCGAGCCACCAAATCCAGCCCACACGCAAGGGGGAGAGGTGTATTAATCACCATCTCTTTTTGGGAGAGATAGGGAAGAACTTGAGGACATATTTTAAAACCACCAACAAGGGTTGTCCTATCTTTCTGTCTTCAGTAACTAGCACAGTTTCTGGCACTTGGTAGGTGCTCAGTAGATGTTTCTAGTGGAATAATGTGTGAAGGGGGGAGATATTGGAGTCATTGTAATATGGGTAATTAGTGTGGCCCAGGTGAAGAATGGTGGAGGTGAGAGTTGATGGGAGAGATTCTGAGGTAAGAATTCGTGGGACTCCATGACTGGTTACATGAGGAGGGTTGGGAAGAGATCCATTTGGGGTTGAAGGTGGTCTTGAAACTAGGACTTAAAGATGGTTGTGACAGTTTTCAGGACTTCCTTCTTGGGATTTCAAAGGTAATGACATATAAATCATACAGCTAAACTTAAGCCCCAAGTCTAATTGTTCAGTTATATTTGGAAAGGTTTGGAGTTGGCAGTCATCAATTTGAGCCAGAAGTCATCCCCTATATATCATGTTTCTCATTTATAAATGTGGAGGTTATAGTACCTAACTGTGTACCAGAACTTTCCAACTAAACTCTTGGGAATATTAAAAGGTTGGCAACATCTCATCTTTTGCAGGAAATTCCCACCACTGCATCCTCTAGAAATGGTCATGTTTAAACACAAGGGAACTATCAGATTAAACCATATGAAATGCTGGTATTCCAGTTTTGACTTATAAAGAAATCAATTCCATAGGGTTCAACCTAATAGATACATGTCGGCAGTTTGAAGATTTAAACACCTCTTCACAGATGGAAAATTGAGATGTTCCAGAGTTCTGGATCTTTCTATTCCTGAGACTGAGGTCCAACTAAAAGAAAGGTCAGTCTTGAAGTTAAATTAGGTTTAGCCCAATACAGGCATTACTTTCTCATTTCCTTAAAGTCAGATAAAGGAATTAAAGAACAAAGACTAAATACTGGATTCAACAAACTTAAGATGGAAAACTTATCTTGGAACTCCAGCTAAGTCCAGATTCAACCCCATTTCCTACACTGTGCCGTTTCTAAGAAATTGTATTTACTTATAAGTGAAATTGCTGAGGACCTAATAAAAAAGGAACTAGGAATTAAATAGTTCTTTGCTCATTTTTGTATTTTTGTATATCTGGAAGGTGATTAGTTGACTCCTTCATTATTGGTAGGAATAAATCCAATATTTGCCGATATAAATTAATTTATGAAAAATACCTTTTGTCATTTCCAGGAGTACTTCTAAAACTTAACACTGAATAGAAACTTTCAATGTGAAAGTTCTTTCTTTTCTTCTTCAGTGTTTATTCTTCCACTTTTTCAGATTAATACCGAAGATATTTGGGTAAAAGGTGTGAAACTCATTGATAGTGGCACAAAGATCTCAAATGTCAATAGAACAAAACTGCACGAATTCATCCATTCCTCTCTTTAGAAAGCAAACTCCCCGAGGGCAAGGTCTTTGCCGCTTATTCCCAGCATTCTGAACCGTGCATTCTGAACCGTGCCTAACGCTCTCTAGCTCTCAACAAACACTTGGTTATCCGTCCATTCATAATCATCGGTGCAGGGCGCGGGCCATCAAGGAAACCGGCCTGCAGCTTTTCCTTCCTGCGCCCAACCTGCGCTGCTCTCAGCCCCACAGGGTCAGAGCTCGCACCCCCGGAAGAACCCTGGAGGCGCGGCCCACCTCTCGGTGGCCCTGCGGCCCTTCCCTTCCCGTGGAGGAAGGAGCGGTAACCGAGGAGAGAGGGAAACCCGGGCCCACTTCCTGTCCGGGCAGGGCAGAGCGTTCGTGAGCCCCTCGGCTGGAAACTGCAGATTCGAGCACAGGAGAACGGAGTGGGGTGCGCGAGCCGGGCGAGAAGGACCCGGCCGCGGGTACCGCCCCCACCGGCCCAGGCCCCGCCCCCCCGCGCGTCCCCGGCGGCGGCGAGAGGGTTAAGCGCGCGGGGGGCGGGGCCCGAGCGAGCCGGGCGCGCGGATTGAGGGCCGCGGGCGGCGAGGGGGCTGCGCCGGGGGCGGTTCCGGGCGGCGGGGGCGGGGGCGGGCGGAGGAAGGGGGCGGGCCCCAGAAGTTGTTGGGCGCTGGGCCGGCGGCGGGAGGGCGAGCGAGCGGGCGGGCGGCGGGCCGGCGGGTGGAGCGGGGCCGGGGCTCGAGAAGTTTGCACGGCGGCTCTTGAGCGCCGGGTGCGGGCCCCGCCGGCCGTGCGCGCCCACTGCCATGGCTTTCCGCCGGCGGACGAAAAGTTACCCGCTCTTCAGCCAGGAGTTCGTCATCCACAACCATGCGGACATCGGCTTCTGCCTGGTGCTCTGCGTCCTTATCGGGCTTATGTTCGAGGTGAGCGACATCGGGGCGGGGAGCGCCCCTCTCGCGCGCTGCCCGGCGTCCCCTTGCGGGTCCCCCGGGGTCTGCGTCTGCGCCCGGGCGCCGGGCCGCCGTGTCGGTCCCCCGCATCCCCCCGGCTTTGTGCACCGTGCGCCCCTCGGCCTCCTAGTCAGCCCAGACACCGCCGCCAGCTCCGCGTCGTGACCGCCAGCCCTGCCGCCCCCTTGGGTACCCACTGGACCCTGCAGCTCTCTCTGCAGCCCCGACTCTCAACCCTGGCCTCGAACTGACGCGGCTCTGCCACCCTAGCCCGCCCAGCGGAGGTTCCTTTCTGGTGTCCAGGAGCCAAGCCCGGAGACTCCCAGACCCGCAGGCATTGCACAACTCCCCCTTCCTAGCCCTAGCTGCCAGCTCCTCTGGGCTTTTCCATTGGGAGGGACCCCGGCCCTTTTCTACTTCCCACCTGATTTTCGGGGTCTTGCATCCTCAACTTTGGGCCATAGTGGAGGTGTTCGGGGTACGGCCCTAGCCCCATCCCAGCAGTGTCCTTTGCGGTCCTCCTGACACCCCTCCTTTTTTTTTGCTCTTGCCCCAAAGGCCAGTTTTCATGTACCCTGTGATCATAACGTTCTGTGAACTGTTCCTTCAGTCCATGTGTGGTAGACCTAGAGCTTCTCCCTGTGACAGGAGCAAGGTGAAGGCGAGGCATATCCTCTGCTTTTAGGAGAAAGGTGATTCTACCATAACTGTGGGGGTAGGGGACAGCTGGGGCAGGCCTCACCGACTTACCTCGAATGGGGTCGGAATCCAAGGGGGCTGATGGCAAGACTCCCTGCTCCAGACAGCCAGAAAAATGTGATAGTCACAAGCAGGGAGAACTGGCGAACAGGGAAGGACTCGCCCTGGTCTGCCTTGTCTCAAGGTGAGTGCCGCTTCGTTGGCAGCTTATCTGCATCTCAGGATCGGGCTGGGAAGCTGTAACCATCTATCAGTTGCCTTGGATGTGGAGGATTTCTGGTGTGGCTAATTTCCTCTTCCGTGTCCCTCTGTGTCTGGGTTTCCTATCTCCTCTCTCAGGATAACGAGGGCCCTGCTAGGCAGGGAAGCTGCCCTCAAGGTGGGGATGTTCTTGTGGTGGTTGAGCCAGGGTTGGATGGGTGTACGTGTCCTTGGCTGGCCTTCAGGGTCTGTCAGAAGTAACTGGAGACTACTATTGGGGTCTGCAGGCCCACTTTACTCTTCCCTCAACCCCCACATCTCTTGCAGTATATCCGCGGCAAGGGCTTTGTCAGGCCAGGGTCATCTCCTGTGCTGCTGTCTCTGCTTGGTCACTCATCTGATGAAATTTAAAAAAAAAAAAACAAAAAACAGCTGCAGCCTCAGTTTCCCTGTCAGTACAGATTAGTAAAAACCTGTCTTTCTCCCGGGGGTTATTGTGAGGTTTAATTGAGATCATGTGAGCAGCAAATGCAGTAACAGCATCTCCCAATATAAAAGCAAGTCATTTGCGCCTGAACCTTTATTGTTGGCCATAAAAATAGCCTATGGGATAGAGAATTTGTTTGCTCCAGCAGATGCCCTCAGTATCTCCTTGCTGTCCTTCATTCTGAGAGGCCTCCCAATGCCTTGTCACCAGTCTGGGAGGGTGTGGTTGGAGAGACACACGTGACAGCTGTAGCGCTCACAGCCACATGCTCGCTCTGCAGCCTGGTGGGCCTCTGCTGTGTCTCTGGCGTTCATTAAGGGTGGTGACTCTACCTACTCTGTCTTTAATCCAAAAGAGCTGCCGAGCATTTGAGCTCCGGATACCTCCTTCCCTCACCGCCTGTGGTCTGGTGGAAAGTCCTGTTGGTTAAACGTGGCCGCCTATGGGAGGTAGAAAGCGCCAGGAGTCCTTAATCCCGTATGTTGAAGAGGAGGAAAGAAGGCCCAGGGTGGGAAAAAACAGCGAAAAGACTGCCCTGCTCTCCTCCCCATCTTGGGATTGGACTGGGAAATGTGGAAAGGGTCGTGGCCGAAATGCCTATGTCCGTCCCACCACCGTCTTCCAGTAGAGCCTTAGTCCGGTGGCATCCATGCCTTCAGGCGGGTTGTCTCCTGGGAAAGGTGCACTGAGGTATGATGTGGGTCAGTGTGGGCTGGCCTGGGAGGAGGAGGGCCATGCCCCAACCTCCCTTACGAAGCATGTGTGTTCTGCTGTGCTAGGCACACAGAAGGTCCTCATCGAATCTACCAGCTGACGCTCCATGGAGATAGGTATTTGGGGAGACTCAGGTTTCTAGAACTACCAAATGAGAGTGGAAACAACTCACTGTCTTCTGGGGACCTCCGAGAAACACATGTGGGTGCCCTCACAGGGGAGACCGTCAGGGACTTACTGCTGTCACTCGGGGCCATCTGGGCTCTCCCCTGGAGGGGTGCTGTGCCTGTGTGTGTAGGTAGGGATGTGGGTCAGGGTGCGGGGGCAGGCCAGCACTTAACACCGCCCGATTGAAGACGGAAGGAGATGGAAAGTGGAGGGGGAGGCAGGGCGAGGGGACTGCCGGCTTTTGGGTTTCTAACTTGGGGCAGGGCTAGGATGCCTTCATTCAGAAGCTGAGTCAGGAAAACTCAATTATAATTCTTCCCACAAAGAGCGAGTATCCTGGCCACTCCCTCCTCTGGGGTCCCCTGCCCAACCTCGGCCAATGAGCTGAGGCCCTCTCCCCCGACCCTTGCATCCTAACTGGTCTCCACCTCTTCTGTGTCTCGCCCCTTCCCCAACTCACTGGTCAGCTCACCAGCATTCAGAAGGGCTCTCGTTCCCCAGCAGGGACCTCAGGACCTTAGTTCTGTCCCCTGGGAGATGCTGACTCCAAGTTCCTTCCCTTGGGATCGCTTCCTTTGGGAACACACGTGAAAGAGTTCCCCTCCCACCTCCATCTGGCTCAGTTTTGAACCCTCCTGAGATTCCTTCTCCCATTTTTGAGGCTGGGGTAGGGGGACAGGCTCTTCCCCCTGAGCCCAGGTTTTCTTTCCATCCTGCAGGCTGTTTGGAATAGAGCTGTTCTGTGCTGTCTCGGCACTCGGCTAAAAAATGTCAGGAATGTGGAGCTTTATTTCCCCCCCTCCTTCCCTTCCAGCTCTCTTTCTTGACTCTGCTGGGGAGAGATGGTGCAAGGGGGGGTTTCTACTCCACACTTTGGGTCCTTCAGGCCTGTTAGGTGGAGTCCGGCCCCAGCGGCCTTCAGGGTGTGGGCAGCCAGTGGGGTGTGTGTCCGATTTGAAAGCCGCATTCCCTCCCCTTTCCCTTCCCTTTCCAGTGTCCTGTTCCTTTGGTGCCACGTTTCAGACTAAACCAGGCAGGGAAAGAGAGAGGAAAAGGCGCTCATTAGCAGTCGGAGAATGAGAACAAGGGGGGGCACATCCAGCAGAGACGAGGCCACTTGTATATTACCTCTAAAGTTATTTCAAGACAGAAACTTTTGTTTGTTGCCCAAGCTCATTTGCAAGCGCTGCCAGTCTGCAGCATGGAAACGGTTCTGAAATTCTGGGCCCATCATTTGAAGGTTGGGTTTCTGTTTTGGTCCATGATGACTTTAAAAATTTTGGACTCAGAACTTTGAGGGCAGTGGCTGGCTTTTGCTTTCAAACTGTTTTGGAGACAGATGTAGTAGGGCCACCTTTTCCCCAGGAACCACCTTCTTCCTGGTTGCTGACTGGTTGCCACGGTCAGCTTGTCAGGGTGATGTGTTTGCAGCATATACAGTGGGAGCCGGTTGTGTTACAACCTGGCAGGACATGGGTCCCGTGGCACCAGTCCACATCCTGCCAGGCGTCCCCGTAGGCACCGCAACCCGCAGTGAGGCTGCCGGTCCTGCCCCTTAGCATTCATGAGTGCCCTAAGACAGTTCTGCGTCTGTTCTGTTAAGACGAAGAGCTGTGTATACGGCACAGATGTTCATCCATGGGTATGTGCCGCCTCTCTTTGACTAACTCCTAATGTGCTTTTGAAGACGTTCCTCTGCCAGCTTGTATAGTTCCTGACTTACGCGTCTTCCTCTCCTGCCTCTGACGTGGCCCATCAGTGGTGTTCTAAAGAAATGAGTCAGGGGAAGCCGAGAAGGGCTGTCTCTGGGGTGCCCTTGTTCTGTGATTGGATTTCTACCCGCATTTCAGTGATCTGAACAACAGAACAGAGATTTGGAGCTAGAGTTCCTCCTGGTCTACCTGAAGTGTCAAACCCTCTCCTGTGGGACGTAAGGGTTCCTCAGTGATCCTTACTTATTCCCTTGGCAAAAATGTGACGGCCAGAAAGGAGGTGTTGATCAGTGAGTGAGTTTTTAACTCTCACCACAGGATAATGTGTAAATGTCTCGCACTGGGCCTGGCATGCAGGCACTCAGTTGATGGTCTCAGCAACCACGCTGGTCTCTGTTACTGGCGTCCCAGTTGGGCGTGTGAGCACACCTTCCGCCATCATGCTGGCCCCAATTTCCATTTAGATATGACCTATTTTTCCGTGAGACATTTCCCCCGAGTTCTCCAGTGCCAGCCGTCTGCCCCAAAGGGGACAATCACAATACCCCAGGTGCCTCTTTCCCCGGAGAACATCAGTTGTCCCTCTTCCATCCATCTTATTGAAAGGTGGGCTGGGCGTACTAGAGGGTCTCAGATATGTGGTTGTCAGCTGCCCTGCCAGCCCTGACCTTGCCACTTCCCTCTCGCCTGCTTTGTGTCTGCACCCTCCGGCTGCTGCTTCTCCGGACCACTGTCCAGCCCAGTCACAACAGAGCGCCTTAGTCCTGCCTGTTTGCAGAGTCCCATGTGTTGCTATGGAGAAAACTTCAGTCTGGCAGGCATGAGCTCCTTTTTTGATCTGCTTCATCGTGGGCAGGGGCACCAGAAATCACTCTATGGCAGATGTATCCCCCGTTCCCACCCTGATAAATGCCTAAGCTGAAGGGTTGATAAGAGGGGATTAGAGTTCCCAAACTACAGAAGTGCTTTCTAATCAACCAGAGTGCTTTTAGCAGGCCGTGGTGGGAAACTTCACTGATATGATCTCGTAACCTTTTTATCCAGCTCTGTGTATCTGGTGTCCATTGGTACCTAATGGTTAAAGAAAAAGGAGTTAAAAAAAAAAAAAAAAAGCTGGGGGGAGAAAGCAGTAAAGCTACCACCACGGCTCCTGACACAGCCCTTCTCATTTCACGAGCACACCTTTATCTCATATACAGCTTCGACTTGCTCCCTCGTCTCAGGTGTCTCGGGTGGAAAGAAACCCAGCCTAGCTTACTCACAGCTGGGTAACGTTGGGGGTTGACTGTGAGGTTTAAAGAGCTTTGCAAGCGGGTCTCCTGGACCGTGCAGGTTCACGTAGCTTTCCTGCACGAAGGAACGGAGCCCGGTCATCATGAGTGGGGGCCTGGGAGGCCCCTGGAGGGAATTTGGGGACATGCAGGGTTAGGTGAGGTGCTGCTCTGTGGTTCTCCACCCGAGCCACGTTGCCTCTCGACAGCTTCCCTCATCTGTCTCGAGGGGTTGGCAGCAGTCTCCATCTGTGAAATGCTTTACTGGCCTCACCCTGTAATCTGGATGGTTTATGGGGGTTGTCATACCCATCCAGAGCCTGGCTTCTAGAGCAGAGACTTGGCCAAGGACCATCCTCTCCGAGTCAGAGCCAAGACAAGAAGTCAGCCCCGTCTGGCTCACACTTAGAGCTCAGCCCTGATGCTTCCATGAATGGGGCGTCTACGGAATGTAGCCAAGGGCTGCTTTATTTTTCTTTGTCTGAGTGGAATCCGTTTATTACCTGGAAGTAATGTCTGGAGGTCATTGTTCCATGTGGAGACTTTTCTTCCTGGAACAGTCATTGCAATTTGCGAATCCCTGATAGAGACTCCAGAGAGTAACCCGAATATGTGTGTCATATGTGACCAAGGGTGAGTGGGCAGAAGCTTTACCTCCTGTTAAAGTCACTGCCTGCTCTTGGTCCACATCTGCGTGAGAATTGTTGCCTCTGGTGGTGACATCTTCATTGACCTTTTCATCAAGTTAATATCGTGGTCACCGCTCAAGGCACAGCTTTTCTTCATGTTTTACAAGCCCAGGGGCTAAAGGAAAATCTACTACATTCATAGAAGGGGAAAACAAGACCCCAGAGCTTGAGTGATTTGCCCAGGACGATCGAGTAAATTTCTGGCAAGCTCGGGGCTTGAACCCACATCATCTAACTCAGGTCCAATGTGTTTTTACACTTCTGTTCACTGGCTTTCCAGATGCTGCATTTGAATGCAACTGTGTGTGCAGAAGCCTTGAGACTGATAGATCTTTCTTCAGTGTGCTGCATGCATTTATTTGGCAGCTCTTTGCTGACTGAGTGCCTGCTGTATGCCTGTGTGAGCTCTGGGGACGAATGTGTACATGGTGACCTCCTCTCCAAGGAGGTCATGACGTGGTAGCTTGAAGCTGATAGTCTGTTTTGCAGATAGAAGTAAGATCTTGAATTTGATGAAAGCGGCAGGTGCAGCTTACAGAGTTACAGATGGCTGGGCCTCACCTTCAAGCCATTGCCATTGGCGGAAGAGGGGATTTATCGAATAGAGCCCCAACACCCTGAGCAGAGGACAAGTGTGGTGGTGACTCCTAGGCATTGTGTATGACACAGCTTCGTGGATGAGTGAACTGACCGAAGGCGGGGTGTGTGTGTGCATGCATGCAGGTGTGATTTCTGGTACGCAGAGGCTGTCATTGGTTGGAGCTTTGGTTGAGGTTTGAAGAACTCCTCCATATGGTTTCTTAAGATTTTCAACATCAAACCCCAACATGATTTGAGTTGGTAGGGGTGAAAAGGACATCATCCCCAGAGCCTCAGTTGTCCTACCTCTGAAGAGGGTTTCTTTTCCTTTTTTTGGCTGCACTGGGCTTTTGTCACGGCCCTCAGACTTTGTCTTGTGGCGAGTGGGGCTGCTCACTAGTGGTGATGCGCAGGCTTCTCCTTGCAGTGGGTTCTCTTACTGCAGAGCACGGGCTCTAGAGTGAGTGGAGCTTTAGTAGTTGTGACACTTGGGCTCTAGGGCATGGGCTTAGTAACTGTGGTGCTTGATGGGCAAGGAGTAACTGTTGATACGGATTTTGTGACTACTGTTTGAAAGAGGCTGACGGGGGACCTGGGAAGAGCAAGAAGAGGCCACTGTCCTGGGCAGAATGGCCAGCGTCTGCCCTGCCCGCCCAGCGTTCATCACACAGGTGCTCAGGGTGGTCCTGGGCCCTGGGCTGTAGCGTGTGTGCATATTCAGTGATATGCCACATACACACATGCACACGCGCACACACACACACACACACACACACACACACACACACATCTGTGGCCTCTTAATTTCACATCAGTGGGGTGAACCTAGAGTCTGAAGCCACCCTAACCCCACACCCACAGCAGCGTTCTTAAGGCGTTGCCGGCCAGCTGGTAGGGTCCCACTCCATCTGCAAGGCCTCTTCAGCTCCTCTGACCACGGGCATGCTTTCTGCCTCGAGATTATGGGAGCGAGTTAAAGGGATGGAGAGATGTTGTAAAGGAGAGGCATCAGCACTTGGTGACATCCTTCTGAAGCCTAGTTTCGAGGAGGGATTATCCATTACGGTTAGCATTTGCGCTGTCACAGTTGTGGACTCAGCCAACACAGGCCTCACACGTGCCGTCCAGTAGGCAGCCACACGCCACACCCAGCTGTTTCGGTGTAAACTCATCAAGATAATACAAAAGGTTCAGTTGCTCAGCCACACTGGCCACATTTCGAGAAAGTTCTGTTGGACATGCTGGTCTCCGTGTAGCTTTCTGAGCATTTGGTTTTTGTGGGTTTTGTTTGTGTAGTAATGTGAAATGGGGGGTCTTTAAGGTGTGGTTCTGTTAAGGACTGTCAGAGGCATGAATTATGGGGCTGAGGTCATGGGCCTGGGGCCACATGGCCTGAGTCTGAATCCTGGTTTTCCCTGTCCTAGCAGCATCGTCTCTGTAGATGATTTCATCGCTCCGTGCCTCAGCTTCCTCATCTGGAAAATGGGGGTAACACTATGTCTGAGAATCGTTGGGAGGATTAGAAACAGCAACACAAAAGATGAAATGTTGATACAGCCACAGCGCTTAGAGGGTGGCTGGGTGCAGGGCATCAGCTGAGTGCATATGCCCTGTTGTTCATGTTGCTCTCAGGAGGTGTTGGAGAGACGTCTTGACTTGTGGGGCTCCCCTTTGCGGCTCCCTCGGCATTTGGAATGCAGCTGGGAACAGGGTGTCCGGGGAGGTCAGCCCTGTGCCCTGTCCTGTGACCGCCACACTGGGTAGTCACTCAGGTCCTTGCCTGCACTCACTTCACGTACAGTTATAGGAAGCGTGGGTATGTGATCCAAGGTTACAGGAGAAAGAACAAGTTCAGATGGAGCAGTGGCTGGGCAGATAGACAACCGTGGGCAGGTAGGTGGTGGCCGCCAGCCTGAGACTTTCTCCTGGAGGTACTGGGGGCCTTTGAAGAGCTTTGGGAGGGCAGTGACCTGAGACTCCGTCCTCTGCTCTGCTGATCCCTGGGGGGTGAGGTTGGAGGTGAGGAGTCTGATCAGAAGGCTGTGGCAGGGACTCCCCAGGAGATCTCCTCCTACCTCCTAATAAAATTTCAGTCTCCACCCCAACTGGGAAGTATGCCCTGGCCCCCCACTTTCCCTGGGCCCCCCACATCTGAACTTTCTGGTGTCCATTCAGAGACTCTCTCTATCCACCCAGTGTGGCAGACACTGTGACCAGGCGGTTGTATGGGACCCGCTGTGACCTGGCTGCCCCGGTGCAGAGTTGCCCTTGAACGCGAGTGTTGCTCTGAGCCACTGTCTGCTGCTGCCTTTGTGTGACTTTATCACTGAAGTGTCCTTCAGACTTACTCAGACAGTATGTTTTGTGTCTAACGCGATTTCTAATTTTTTAAGAAGTCAGGCCTCAGACAGATGGAACATCTTCACCCCCCCTCCCCTTTTTTTCTCGCTACATAAGCCATGAAGGGGCTTATGTTCAAGTACAGCAGCCTGACCCAGGGAAGCAGGGTTTGTTCCAGTGTCAGAGGAGGCGGAGGGCGGGGGAGCCCTTTGGGGAGGTTTCCTGGGGTTGGGGGATGGGGGTTGACTGGGGAGGGGAGGAGAGAGGCTCGGCCTGTGCACAGCTTCATTTTGTTCACGAAGTTGCTTCGCTCACTGTACATAAGGGGCTGTCTGCGCTCCGTCCGTCAGGCGGTGGGTGCTGATGGATGTCAGTCATCATCTTTGACATGTGTCTGCCATCTCTGTGCTGGTGCCAGGCTCCTGGAGACAAAACGAGGGGATCGGGCCCTTGTCTGACCTCTCGAACCCGGGTGGAACCGTGGGGGTCTTCTTCCCGAGGCCCGTTGGTGATCACCCGTCATCTTAACAGCCCTGGCCCCCACTGCCTGTAGTTTACGTGGTCTACAGCAGAGGGAAGTAAAGCAAGTGCATCTGTCGGAACAGACCCCTGTGGTCACTGGCCCACGTCTGGTCTCTTAGTCCCACCGGCTTGACCTTCTGAGCTGCCCCGCATCCCTGCTCACCCTTACTGCTCCTCAACCTTTGCTCACACCCTGGATGTCTCCCCCCTGAATGGCTACAGTGAGTCCCAGCTTGGTCCTCGGCCTCCTGTCTGGCCTCCTCTGTGGTCCCTTCTCCATGGACGTCGTCTGGCTCAGAGCTGGGTCTGGGTCTCACTCCCTTCCAGGCCTCTGGTGGTGCCCACCTGAAGTCTGAGGAGCCCAGTGTGGCATTCCAGGTCCCCCTGGAGTCTGACCAGCCTTTGTCCTCCAAGCTCAGCGTGCTCCTGCCCTGACCCCTCATCGCAAACCACCCTAGTGCTTCCTGAACATTCCTCTTTCCTGCCTCCTGCTTTGTGTATGCACCCCTCCCCCATCCCCTGTCTCCCGTTTTGTTGACTGACTCTAGCTTCTCCCTAGACGTCACCTCCTGTGTCACCTCCCATGTCGCACCGGCACCACCTGCTCTGAACACTCTCGCAGCCTCTAACAGTTCACGCCTCCTCACTGCCAGCCTCGGCCTTTCTCATCTGTTCATTCAGCCCGACTCAGACCGGGCGTGCGCTCTCTGCCAAGTGGGTCACAGATGGAAAGGTGAAGGTCCTGCTGTCACAAGGGCCCGGAGTCCTGTGGGAGGGGGCAGTATCCTTGGTGCTCTTGTGTGCAAAGGTACAGAGTGAGTCACTGTAAACACGAGATACGTGTGCTGGGCCTCAAGGCCCGAGGGGTGCTGGCCAGGCAGATGGACCTGGGAGAAGGTAGGTGTTCCAGGCAGAGAGAGGATGTGTGGAAGGGACAGAGAGGTTAGGGAGTGGGAAGTGGCTCTGTGTTGCCAAAGTCGGGGAGGTGGCTCAGGAAGGAAGTTATGGAAGATGAGTCTGCACTGGTCTCAGGGCCGTGGACACCCAGCGTTTGGATTTGCTCCTCGGCTTAGGAAACAGGGAGCCATTGCTTGAGTCCATTTTAATAATACTAAAAAACATGTGTATATGCAAAGGCAAAATCCGGAAAAATCATAGCAGACTGTCAACATCAATTATGTCTCTCCCCCAGGTAGCTCATGGAAGACTTTAGTTTTCAGTGTTATATCTTTCCCTTAATTTTTTTTTCTAACAGTAGGTGTATGTAGCTTTTAAATTCATCTAACTCCTCTCAGTTCTGTTTTGGAAAAAAACTTGAGATAAGAATTCTATCTGAATCACTAGATATCAGTGTAGGAAGTAGTGCTAGATATCAGCTTCTCACTAAATGCTGAATATACTTGTGGTGAATACAGTGGTTTTACCCACTGTGTAAGCCTGGAATTGAGAAAGCTTTTAGATTCCAGCAAGGGAAGTTTCGTCAGAGAAGAGTGGGACTTGGCTGGAGCCTCAGAGGATGCTGACGTTCATGTAGCACTTTACAGCTTGTGGGGTCAAAGGACAAAGTGTGCTGAGTGCTGACCTTGTGCCAAGCACTGCTGTGAGCACCTTCCTTGGGTCCCGTTATCCCGCCCTCCAAGCCACCCTTAGTAGGTGGATACTGTGGTTGCTCCCATAGTACAGACGAGGGAACTGAGGTCTGCAAAGAGCAGGGAGCCTAACCAGGCTTCCATTGGTCAAGAGGCCAGAGCCAGGATCGACAGCCCACCTGTCTGACTTCAGAGCCCGAGTCCTGACTCCATTTTAAAGAGAAGAAAACTGAGGCCAAGGGAATTCACATAACTTGCCTGAGGTCACACAGCTAGTAAATTGGGGAGCCAGGTATGCACTCAGGATATTCTAAATAATCCATCTACTCACACTGATATTTCCTGATTCGAGTTCCAGGATGTTGGAATCCCTGGCATGGTGACAGGAGGCTGGAAGTTTCTGGGTCAGAGGGGTACATGAAACTCTTCCTACCAGGCCCCCTTCCTTGGAGATTCATGCACCACATAAACTTACCAAAGTAGAGGAGCATCTCAGATCTACTGGCCCTCCCTTTCCAGTAGGATTTAGTAACATCCACAGGTTTACTCGGGCTTCCCTGGTGGCTCAGTGGTCAAGAATCTGTCTACCGAGACACAGGAGATGAGGGTTCGATCCCTGAGTCGGGGAAGATCCCTTGGAGGAGGAAGTGGCTTAGGAAAGTGGCAACCCGCTCCAGTATTCTTGCCTGGGAAATCCCATGGACAGAGGGAGCCTGGCAGGCTGCAGTCCACGGGCTCTCATAGTTGGACGCAGCAGAGCCACTGGGCACACACACACAGGTCTGCTCTGTAGACTGCCACCCTCCCGTCCTGTTAGAAAGAGCTGGGAGTGAAACAGGTGTGTGGACCGCTCGCACTCCTGTGACCGGTGGGGTGCCAGCTCTCAGATCTGGGGTTGAAAGTATGTGGGGAAGAGTCTGGTTTCTTGGATGGATGTGGGGCTTTGTCTCTGACCCCTTACACGTTTATTGACTCTTCCTGCTTTAGGATACCTGGAAGGGCCTACTGAGTGTCCCGTTTGCCACCTCTGTGACATTTTGTTTCAGTAAATCATGGTTCACTGTTAATTGTTACCTTATTAAACCCACCCCATACTTGTTAAACTCAAATTATTCAATGCACACAAGGCCACATTTCATACAATGGGTGTTAGAAGCATCTGAGTGTCACCACCTGTTATTTTTCTGTGATATGTGTTATTTTTTTTAAAATTGTGGTAAAATATACATAACATGGGTTTCCCTGGTGGCTCAGAGGTTAAAGCATCTGCCTGCAATGCAAGAGACCTGGGTTCGATCCCTGGGTTGGGAAGATCCCCTGGAGAAGGATATGGCAACCCATTCCAGTGTTCTTGCCTGGAGAATCCCATGGATGGAGGAGCCTGGTGGGCTACAGTCCATGGGGTCGCAAAGAGTCAGGCATGACTGAGCGACTTCACTTTCACTATACATGACATACTAGTTAGTATCTTACCATTTACAATTTTTAATTTTTTAAATTGAATGGAAGATTCTTTAAATTCCATAGTCCTTTACAATTTTCAGAAGTTTCACACACATGACTTCATATAATCCCATAGCCCTTTTACCCCCCTACCCTGATATTTCCATTTAAGTGTACAGTTCCGTAGCATTAAGGACATTCCCATTGTTATACAACCATTACCAGAACTCTTTTAAATTTGTCATTGTTGTTTATTTGTTGTTTAGTTGCTCAGTTGTGTCCGACTCTTGAGACCCCATGGACTGTGCAGCCTGCCAGGCTCTCCTGTCCGTGGGATCTCCCAGGCAAGAATACTGGAGTGGATTGCCATTTTCTCCTCCAGGGGATCTTCCCGATCTGGGATCTCCCTGACCTGGGTCAAACCCAGGTCTCCTGCATTGGCAGACAGATTCTTTACTGTTGAGTCACCAGGGAAGCTCAAATATTTATTGAGCCCCTGCTGATTGAAGGTGCCTGGGACCTGGAGATGATTGAGACTCACGTGGAGTGCTCTGCCTCATGTGGAGGAGGGATAGGAAAACCAGTGGTCACAGTTCCTTGTGGCCAGAGTTGTGAGGGGCTCTGTCTGAGCTTGATCGCTGGGGGGCTTCTGCAGCTGGGGCGGGGGCCACGTTACCACCTCGTGCTGCAGGGCTCCCTGGCTTCCTGTTGGCTCCGTGCTGGTTTTCTCACTGCATCACTTCCTGGAGTGGCGGTGCTGCCTCTGCTCCTCGGAGCCCCAGGGAGGATTCAGGGATGTGCTTGTGTCAGAGCCAAGTGCTCGAGCCACATGGCTTGGGTGGGGGCAGGCGCGGGTGGGAGAAGGGCACTGCCACCCAAGCCAGCACTCCACTGAACCCCCCATCAACGGTTTGCCCAAATATAGTCTCCTTGCCCTTCCTCCCAGCATGCTGAAGCTAAATAGACGATCTTTCAGCTGTGATTAGTCCCAAGTGCCTTCGCTCCACTTTACTGCTAAAAAAAAAAAAAAGACCATGGTGACGTGGCCAAAGTCCCAGATGAGGGGCATGTATAAAACCAAACAGATCGGAGAGGCCTGGCTCCAGGGCGCAATTGGTTCTGTGCATTTCCATGGAGACCTCCGGGAAGTGAAAGGCAGTTGTGGTGTTCTTGTGCGGGTTTATTGGGATGGTTCACTCCCAGGCTCTCCTTCTCCTGGAAAACAGACTGCTGGTGTGAGGCTCGGCTGCCCTTGCCATCCGGGTGGGCACCCTGTTTCCCAACGTCATGTTGCCAGGTCGTGCCGGGCTTGTAAATACCCCAGAGCATGTACAGCTTGGGAGTGCAGACGTTGCTTTCACACTGCCTGGTTCTTTACCGGCTCCTCCACTTCACTAATTTAAGATCCTCAACTGTGCCCTACACAAGCTCAGTAAAATGGGAATGAAAATAATTGTGCTTATCTCATTGAGTTTTTTGTGAGCTAATAGTGCGTGTACATACAGCATTTTCACAGAGCTTGATATCAAGGACTCCATCAGTGTTCATTATTCATGAATACTAATTAATTCTGTGACCCTCACAAGCCATCATCAGGCAGCTGCTTTTCTGTTGTCTCTCATTTTCATATATATTTATATATAGTCTTGATGTATCCACGCCACACCAGATACACCATTTGCTGCCTGGGCCACCAAGACTGCTAAGAAATGTGGAAATGGGGTACGTTTGCTGAGGTTTTCTCCTTGGTGGGCTCTGAGCCCTCAGCCCATGGTTCACTGGGCTCCCTCAAGTGATCAAGCCTCAGAATTACCTCTCACCTCTTCCCCTTCTCAAAGATCATATGACTTCAGACTACTGTCTCCTTCTCCCCCTCGAAAGAAAACTCTGTGGTCCAATGAAGTGGAGATGTGCTGCTTGAACTATGTTATACTATGGTGTGGCCTGTCATGAGCTTCTCAGGTGGTAATCTACCTGCCAGTGCAGGAGACCTGAGTTTCATCCCTGGGTCGGGAAGATGCCCTGGAGGGGGACATAGCAACCCACTCCAGTATCCTTGCCTAGAGAATCCCACTGATAGCTGTCCATAGGGTCCCAAAGAGTCAGACACAACTTAGCGACTAAGCACCCGAGCACAGCTCATCCGTGCACAGCCCATCCATGCACAGCCCATCATAGCATTTTTAAAAATAATATGGTATTTGCATTTTACGAATTGCTTTTACTGAATGACTTTCTTTGCTGTTTGAATGCCACTCTTATAAACAGATTTCTTTGAGCCCTCCTGCTTAGCACAGTTGATTTAAGTTTTACTCTGCCCAGTGTACGTGAGAGCTTAGTCATGTCCGACTCTTTGTGACCCCATGAACTGTAACCTGCCAGGCTCCCCTGTCCATGAATACCGGAGTGGGTTGCCATTTCTTACTCCAGGGGATCTTCCTGACCCAGGGATCGAACTCGTGTCTCCTGTGTCTCCTGCACTGGCAGGCAGATTCTTTACCGGTGAGACACCTGGATACTGTGGTTTTTCATGATTGTAATAGAAATGCACAGACCAAATTCTGACCTTTCCCCCCAGACAATGGTGTATCCAAATATTTTGAGATGTTAGCATTTTTAAAAGTTGAGGTTGTTTCTGAATGCCTGCCAGTAAGGGATTGGTTAGATCAGTTGAAAATGGTGACATAAATCTATATGCAATGTCACAGAAGGCTGTCCATAGCCTATGGGTGTGTGTTTCTTTTTAAATCAGGTTATAGAATGTAATGTCAGTGTGGTCCTCTCTAAAAACTTGGATTTGTGTTATTTTTATAAAAAGACAGTGGTAAGGATAATTATCAAGATATAGTCGATGGTTTTGTTTTCTGTGTGTGGCACAACTGTAATTTAATTTTTTTCCATGCTTCTGTCTATATTTTTTCAACGAAATATAGTTTTGGTAAGCAGAAAAGGCACATTAAGGCTGTTACCATTTTGGAGATGGAAAGATGAAAAGTTTGGATTGGTGCAGAGCCTGTTGCTTGGAGAACAGGAAAGCTGAATGGAGAGAGGAGAATGGGGAAGCACCTGGAGGTGGAGTGGGAATTCGGGTGTGTTGGGTGGGGGAGCTGGAGAGGGGGGTCCACGGAGCTGCCAGGGGATGCTGTAGATATAAGCTCGCGCCCTGGATCTTAGAGACGTCATTCCCACCTGCTGTAAATAAGAGTGTGCTTTTCTGAAGCCTTTTTTAAAGAAAATATTTATTGATTTGGCTACTCCAGATCTTTAGTTGTAGCGTGTGGGATCTAGTTCCCCTATCGGGGATTGAACCTGAGTCCCCAGCGTTGGGAGTGTAGAGTCTTAGCCACTGGATCACCAGGGAAATCTTTCTGAAGCCTTTTGAAGAGAGGTTCAGAGGGTGAAACGGGGGTGTTTCAAGCCATTCGGGGAAGCGACTACAGACACATCAGGAAAAACGCAAGTCAGGGTGGACCAGAAGTGGAAATGAAACTTCTCAGTTTCAGTTATTAACCGAGCAAGTCACATGAATGAAAGGGCCTGTGGTGAAAATTTAAGCTTTTAGAAACAGCAATTGAAAATTTCAAGTTAAATCCTAACACAGCAGGTCATCGTGGCCCAATGTGGGGCTGTGGAAACCGGCCACCCTGTCCACTTTGGGGTGAGATCCACCCGCCTTGGTTTCCCGAGCACCTCCCTACCCTTCCAGGGCTGTAGCGGGTGAACAGGTGGTGGGGGCAGGGCTGGATGGTACTATCTCAGGGAGGGTTTCAGTGAAGGTATGGGTCTTGACTGCTTGAAGAATCTTTGGACCCACAGCGTCTTGCTCAATGCTGATAGCCTGGGGCTGCTGACTCCACTTCCCTGCCCAGGTGTGTGCCCACCTGCTGTTTGTGATGCTGGCTTTTGTGCATGCTCCTTCGCTTAATCGTGTCTGACTCTTTGTGACCCCATGGACTGTAGCCCACCAAGCTCCTCTGTCCATGGGATTTCCAGGCAAAAATACTGTGGCCCTTTCCTCCTCTGGGGGATTTTCCCAACCTAGGGCTCAAACCTGAGTCTCCTGTGTCTTCTGCATTGGCAGGCAGATTCTTTACCAGTGAGCCACTGCATCAACACATTATTTGTTAAACCTGATTGTGTAGAGGGAAGAGTGGGAGAAGGGACAGCCTTGGGGCTTTCTGTGGTTTCCCATCGAAAAGATACACAGAAAATGATAAATGGCAAAGCACCGGTAACAAATTGGAAGAAAAATGGCTGATGATGACTTCCTGAGTATGTGATGTGCCCAGCCTGTGCTGGATCGGCCCTTCTGATTGCGCTGACCCTGTCAGCAGCTCTCTTCAGTACATCCTGTTGTCTCTCCATGCACAGAGCACTCTAAACAGCCCCATCAGAGTTGCTGAAGGCAGGACTGGGATTTAACATCTTTCTGAATTCGGAATCCAGGCTCTTCACTGCCGTGCTCCCCTGCATCTCAGGAAGGCCCGTAGGCAGCATGGGCTTCGGGGTGAGGCAAGGAAGCAGTGTGGGCACAGACGGCAGGAGGAGGAGTCTGTGGAAGGGGCGGCCAGAGCTGGCCCTCGAAGGGAAATTGAGGCAGAGACACAAATGGAAGGCAGAACGAAGGGCTGATCTTCCAGGCAAGAGAAGTCGCGCAGAGAACTGAAGGGAGCCGTTAATAGATGAAGTGCTGCAGAAGTTTCTAGGCTGAGTAGGCTGGGAAAATGATAGGCTAAACAGGTTTCTTTGCTGCAGGACTTATCAGAGCCTTTAATGGAGCATAATGAGTCTAGTATACCTGCTCCCCAAACATTTGTTGGCCTTGGAGAGTATTTCATGGAATGATATTCTAGAACATTCTTTAGGGCGTCCAGGGCTATTGTACTGAGTTTGGGGAGTTGTGGTAATCAAGGGCGGAGAGGGAAGGAGGTTCAGGAATGTCAGATGGAAGGGTTAGACGTTTTCCTGTAAGCAGTGGGGAGGTTGGAAGAGCGTGGCTGTTCTAGCTAGGATGGCCAGAGAAGAGGAAGAAGACTGAGTCCTGAGGCAGAGACTCCAGTTAAACCCTCTTCTGTAGGCTGGTGAGAGATGAGGGTGTGAGCGGAAATAATGGATTTAATTACATAATAAAGCCAACAGGTGACTGTAAGGGCCAGTGGGAGTCCTTGACTGCAGCCTGGGACATGGGCAGATATGGGCATGTCTCTTGGGTATCAGCTTTTGAAATAAAGATGCATAGTGTGAGTTTTGGCATGCCGAATGGGGTCAGTGGCGTGCTGTTTAGACAAAGATGCAGCAACGTCCCCCAGGAAAAAGAACTGAGTAGGAAAAGTAGATTTGAATGTCACTGGCTTCGAGGCGGCCACTGGGGCAGGATTTCTAAAGGACCAACAAGGGCCGAGCCTTGAACCCTGAACCTGGGGGTGAGTCTCTGTCCTGGAAGCATCTGTGTGTGGAGGAATCTGAGGGAGCAAAGGGACTGCAGGGAAAAACCCTTTGGAAGAGGTGACTCCCCAGGCCTTGTGGGCGGTGGCTTGTAGCCTGAGGCTCCACAGCTGCTTTGTGGCTGAGCTTCTAAGAACAGTCCGCCGCGTCCTCCGGGTGCTGTTTTCCTTGTGTTCTGCAGGGCTGCCTGCCTCTTCTGCTTAGTGATAAATATCACGTCAGGGTTAGATATTTACTGGTGCTTCACGGAGGGCTGCTTCCCTGGGTCGGGAAGATCTCCTGGGTTGGGAACATCCCCTGAAGGAGGGCACTGCAACCTGCTCCAGTATTCTTGCCTGGAGAATCCCATGGCCAGAGGAGCCTGGCGGGCCACAGTCTGTGGGTTCGCAAAGGATCGGACACGGCTGAGCACGCGTGCACACAGGAGGGCTGCAGGCGGCTTCCTGTCAGCTGTGTCCCCCAGTGCCTCCCAGGACTTTGGACTTGGGTCACTTCTTGTCCCCCGAACCCTCTGTCAGGCGGCTGAAGGTCATGAGGGTCTTGTGGTCCCACCCAGCAGTCCATCTTCTCTGAATCCTTGCCTTCTGGACTTCACCTGGGGGAGCCTGAAGTCTCCGTATTTGAGGCTGGGGCCCGGTGTGGCCCGGGGCCTGCTTGTCAGCACGTGGCTTGGGTTTCCGTGTTAACGTTCCCAAATCGGGATCACAGAGGATCGAGTGTCATGCTGGCTGGTCGTGCCGAGCCTTCTGGAGCAGCCAGCTGCAGAACTTTCAAAAGGCCGCGTGTAACTTGCGCAGGAGATGTGGAAGGGGTGGGGGGACCGAGATGGGGACAAAGAAGCCAGTTTGTGAAAGAGAAAAAAAAATGAGCATAACAGCCCTGGGCCATTGGGTGGGGCGCAGCAGGACACTTGGGCACTATGCAACCCCTTTCCTCTTCCCTTCGGATTTTTCCCCTTCCACAGCCGCCTTTAGTCAGCGCCTTAGTGACCCCTGCAGACCCCCTCTGGGTAAATACAGCCCCTGCCTCCCACCCCCCGACTCATTATGCATTCCTTTAATCCGGCCCATCTCCAGGTTGCCAGCTGGCAGAGACTCAGCGGATTCCAAACCCCAGCTGGTGCCGGAGTGTTTACACGGGGAAGCTTGGCAGACAGCTTGCCCCCAGGCTGCTCAGCTGGAGGAAAAGGTGGAAGGACGTCCCGGAGCTGAGGCCCGGTTTGTCTGCAGGCTCTCCCTTCCCCGCCACCTACCAGGCCTGCTCTGTCCCTGAAAAGGAAAAGGGAAAAAATCCCCCCATGTCTGAGGAGGTGCTGGGCTGGGGCCTCCCTGGCTTACCCCTTCCACCCACTTGGAGCCTAAACAGGCTGAGAGCCTTTCACTTGCTGCTGGAGCAGATGAGATTATTATTTCAAAGCTGTTATTTGTCAGTATAAAGTCAGTCTCCAGAGTGGATGTGACTTTCCAAAATCAGGGCTGGAAGCTCTGTGATCAAATATTCCTGAAGCCAAGCCTGGGGTTCCCTCCTGCAGCCCGAGGGCAGTGGTGTCCTAGGAAAAGGCCCCTGAACACGCAGGTCGCTGGTCTGAAGCAGGGGCTTGTGTTGACGAGAATGTGTGAGAAGTCAGTCCCAAGGCATCTTGCCCAAGGGAAGTGGTTTCTGCTGGTTGTCAGCATTGCTGGTCATCACAACTCGGAGCAGCCGTCTGTCCGCCTTCCCGCTAGTTTCCTAGTTAAGCTCCCAGCATACATGGATGGGAGAGGTTTCGGCTGATGTGATGTGCCCTGTTGCCAGCAGTTGTATTGATGAGGTTAATTATTGTCACGTGGTATTAGTAGTAAGCCTTTTATTTGAAGAGCATAACAGTTTCAATCCAGGTTCTGGTGGAAACAGATGAGGTGATTGAAGGTGTTGTTAACAGGTGGAGACAGACAGGACGAGGGGAAATGGACAAGACATGGTAAACCGCCCCAGGGCTTTCGATCTTGGAAGGTGGCCCCAAATCTGAAGAGACAGAGGATGGAGCCGGTGCAGACCTTGTGTTGTGAAGGAGAGAGGGAGGAAGAGGGAGAGGTGGTGGGCGAGGGAGCTGTGGCTGAAGGAGGGGGCTGGACCTTTGGTATGTGATCGAGTCACTGCCTCGTCACCCAGCGGGGAGGGCGCCAGGCAGTGGCACCTCCTGGGGTCCTCTCACCTCCTGTGGAATCAGATGAAGCCAGGGCTCCAAGAAACCCATTGATGCACTTGGTAAAGGTCATCACGCCCTCTGCCCTGGGCCCCAGGGCAGGATGGAGACTCAGCCAGACCAGTAGCACTTGCACAGTCTCTTCTATCTCCTGTTTGAATCCTGCCTCCTTTATGCCCGCGGGCAGTTGGAAAGGGGGGCAAAGGGATACCGGTACTCCTAAAATACTGCAAACTCTGATGACAGCCTTTTGGGGCAGATGTTTCCTGATTGCAATAATTCAAATCCTGGAACACGTTTACTGTAAGCTACTGACTACCCTGATTGATCTCTGGGGAGACCAGGATCGCCCTGGCTCCTGAACCAGTTCAGATAATGCTCAGGTACCACTTCAACCCATTTCCTTCTCTGCCAGTGCTCTGCACCCTGGGCCTTCTGGGACCAAGAAGAGGTTCCAGTGGAACGTACATAGGATTCTTATCATGTGTGCAGTTACCACTGGTCTTGGAACATCGGTATCCAACAGGAAATTACTTCCCTGATGGTTTCACGTGGAGAAGCTCAGACTCACTAGACCGTTAAATAACTGATAAAATTTAATTGGCAAACAAATGTGGGATGGTCTGTCAAGTTTTGTGTCTAGAAGTAGAGTTCGGATTTTTATGTGACAGTGTTGCCTTCCTAATTGAGGGAAGCAATTACTTTTTCATCTGTGCTTGGCTCTTTGGGGAAGCAAGATGTTGAAATGCCCATGATGCAGGAATGAACAGCATCCCATGGATGAATTCAGTAGGCAAAAAGTCGACTTTGGAGCCGGGTTGCTTTTAGAATGAATGAATGAATGCTGGAATGAATGAATGAATACTTGAATGAATGAATGCAAACTTTAAGGGGTCTGAGGGCCAGATTTCCCTTCCTTTTCTTGTTTTAGACTAGCTTGTTTGAAACACATGGGATTCAGCTGATCTGAATCGGCCCACATAGTAGATGCCCCCCAAAGTTGCCCAGTGCAGTAGATGCCCCCAAAGTTGCCCCACACAGATGCCCTCCAAAGCTGCCCCACACAGTAGATGCCCCCAAAATTGCCTGACACAGTAGATACCCCTCAAAGCCGCCCCACACAGTTAGATGCCCCCAAAGTTGCCCACACAGTAGATCCCCCCAAAGTTGTCCCACACAGTAAATCCCCCCAAAGCCACCCCACACAGTAGATCCACCTCCCCGCCCTGCCCCACCAAAGCCCCCCTGGTGCACTGAGCTGGCTGGCTCCATCTGGGTCCTCCCGCACTGTCTCAGCACAGTTATGTCTCTTCTCACCCTCGCCCCTCCCCTCTACTTATCCACAATCTGTACATCTTTCTGGCCAAGCTCACCCCCTCCCAGGAGTCTTCCCCAAGGAGATCCATACGCTCCAAGCCCAGAGCACTTGCTGATATTTACGGAGTCGCTCCTTTGTACCAAGGACCCTCAGGGTGCAAAGATGAATAAAGCCACAGTCTCTGCCCCAGATAGAAGGACCCCCACTTGTCCTTTGTCTCGTCATGTCCTGATTCACGGCATCTTTTCTTGTTGTCTCACAAATAACTCTTCGCGCACGACAGAGTCTCCATCGTTAGTTTTCAGGCTCATTGTTCAGGGGTGCATGTGGCTAAGAGTCCACACATCATAGTCTGATGGATCTGGGGTTCCAGTCCCACTTCTGGGGCTTACTAGTCGTGTGCCTCTGGGCAACCCTCCTAAGCTTTTTGAGCCTCACTTGTTCTGTATAATAGGGCTTGTGGGAGGATTAAATGAGATAATTTCTGTTAAGTGTTTACAGCGATTCCTGGCACATGGTAGGAACATAGTAAGTAATAGTAGAGGCAGTGTTCATAGCAGTAGGAGTTTCTACAACAGAAGGTTAAATGGGGTGATCCTGTTTGCTGTTCCCCACGGGGCCCAGCATTTAATGAGATCTCACACATTCATTGTTGTTCCTTACAGGCTGTTGAGGGTTACGTGAGGTAATCATGTAAAACGCTTCAACCGGGCACAGCTGGCAGTAAGTGTTCAGTAAAGCGCGGTCAGTTTTACCACTGCTGAAATTAAGGATTTGCACTGGATTGACAGGCTGTAGCTTCTGGTTTTGGTCTGAGCCTTTGAGGGAAGGAAGTGGGTCTTAGAAATTTTTGTGTCTCCAGTAGCATCGTGCCTTGCACAGAGCATGCCCTCAGTAAACATTTTGTGATTGATAGGTTGATTTTATATTTTTAAAAGTTTTACATGTTCTTTAACTTTTCAGATTTTTCAGTTCAAAGCAGAGGTATGTTTCTGGGGAGTGAGAGTGTCTTTCTTACCAGCCTGTTTTACATGCATGAGCACACACATACGCACTTCTCTTGCTTTCCTTGACCCAGCTGTTAGAAAACTTGGTGTGGCCACTATAAGATCCAGGAGAAGGCCCCAGAATCCCTCCTGTGGCTGTAGTGGAGAAGGCGAATCCCGGCCTCAGCCAGACCTTATACAACTGCGTGTTCTGATTCCGAGCCCCATCACTCCGACCAGAGACAGTGAAGGCTGCTGGAATGATGGGAAGTCGGAGGCCTCCTGGTGGTCCTCTGGCCAGCACCCTAACAATTCCCCCGGAACCGGCAGAACAGCTGTCCTCCTGTGAGTCCATCCAGGCGGCCCTGCCTCTCCCTCTCGGGCCACGACTGAAGGTGAACTGATGGCCTGGGAGAGTGGCCGCTCAGTGCTGGGCCAGAGGAAGCGACAGACAGGCCAGAAGCTTTCCCAGCCCTGTTGAGCGTGATGCTGTTGTTATAATTTTGGTTTTGCTCCCCCACCACATCCTCCCCAGTCCTCTTGACTTCCTGTTTCCCCCTCGAATTACATCAGTTCAAGGCATACGGAATGAGCATCTTCTCGGATCTGAACAAGTGTCAGAACTTCAGAGGCACCAGCAATCTTGTGGAGCTGCCCACGGCCGGTGCTCCCTCAGCCACCCCTCTTCTGTGGTCCTGGATCTCATTTCCTCAAGAGATTCCCCCCTGAGTAGATGTATTCCTTCCAGCTCCCCCGTTTTCTGCGTATCCAGTCACTTCACCTCCCGTAGACTTTCTCCTCACCATGCGGAGGTTTGAGAACTCTTCCATCCCTCCCTGACCTCCTGGCCACCGAGGTCCAGACCTGTCTCCCCTTCTCTCTACGTTTCACGCTCATCTCGTGTGCCAGCTTCTGCCACCTCCTTTTCTGCAACATTTTACTCAGCAAATAATGACTTTATGACCTTCCCGTCCCCAAATTGGATAGACTCTTCATCCACTCATTCATTCAGCAAATATTTGTTGGGGTCCCAGTGTGTACTGAGCTCTGTTCCAGCTGCTCTGGATCCATCAGAAGAAAAAAAGTTAAGACCACTGCCCCCTGCAGCAAGACCCTGGAGCCCAGACTCCTCCTGATGCCCTCTCCCCTGGCTGCTGTTCCTTCTGCCTCTCTTGTGGGTCCTTCTCAGCCCCCTCCCTTTCCCTCCCCGTCCCGGCCCTGGACCACAGCTGTCTTCTCTCTCAGTTGATGATCCCACCACCCTCCCAGCATTCCTCATTGCCATTCTAACCCCAAGCATATCTTACTGAAGTTATATGTTTCACCATCCATCTCCTGAACCAGACGGGAACATCGCTGTTGGATACTCCATCTGAATTCACTGTGCCATCGAATCTTCTGAAAACGACCCACGCTGCCTGTGTCTGTGGCCATCACCTCCGTCCAGGTCTGCATTATCCTTCCTTCCAAACTGGTTTCCTGCCCCCCAGGCTTCCCCAGCCCCTCCTCTGCGCCCTGAGCAGGTATGCTCTCAGCAGTGGAGACCTCAGTGTGTTCTCCCCTGCTTAAAGCCTCCCACAGGGAGCAAAAAGTCCAGTTTTTATACCCACCATAGAGGGTCCTTCATGGGACTTGGTTCTTGCCAGCCTTCCAGCTTCATCACTTTCCACACACAGGCCATTCATTTCCCCAGAGTCATATTTCTCTGGTGTCTCTGAGAGCGTGCAACCTGCTTCCTGCCTGCCTTTGGCCTGTCCATCCCTTCAGTTCTTCACGGCAGGCAGAGCCCCCCTCTAGTCTCCAGAACTGCTGTGTGTACCCTCTGATAATGACGAGGTTGTGTTGTAAGCTTTTCCACGTTTATCTGGCTTTAACTGGCTGGGCTCCAGGTTTGGAAAGTGCCTTTCCCGCCTGGGACGGTGTTTGGGGTGGGGGTATTCTTGTGTCTGGGAGTTGAGGGGGCAAAGTTTAGGTGGGGTGGGGTACCTGTGGTGTCCTGGGATCCAGGAGGGGGCCTGATTCCTTTGTAGGCACTAAGAAGTCACAGAGGTCTGTGGAGTGGGCCTGTGGTGTTCTCAGGAAGGCTGATCTTGGTCTTTCCCAGTGCAGTCTGGGAAGAGGGTGAGACCGCACTCAGGCTAGCTCCTTGACCTGCCCTCTGCAGGCCATGGCCTGGGCTCCTGCCTTAGAGGGGGCAGAGCAGTGGCTGAAGCACTGTCCCCCTCGAGGCCTTGGCAGGGAAGCCCCCCCCCCCACCTTTGTGTGTGCCTGTCTGTCTGCATCCTCCCCTCCTCCACCTTTGCTGTGTGGTTGATTGCTCTACGTGGGGTTCATCCGTGCTTCTCAGCCAAAGCTTAAGGTCACTGGTGTCCCCAGCGGTTCCTGTTCCTTCTTATGTCCCTCTGAAATAGAGTTGCCCAGTTTCGCCCCTGGCCCTTGCTCCAAGGCCTGGATTCACCAGCAGGTGGTCTGGGGTTTACACACTGGATGTTGGACGAGGGTGCCTGCCGCCACCTGTCTGCCTCTGAGGACCCGCCCTGAGTTCAGCCTCGGTCCAGCCTTTCTCTCTGAGGTGTGGTTTTCTTCCTGGGCCGCCTTCACCTGTGTGAGGTCACAGGCAGCCTCCTGGATTGCTGAGAGACTGTGAAGGAAGCTGGCCTCCCCAGCAGAGAAAAAGCACCACACATTTTTAGATCTCATTTAAAATACTGCTTTGAATTAGTAAAGTGAGATTTTGCACTAACATGCATTGCTTTATCTGAGTGTGTGTGTGTGTGTGAGAGAGAGAGAGGATCTTGGCATATAGCTTGTAACCTAGATATTAGTGTTTGCCTGGGCTCTGTTTATTCGGTTTAGGGCTACGGAGGGACTCTTGTGGCAGTGTGGGTAGTGTCTACCTCAAGTGGTGCCTTGGGGGTTAGAATTGTGTATTCCATCTGTCTGTAGCACATTTTTCTGGGAACTCTTGCCTTTCATGTTATTTTCCTTCTCCACTTTGAAGACGATTTGGAACATCCCCCTGTGAATATTATTTGCAGACACACAAGGGATGTTTGAGTGCCTGGTGTTTTTCATTCACCTTGATAGCCTTGATTTAATTCACCTGAACCAAGTCATCATCCATGAAGTTCTCCTAGGTGCCCTCCTGCGGGTGGTCTTCTGCAGGCCTTCCTGGACTCGTGCTGGGTAGGCTGGGGGCCGCCCAGAGCAGGGTATAGTGCATGCGCAGGGAGCGCGGGAAAGAGCGGAGGTTCAGAGGTGCGATGCTCAGGCCTGAGTGTGGAGGGTAAGGTGCTGCCTGCAGTTAGGTGGCACCCCAGGGCACCCGCCGAACCCGCCCTTCACCCCTCAGGTGTGTGTGCAGAGACCAGGACGACAGAACGCACATCCTCAATTGCAGAGGAACGGCTGATTGTAAGAGCCCACTGATTTGCCTTTTTGCCCTCGTTCGCTCAGTTCGCGTGTGGGCGGAGGTGGACAGCCTGAGTCAGGGCCTCTCTTCGCGGCTTGACTGGAGCCCAAGAGGAATCTGAGGGTTCCCACGGGAATCAGGCCTGGTCTGCAGCCCCGGAGAAGCTTCATCGCTCTCCCCAGTTCCCTTCTCTAGCAAGCTCCGCTCCCTACGCCAGGCTCTCCCCACGCCTGGCTGATGTTTTAAGTAGGAAACTTTCCAGACGGTGGAAAATCATTTAAAAGGGTGGCCTTCGACTCTGATCTACCCTGCTCTTTCCTTCCTTCATTGTAAACAAGCAAATGAAGGCAGATCCACCTGGGCCCCGCCTGGTTCCTCCCCACCCCGCCCCCCAATAATCCTTCCACTTCCTCCAAACAGGAGGAAATGCCACGAGCTCCTTGGGTCTGATTCTCGCTGGAGCCACTGGTGATGATGGCCAGTGAGTAGTGACTGGCTGCCGCAGACACACGTGGCTTCAGAATTGCCCCCTCCCTGTGTGTCCCGCCTTATGGAGCTAAAGCTTCTCTAGAAACTGCAGCTCTGTGGACGTTGTGATATATTGGTGCCACAGTTCCTTTTCTGCAATCAAGTCTAAGATGTTACTTAATCTGAACCCTCCCCAAAAAATCACTTGGAGCCTAAAATTCTACACTCCACAACCCTTTCTTTTTTCTGTGTTGATTTTTGTTTTAAAGAGATACTGCATCTGAACAAGTAGCTTTTGCTCATAAAAATTATTTGTTCTCACTCATGTATGTGCTCTGGGAATATCCGCAGAGAATCTGAACTCTGCCATGTCCTGCAAGAGAAGCACATTTTAAGAACATTGACATGCTAGAAAGGTATTCTGTGTACACACTTCCTTATTTTGTTATTTTTGAATTTTGAATGACTAAGTGCTGCTTTGAGCGTCCTGGGTGGCTCAGAGGTAAAGAATCCTCCTGCCAGTGTAGGAGACTCAGGGTCAGACCCTTGGTTGGAAAGATCCCCTGGAGAAGGAAATGGCAACCCAATCCTGTATTCTTGCCTGGAGAATCCCATGGACAGAGGAACCTGGTGGGCTACAGTCCACTGGATCCCAAAAGAGTTGGACACAACTGAGTGACTAAACAAGAACAACAAGGCTCTTCTTTATTTTTATATAGTTTTTAGCTTCTGTGAGGAATGGTTTCTGAGTATGCTGACCCACCCAAATAAGGGGAGAGCTGCTGAGGATGAAGGGGAGGTGAAGTATGTAATCAACTAAGAGTATTTAAAATATTGGCTCAGGGATCTTTGTGGGAGGGAGCAGATGAGAGTGTATGTATTAAGGCCTCCAGAGAAGAAATATACACGGGATGTAGGTATTTATCTAAGGCTGTCTATAAGGCACATAATGGGTCGAATTCCTTCTGTATAAGGATAGGTTGCATAAACATGCAGTCTTAAGGTTATCAGTTAGTTGTGGCTGTAAAGGAAGTGCAAAGAGCTAACTTTAGACCACCTCCTGTGTTTTAGTACTGGATTAACCTCAAATTCAGTTTTCATATGTATCTTTTTTTTTTTTTTTTCTGTTTTTGAATAGCTCATCTTGGGAATTCCCTTGCTGTCCTGTGGTTAGAACTCCGTTCTTTCACTGCCAAGGGCCAGGGTTCAATCACTGGTCAGAGAAGTAAGATCCTGCAAGCCGCTCAGCATGGCCAAAAAAATTAAAAGCTCAACTTCAAAATTTTAGAAACTGTTTAAGTGGCCCTTTCTAAATTCCTCTTGATCCCAATATAATATAGTTTAGACCTTGGAATCAATGAATGTTCTAAAGCCCCTGCTATCATTGTATCATGGTTGCTCTGATGATGGGTTTTTCTCATAAATGTACAGTGTCATTTTTTTTCATTTGATATAGGACTGTGATCATGACTTAACAGAGAGTCTTTTCAGCACAATGAACACAGGCTTGTAGAGAATCTGTAGTGTGTGTTTGAGTAGTTTTGCCTTGTTCTTACATCAAGGTGGTTTTTCAGGTGAGAAAACGAAATCTCCAGGTGTTTATAAAAGCCACACAGAAGGTACCATCAACAACCTGCCCCTGACTGCAGGCACTTGGCCCTCCCTGCCAGCCCCTGCTCATCCAGATGGAAACTTTCAGAAAGCAAGTGTGAAAAGCATCTTTGTCTCAGCTGTATCTGCCTTTTATTGAGTGGCAGAGGGGCTTCGAACCTCCTGCACCAAGTCCCAGCCATATTACGGTGCATGTAGGTGACCAGCCGGAGAAGGCGATGGCACCCCACTCCAGTACTCTTGCCTGGAAAATCCCAGGGACGGAGGAGCCTGGTAGGCTGCAGTCCATGGGGTCGCTGAGGGTCGGACACGACTGAGTGACGTCATTTTCACTTCTCACTTTCATACATTGGAGAAGGAAATGGCAACCCACTCCAGTGTTCTTGCCTGGAGAATCCCAGGGATGGGGGAGCCTGGTGGGCTGCCATCTATGGGGTCACACAGAGTCGGACACGACTGAAGTGACTTAGCAGCAGCAGGTGACCAGCTGGACTCAATGAAGCCAACACTCCAGAAGAGAAAGGCTAAAAGACTCATTAAAAACACTCACCAGTTGAGCATGACTTATTTACTTTTTCTTACAGTTTAAAACTGAAGTATATTTGATGTACAATATCATATAACTTATAGGTGTACAATATACTGCTACACAGTTTTAAATGTTACAGTTATTATAAAATATTGGCTATATCCCCCATGCTGTACACTGTATACCTGTAGCTTATTTTATACATAACTGTACCTCTTAATCCCCTACTCCTATATTGCCCCTCCCCCCACCTATTGGTAACCACTAGTTTGTTCTCTGTATCTGTGAGGGGTGTGAGTTTTAAATGTTTTTCTGACTGAAATTTTTCTGTGCACCACCTGGGCAGGAAGATGCAAGAGCAGTTTTGGGAAATTCTAAGTGAAGATCGTGTGGCTTCGGAGAGCAGGCTGGGGCACGAGACGGGGACAGGTCACTTGGCTCACTTGTGCTCCTGAGGAGCTGGGCGTGAGCACCCCTCCCCAGAGGTTCCAGGTCGGCTGCATGGACTGCGGTTCAGCCCCTGGGTGGGTGAGCTTCGTTTGGAGCAGGACCCCTCCCATCTCCTGTCCTTGGTGGTGAGTCCTGCAGTGCAGCCCATTCAAGGACCAGTGTGTGGATATGGCCACGAAATAAACAATAAACCAAACCGAAGGTCAAATACTGCTTACCAGGAAAGCCAGGAGACTACCTTCGTTGCATCTCTCCTCTTATCTCTGCTGTCCAGACATCAGCTTGCAGTGAAGGAGAGCAGACTGGGGCATTGGCAAGCCCAGGTGTACGTGGTACATGGGCCTGGCAGGTTGACCCAAGAGGCCTTGTTTTCTTGCTGTTGGTTACAGGTGATACCTGGGCCTCGTCTTCTCATGATGCAGATGCAGTAGTGGATTTTACACTCTCAGCAAGCTGTCAGCACGAAGCTGTTTTTTAAATGTGTGTGTGTGTGGCTTGCTGGGTGTCTCACTTGCAGGATTTTCTCTGGTTGTGGTCCTCTGGCTTCTCATTGCAGAGGCTTCTCCTGTGGTGGAGTGCGGGCTCTGGACTTCAGTAGTTGCGGCTCCAGGCTCTAGAGCGCAGGATCAGTAGTTGTGGTGCACGGGGTGAGTTCCTCGGAAGCATGTGGGATCTTCCCGGACCAGGGATCAAACCTGTGTCTTCTGCATTGGCAGGCGGATTCTTTATCACTGAGCCACCAAGGTAGGCCAAGGCTATGTTTTTAGCATTGATGGTAAGTGGAACCAGGAAATAACTTTTTGGAGCTGAAGGTGGAGAGAGGACCTTTAAGGACATGCATTCTGATACCTAATCCTTTCTATGCTTATCTGTAAAATGGGAATATTATGAGTATCTGCCTCACAGGGTGGTTGTGAGAATTACAGGAAATAATTTCTGTGAAGCCCTTAGAACCATGCATTGCACTGAGTAAGCCCTAACATTCACCACCATTGTTGTTCATGGATGGAAAAACTGGGGTCCAGAGAGGTGAAATGCCTTGCCTGAGGTCGGTCACCCACACCCACAGCAGGACTGGGACTGGAGTCCGTCTATTACGCTTTGCTGGAGGCAGCTCTTTTACTGGCATCCTTGGTCTCAGTTGCAACTGAGAGCTCAGATTCATGTGTCCCTAATAGAACACGGCATGTGCAACAGTTTTGGTTCTGTTACGGCTACACAAGCACGCTCAGTGTCACTGCCTTTGTGCTTGATGCCCTGTTTGAGTTAAAAGTTCAGTGAAGCTTCGTGTGTGTGGTGGCCCCTCCTACATAATTTAGTATTCTTCTTTACATTAGCATATTAGCACGTTTGCACTTTCACCCACTGAGCCTGGCATTTAAAATGCTATTAAGCTCGATAATGTTTCCTATAAACAACCTTAGAAGGATGGGAAATAAATGGAATGACATTTTTAGTAGGTTCCTGTTTCTTAGCCCTCTGTGTTAACGAACCCAGCCAGTGCTGGCAGAGGGGTGTTTCTTGGCCGTTTCATCCTTGGTCTGAAGTTGGGAGAAGTTTGGAGTGAAGCTTGGGATGCCAGAAGACCTCAGAAGTTTCTTGTGCTGGGAAAGTAGAGCTGCCTTTTTTGTGTGCTGGAAAAGTAGAGTTGCTTTTGGAGGGGCCGTGTTTTTTGTTTTCTTAATTAAGGGATGTGATCAGTCTAGGAGCTGATGGTCCTCCTCCTCCTCCCTTCCGACGACTTTGAGAAAGCTTAAGGCCAAATTTCTGGGGGCCTTAAGCCAGTGAGACTTTCTGAAGTGAGTTTTTGTGGATCACCCTCATCACTACTCCTCCTCTTTGCCTTCAATATATATTTTTTGGTCATCCTCTCCTATTTTATATCATCATTCTATTTTATGTGTCATGTTGTATGTCTTGCCTTTTCTGCTTGTAAACTTGTGAGGTCTTGGTGGACGGGGACCTCTCTGTGTCTCAGGTGTAGTCTCTTTGTCGTTAAAGCAGAGAAAACACGTTATCTTGCTGAGGCGTGTAACGTGGAGGCAAGCTTGGCTGCTGCAGACAAGGATGCATGGCTTGAAATGGTTTCTGCTGTTATGACCAGGGGCGTAGGGATGGAAAAATACAGGAATCTCGATTTTTTTGCCTTAAGCAGAGTCCCAGATCCTTTCCTCTTAGAATCATGTTTAGAAAGCATCTGTTAAGCTTTTGTCTGTGGTTACTAAACGCTATAGCTTCTTGCAGTATTTGCTCATCAAGTAGGCATTTATGAGAGAGCTACTACATGCCCAGCACTGGGAAGGACCCCAGGGAGAGAGGGGACATGCGCAGGGGATGAGGGCAGAGCACAAGCTGAGAGTCAAGTGACAAAGCAGCAGCGCCTCCCCTGCTTAATCAGGCCTGCGCTTAACAAGCGCCTGCCCAGTGCAGGCCGTGTCTAGGCACTGTTGCAGCAGTAGATTGAAGATAATCAAAGACCCCTCCTTTCATAGAATTGATATCCCAGTGAGGAGAGAGTTTAAAAACAAGGAAAGATAAGCCCTGTAAAGCCGGCTGCTTATCAAGGATGATGTTTATGGTGCGTAAATTACACCCCAATAAAAGTTAAAAAGGAGAAAAGCTTTCGGGTTCACCCCAGAACAGAACTCTTGGCACCTCTCACGTGTGCACTGCTGCTGTGTGCTGACGTGTACCTGTGATCCCCAGCACCCCATCTCCAGGCGACTTTGCGGTGTCTGTGGACACGCGCAGGGCAGTGGGGTGTATGGCTCACTCGACAAGCACGTTCCGGATGGAGGGGAACCAGCTGATGCTCTGCCTTCCTGATCCAGCTCCTGCCATGAGCAAGTGGCCTTCTTGCTGTCTGATTAGTGCCACGGTCTTGCATCTTCATGCCTTTTGTTTGTGACTTAGCTGCTTACAGGGGCCCTCACGTGGGGTGCCAGGGTGCCGTCTGGGGATCTTGAGCATGGAGAGGCCGGGATGGGCCTGGTGGAGAATGTACATGTGTTAGAGAAGCTTCCTCAGGCTCAAGCCACAAGCTCAGGGTTCACGTTTCAACAGCGTCTCTCAAAGGGAACATGTGTAAACCAAGGTTACATATTGATCAGTTGATGGAAATGTGCTCAGAGTCCTGTAGGAGTCTGATCCCCTGTCCCCTAGGAGCAGTGAGTGGTCCACTGTTGCTGGGATCACAGTGATTTTGCAGAACAGCAGCAGTAACAAGAATTGACTGGGTATGCAGGGCTAGGCCAAGGGCATTGGTACAGCCCATATACCAGATTGCTGTCATCCCTAAAGCGAAGTGGGATTATCCTTCCACCAGTTAGAGGCTAATGCTCTGGGTGTTAACTCCTGTGTCAATAGCTGTTTCCCTTAATTCCGGGTACAGTGTCTTGTGTAGGATAGCATTCCTTCACATACCATTTTTGTGGATGTGTGTATTGGGGCTAATTGAGACAGAAACACAGCTTTTTCTTTAACGTATAGTTGATTACGATATGGCATTTCAGGTGTACAGCCAAGTGATTCAGTTATATATATTTATTCTTTTTTCAGATTTTCCATTATAGGTTATTCTTTTTCATATTTTTCCATCGTGGTTTATCACAGGATATTGAATGTAGTTCCCTGTGCTGTGCAGTAGGTGCTTGTTGTTTATCTGTCTTCTATACTGCCGTTTGTAAGCGCTAATACCGTACTCCTAATTTATCCCCCACCCCCAGCTTTCCCCTTTGGTAACCATAAGTTTGTTTTCTATGTCTAAACGCACAGCTTTCTAATTTCTTTAAAATAGACTTTCTGCCTGTTACACTTTGTGCTTTTAACCAATTAAAGAAGCCAGCGGCATGCTTCGTTCTACCTTGTCCCTGTGTTTTCTACTTGTATATCCCTGTTGATTTGTTTGTGCCCTGTATTGTCATTTTCTAAAATTTTTTTTCAATGAAAAAAAAAATGTCCATCTGTTTACACTTCCACAGAGAGGCCATTTTATTTGGGCAAACTTTTCAGCATAAAACTTTAGGGGTAACCCCAAATAGTAATGAAAAGGCCTAGTCTTTATAGGAAGTTTTTATTATATAGCCACTTATCTCTGTGTTCCCATCAGTAAAGGAAAAGTCAAGCTACACATTCTATGTCGCCATACTTTGAATACTTTCATGTATGCTGGATGTTTTTGTGCCTTGGTCTGTACATTCCTGCGACAACCATTTGATTAACCGAGCTAAGAAAGTGACTTAAACAGTACTTAATAAGTTCTTTTACTAAGTGAAGTAAGTCAAGGAGATAGACAAATATCATGTAATTCTGGTATATGTGAATATATTGCCTATATGTGAAATCTAAAATATACAAACAAATTTGTTTACAAAACAGACAGACATGGAACACAAATTTAAGGTTACCAAAGGGAAAAGGCTAGGGGGCAGGGAGGGATACATTAAGAGTTTGGGATTAGCAGATGCAAACTACTATATACCAAATAAATAGCAAGGTCCTACAGTTTAGCACAGGGAACTGTATTCAATATCCTGTCATAAACATAGTGGAAAATATGAAAAAATATATGTTATAACTGAATCTGGTGCCCTAGTGCTGTACACCAGAAACTAACGCTACATTGTAAATCAACTATACTTCAATTAAAAAAAAAATTGGAAAAAAAAGTTGTAGCTCTTTTACAGTTTCTTCACTCTTTAATCCCTTCTGTCAAGTGGTATAAACACAGACAAAGTTATGATGTCAGAGTAAAATGAAATTAATTCCAAGTGGATAGATGCGCAGGAAAGCTCTCAGAAAACTGACCCCACACAAGCGGGGAGAGAGGAAAAACCAAGAATGTAGCGTGAATATTCAGCTCTTAGTTTACATTTCTGAATTGTTTCAGTTTTTAAAGTATGTGTGTTTCTCTCGAAGTTAAAAATTGACTTAAAACATAACTTGATTACATGAAATGACTTCTATGGAGGACACAGACAGAAACTGGCCAGAGAGACGTGCTTTGCGAGGCTGGGGAGGGTGGATCTCCCATGAGGGGCTCCCAGGCCAGGCTGCACCTGGCCTGCTTTGGGGAGACTGGTGGGTTGCTGACACCCCCGAGGGGTAGGGTTAATTGAGGGTGGTCCAGGAATCGAGATTCTAGAAGCTCCCCCAGAGGTTCGAACATGCAGCCTGGGTTGGATCTCAATGCTGTACTCATGAGACTCTGATATATCTTAGGATGGACTCTGACCCAACTTTAAGGGACCGCCTGGGGGTTCCTATGGTTGATGTGAGTCTCTGCTTCAGGGCAGAGCTTCAGGAACCCCAGCAGGAGAGTCTGGCAGGCACATGGCACTGACCAGGTTTTCCTCCATCCCCGCCCAAGATTCAGAGCCCGGGAGAAAGTGTCTGATGGGCTGGGGAGAGCTTCTGCCCCCTCCATCCTTCCAGGAGGATGGGGGTCACCAGACCACCGTCAACACAACTCAGGTGGGGAGAGTTATCTCTTCAGGAAATGTTGGTGCCATTGGGCAGGGGCCAGGGGGTTCTGGTCAGCCAGAACTACACAGAGGTCCACTTCAGCCTGCCAGCTTAAAAGGCGAGTGTGTTTCTTGGGTGACACTGGAGGAGACTGTGCCCTAAGAAGTAGGCAGCATTTGGTAGGGTGTCCTTCAGCCATCTCCCTGCTGTTTCTGCCACAGAAACCCATCTTCCCTCACACCCACGGGGCACCCTTCACATCTTTCTGTTTAGAGGCAAACCAGTAACTCTGCTGATGAAGTGTCCCCAGGGGCCTGCCAGGAAAGGCCTGGTGTCTGGCCACCTCACACCTGGCCTCTGCACCTGCTCCAGAAACATCAGCACATCAGAAACATCTGGGGAGCCTTAAACGACGCTGACAGCTGGGCCATCGCTGCCCCACACCGCACACTGCACCCCGCCCCAGACCAGCTAGGGCACCGCAAATACCCTGCCTTTTACAGACACAGGAAGTGAGACTCCCAAGTGTCCGATGGGCTGAGGAGAGCGTCTGCCCCCTCCATCCTTCCAGGAGGACAAATGCAGAGGCAACGTCTGAGCCCAGGCAGTCGGTTCTAGAGTCCAAATGTCAAATCCCCTTATCTTACAGTCTCTCCCCTGCAGGCTGAACCACGAGAGGACTGAATTGGCTGTTAATAACTCAGGTGACAGTCACGGTTTTATCACAGCACCACTGAGAGTTGAAAGGCAGCTTTCGAAATAAACAGACCAACAGTATGGGGTGTTGTGCCCTGCCACCCCCCGAGTAGAGAAGATGTGAAATTAGCAGCTGGAGTTCTCTGTTTCTGAGGCTCAGGTTTAGATTTGGGGGGCTGCTGCCCACTGTGCAGTTAATCAGCGTGCTGGGGAACCTCAGCTAGGTCCTGAGTTCTGGAAAACTCTGGAAGGCTGTGACCTTATCTTCTATTAGTTCCTGTCTTCACTGGTGCTGGGTACTTAGAACTACCTTGATAAACACTTGAGTGAATGAATGAATGATGCACAGACAAATGTGTATCCTTTGCCTTTGAGCTCTCTGCCGGTGGGTGGAGCACACCTTGTCGCATTCTGTCTGCAGCGAGCACCAGTCTAGATACCATCCAGGACTTGGGGTGGTTTCGTTTGTTTTCAGTACAGGTATTGGGAGGGATGCCATTAAAGAAAATAGGGAAGAAAAACAAATGTTGCTAACTCAGCTCCAGGTGAAACCCTTCATTGGAGAGGCCTGTGGGTCTGAGAATGTGAAAGGCATGGACTCCAGGGCTGGTCGCAGGCTTTGCTGGTTGGTTTTTGTTTTTTTTTTTTTTAAATGTGGCCAAGAAGCTAACTTGGAACTTTTCCCTCTGTTTCACAGGTCACCGCCAAGACTGCCTTCCTATTTATCTTACCTCAGTACAATGTTAGCATGCCTACAGCAGGTAAGGAAAGTACTGGTCTCTATCTTTCTCGGGCCCTGTTAACCCCAAAATTCTTGGAAAACTTCCTTTTCCTGTGCCATGTATGATCATTTTGGATATCTAGACTCAGCATCCCATTTCCTGTTGCTGAAAAGGTGTCGGCCACATGCAGTGCTCAGCCAGGGGCTCTGCAAGCTTGGGGTTCTGAGGTCCACCTCCAGGAACTGGGTGGGCATCTCTGGGGCCCTCCTGGTGAATAAAGGGGGACACGTTCTTCCCTGAATCTAGTCCTCCCTCCTCATCCTGCAGTGAGGTGGTGAGTTGTCTGGACATGGAGGTAAGATTCCTTTCTTGGCCTGGCTCCACCAGAGGCTACCTGAAGGGCTTTGGGGGCAAAACTCTTAAACCGTGGCCTCTGCAGGACATGGCTGGCGTCTCTCCCAGACTCGCCTGCCCCTGCAGTCCCTGTAGCTAGGCTCTAGGGGAAGTCACACCCTGGGGACGGCTTACTCAGCCCTTCATCTAGAATCAGAGCTGGTTGGAGAGGGAGAAAACACCATACTCATGACGGAAGAGACAGGAAATGGCACGGCCAGGTCGTCCCAAGGCACATGCCAGCCTGGTGGGCTCACGGACCATCTTGCTCCTTGCCATGTGGTCCAGGGTCAAATTTGACCTTATGTACGTATGTCTCTTGAAAATTGTAATAACTAGGACAACTCTGGACCCAGCTATACTTATGATTTATGCATTTAACATTTTTAAAAGTATTTTGGTTTTTTAAAAAATTGGGATAAAATACACATGTCATTTACCATCTTAGTTATTTTAAAGTGTACCAGTTCAGTGGTATGAAGTTCCTTCACCACCATCCATCCATCTCTAGCACTGTTTCATCTTGCAAAACGGAGCTCTGTAGCTCTTAAGTGACTCACCATTCTCCCCTGCCCCACCCCTGCCCCCTACCACTCTACTTTCTGTCGCTATAAATTTGACTCTTCTAGGGCCTCCTATAAGTAGAGTCGTATAGTATTTTTTTGTGTGTGATTGGTTACAATTTAGTTTTAAATGGTTTCCAAAGTACATTTATGACTCTCACAGGAAACTTATAAAATACAGGTAAACATAAGATAAAAATCATACATGACTACCACCCAAAGACTACAGTTAACATTTTGTAATCTTGATTCATATAACCCACTTTTCTGCTGTTAGCATATGATGAACCTTTTCCCTAGTCATTCATTATTCTTCCATTCAATTAGGCGTTTGCAAAAACCAAAGAAAAGTTATTAATAAGGATTACCACAGTTATGTATTCAGTCATACATTGTTGGATATTTAAGTTCCCAGTTCTTATAGTGCTACAGTAAACATTCTTGTGACTTCCTGCATTCATGATTTTTTTTTTTTTTTGGATAAATTCCTATAATTGGAATTTCTGGGTCAAGTAGTATGTACATTATAAAGGTTTTATATATGTATTGCCCAAATACCCTCAGGCATCTAATTCTTATGACCCATAAATCATATTTTTTATAGATAGCATCAAATGCTTTTTTTTTTTTTTTTTTTGAGAGTCACTCAGTTGTGTCTGACTCTTTGTGACCCCATGGACTGTATAGAATTCCAGGCCAGAATATTGGAGTGGGTAGCCTTTCCCTTCTCTAGGGGATCTTCCCAACCCAGGTCTCCCATACTGCAGACGGATTCTTTACCAGCTGAGCTACAAGGGAAGCCCGAGAATACTGGAGTGGGTAGCCTATCCCTTCTCCAGTGGATCTTCCTGACCCAGGAATCAAACCAGGGTCTCCTTGATTGCAGGCGGATTCTTTACCAACTGAGCTACGAGGGAAGCCCACATGCATAGGCTTTTTAAAAACGTCAGAATTCCAGTTTATTAATTTGTAAAGAGATACCCAGGGGCTTCCCTGCTCATGCAGTGGTAAAGAATCCGTCTGTAATGCAGGAGACACAGGTTCAATCCTTGGTTCAAGAAGATCCCCTGGGGAGGGAAATGGCAACCCACGCCAGTATTCTTGCCTGGAAAATTCCACGGACAGAGGAGCTTGGTGGACTACAGTCCATGGGGTTACAACGAGTCCATCATGACTTAGCAACTAAACAACAACAGTTGGACATGACCTAGCAACTAAGCCAAAGAGATACAGCAAAGAGATATGCACCTGTCAGAGGTGGTGCCTGGACTTTCTTTACATTTCTGCCCAAAATCGACTTAGAGGGGCTGCCTGCCAGATCCTAGCCCAGCCTTGCTTTGTTCATTACTGGGAGAACGTACCGTCCTGGGGACCACAGTGGCTGAAGCACATATGAGTGGGACGTGGCTTTATTGTAGGAAGGGCCTGTTTGTAAAGCCCGATCATGACCAGGGGATTGATTGTTTCAGTCTGAAACTTTGAAATTAGGCGACAAGTGATATCCTAGAAGCATCCCTCTTCACAGCAAGGGTAACAAGCGAGGCTTCCTGCTCCAGGGCCAGACCCAGAGCTCCTGAGCAGGAGGCGCTTCCTATCCTGCCCTCATTTGTTTGTTTTAACTAATTAGTTAATTGATTAATCCAGACAAATATTTGTGTGCCTGCCGTGTGCCAGGCCCGGACTGTAGAGCAATTCATGAAACACGTCTGATCTCTGACTCATGGAACTTAACCGTTTATTAGGGAGGGAATAGATACTACACAGCAAACAATAAACAATTACAGCTGTGATATGGGTGTCGAAAGGAGCATACAGGGTGTGCGATAAGGAAACATCAAAGGGTGATTGCCAGATGTTTCTGGGAAACTGCTGTTTGAACTTCTGGGAAACAGCTGATGTGAAGGGGGTTGGGGAGGGGGGTATGTGCAGAAGAAGGAACATTCCAGACACGGATTGGCATGCACAAAGCCCCCGGGTGAGGCACATACACCTCGGCATGTTCTAGTAACTGAACCAAGGCCAGTGTGTCTGGAGCCAGTGAAGTTTGGCATTTTTCTCAGGTGGGGCTATTGAATTGTGTCCTGGAATCCCCATCCAGGCCAGAATAAGGCCTGGGTAGAGGTGGAGGGATGTACTGACAGAGGAGATAAAGTATTGCTAAAGAGCCTGGCTTTTGTTTAAATCTTGCCACTGGGGCTGTTCAAAATAAGACTGGCACATCACCCAGAGAGACAGTGCAGTTAGAGCAGCCTGCTTAATTTTGCTTTGAGCTCCTTGATCACCAGACCAGGGTGGTGGTATTTGGTTTGTAAGTTGTGGAGGAGGGCCAACTTCTCACCGAAAAGAAGCAGTTCACAACCCAGGGCAGAGGGCCCTTGAAGCTGCGGATTTAAACCCCATACCAATGGCAACCCACTCCAGTATTCTTGCCTGGAGAATTCCATGGACAGAGGAGCCTGGCGGGCTACAGTCCATGGGGTCACAAGAGTCGGACACTACTTGGTGACTAAACCACCACCACACGCCCCTTTGGGACTTCCCTCGTGGTCCACTGGTTAAGAATCCACCTTCCATTGCAGGGATTCAGGTTTGATCCCTGGTCAGGGAACTAAGATTCCACATGCTGCGGGGTCAACTAAAGCCATGGGCCATCAAAATAAAAATTAAAAAAAAAACAACTTAAAAACCCTCCGGCTCACATCTCTTCCAGCCTGCAGCTTCTTGAGGATGAGTCCTATTTGTAGAACCAGGGTCAGTTCTGATTTCTAAGGTTTCTTCTTTCAGTGGCTTGGGACTTGTTCAAATCAGTGTTTAACCTGTGGATTTTAGGAGAGCAGCGACGGTTTTCATATAACCGGCCTGCTGTTTCTAAATCCCTAGCCTCCCTTGGCGGAGGTGTTCAGGTTCTACAGGAAACGGCCGGTGGGAACGCTGAGGAGTTTCTTCCCAGCTTCCTTTCCTCGCTCACCTCTCTTCTTTCCAGCTCCCAGCATGTGTTTACAGGCCAGCAGTGACAGCAACGTACCGCAAGCTGAGTGGCTTAAGCAACAGAAATGTAACGCACTGTAAAAGGGTAAGATCAAGGTGTCAGCAGGGCTGTGCTCCCTGGCGTGGACCAGCGGGACACCAGTCTTTGTGTTTGCGGCCATCTCTGCATCCAGTTTCTCTTTCTGTATGGACGTCAGTCGTATCAGATTAGAACACATTCTGCTCCATTATGGTCCCATCTCAACTATTTACATCTGCAATAACTCTGACTCCAAAGGAGCTCACGGTCTGAGATACTGGGAATTTGGATTTCACAGGAGTTTTGCTCCATTCAACTCATAATGCTGGCTAATAAATGCATGACTCTGTCATATTATATTAAGCTAGCTAAGAAGATTAAGTTCCATTCAGAGAAATAAACTAAAAAAGAAGATGGCACAGACCTTGCAGTCAGAAGTTGTGCATCCTGGGACAGTGTCAGTGTCCCTGGGGTTTTCTTTAAGGTCAACAGTGATGAAGTGTTCTTGTCACATCATTCCCACCTGTTAGGGTTGCCAGACTTTGCGAATAAAAATCCAGGACTATCTGTTAAATTGGCATTTCAGAGAATTACTACTTTTTTTTCCAGTGTAAGTATATCTCAAAGTATATATGGGGCATAATTATACTAGAAAAGTAGTCTTTGTTTATCTGGAATTCAAGTTTAACTGACCATCGTGTATTTTATCTGCAACCATACACCCAGCTTTGGCAAGGAATAAAATGTCATGTTTCTGGTCTTAACCATCAGAGTCTTTCTGATTCAAATACCCCACAGTATCTGGTATTACGGCCAGAAGTATATAGACTGTAAAAGGTCAGCAAAGAGCAGAGGCTTGAGTCCCGCCACAGACAGACTTGTGGCTTCCTGACTCCCCCTTCTGATGTAGAACAGGGGACCCCACACAGGCTGAAATGTAGCAGCTTCTTTTGAGTTGTTCCAAGAGTTTGCTGAGCTGTCTTGGGCAAACCAGGCGGTGTCAGGGTCTCCATCACCATCTGTCGAGTTGAGGGTGATGGTCACTGTGTCCACCCAGCACCTCCTGAAGACAGGGATCCAGGAGGCACTCACTCCCCAGATTGTCACAGACCTGCACCATCTGGAAATCGGTTAGAAACACAGACTCCAGGCCCCACCGAAGACTTCTGCCTTGGATCCCTCATGGTAACGAGACCTCCAGGTGTCTGAAGTGCTGCTCCCCGTGCTCTGGGTGGAACCCACTAAGTAGGCTTTCAGAGGACCCTGTGCTTCCAGCCCCCAAGTTCAGGGAGGGAAACCCCCTAAATCCAGGAACTCATTTGCATCTTTCTGTTCTCGTCCAATTTTGGCTTTTCTAGAACTGTTTTTAGTCTGAGGAGTGGAGGCGAGGGGTTACTGTTGTTGGGTGGATTTGGTTTTGAGCTGGGGCTGCCACTCTGCAGGAGTCAAGGGCACCTAGGTATTCCTGACACCTGGAGAGAGAAGGCTGGGTGTGCAGGGCCTGTTCCGGAGAAGGGCTGGTTTCACAGTGAGGAAGGAGGACAAGGACCATTCCCTGTTGGTCCCGGTGGTTTTATCACCACCAGCTGCCACGTAGCATTTAACAGCTGGAGATAAAAAGCCTAGGGACCCCCCGGGGTCCCTCCCCGCACCACAGTGTGGCTCTTGTTCTCACAGCCCTCCCAGGGCGAGACACACGGCCCCATCAAAACAACCTCAGACAGATGGTTTTAAAGCCTCATTCAGCTGAAAGCCTTTGTCCAGGGCTCAGAGTGTGTTTTGTTCCCTTGCTAGCCAGTAGGAGTTAGCCCTGTGCTTGTATCATGTACTTAGGAGATTGGCGTCACATACCAAACTGAGCCCCTGTTTGTAAGATGAGCTTGTGGGAGACAAAGAGGGAAGAGACAGGTGGGCGACAGTGACTCTAGAAGTGGAAACCTGGCTTGATTTCAGGCAGAAGCTGCCCAACCAGGACCTGTGGTCTGTCCAGCTGCAGGAGACTTGAGACTCACAGAGTCTGGCCTTGTCCTTTCACAACAAGGAAAAGAGATGATGCAAGTACCTAAGGATACACCAGTAAGGACAGAGCGGGTGCTGGGCTGTCACACCCCTGAATGCAAATGGGGCGGTGGGCGTGACTCCAGGGGGCCCAGCGAGACTGGCAGAGAGCTGGCTCCATCCTAGTCCCTCTGGCCAAACAGCTGCCAAGATCCCCTTTTGCCCTGAGGTCCTATCTGTATGAATAAGAGAAAATGAAAATAAACCCAAGTCTTCACTGCCCTCACCGTATTGGATGGCATCTGAAGACGCGTGGGAGTTTATAGCCAGCCCTGGGTATAATCTGTTTGTTGTTGTTGTTAATTTATTAAACTTTCTTAGTCTGTTCAGGCTGTTGTAACAAAATACAGACTAGATGGCTTATAAACAACAGAAATTTACTTCTCCCAGTCCTGGAGGCTGGAGTCCGAGATCTGGGTACAGTCTAGTCAGGTGAGGCCCCTCTCCCAGGTCACAGGCTTCCTGCTGTGTCCCCACGTGGTGGGAGGGGCAAGGGAGCACTCTGGAGCCTCTTTCATAAGGGCACTAATTCCATTCATGAGGGCTGCACCCTCATGATTTAAACACCTCCCAAAGGCTCCACCCACTAATACCATCATCTTTGGGAGTTGGGAGTCCAACTGAACTCGGGGGGGGGGGGCGGGGGGGACGACACCAACATTCAGATCATAGCACTTAATTATTTAAGTGTAACAGTTGTGCAGAAAAGTGGACGCACAGTCATTGGTCGGCCCCAGGTAACAGCCCCCCAGAAGTGTGTCCCTTTCCTGCCTAGACTTGATTTTTATCCAGTCCCCCTGTTACATACAGCCCAGAGAATTTATGCCACGTGGAGCTCCTGAGGTTTAAGCAGGGGCCGCTGAGTTGCTGTGGCTAATTGTTAACCAGCCTGAAGCCTCCAAGCCAGCAGCATCTTTGAATAGCTGCCTCCCCTCCCCCACACGGCCATTTCTCCTGAGCAGATCTTTTCTCCTATCTAGCCAGGATTGTTTTTTTTTTTTTTTCTTGCTTAGGTTTTACTGAAATAATTTTTGTCCTTAATTAAACAGTGAACCTGATATTTTTATCCAAGTTAAAAACAAGGCTGAGATTTTAGACATGTTTTTGGTGTATGATCTTGAGTTGTTTTTTCTGTATGGCTTTCAGTTCACATTGTCCCCTCAGTAGGCGCCTTCAAGGACCACACAATTTCTGCCCAGGCCTCAGACTTGTGAACCACAGTGAGGCTGAGTGTGTGCCTGTGGTATTTCTTGAAGGCCTCAGGCAGAGCTATACCGCCTTATAGAAAGAAATGGTTCACCAGGAAAACTACGCAGAGGCTGTTCACTTTTATTTGTAGGTTCTCTTTAATGCCTCTCTCATTTTTTGCTACATTTTTGTATCATAAAAATATCCTTGTCTTCCTACCTCCAGTGAAACTGGAGAAAAATATATTGCAACAAATCGTGCAGTCTGCAGTTAAAATGATGACTTTGAAGACTCTTTCATTCTCTGAACAGCCTGGGAGAGAGAGAGAGTGTGTGTGTGTATATTAAGTTTGCCAAGGCTGCCTTGGTAGCTTGGATGGTAAAGTGTTTGCGTTCGACACGGGAGACCTGGGTTCAATCCCTGAGTCGGGAAAATCCCCTGGAGAAGGAAATGGCAACCCACTCCAGTATTCATGCCTGGAAAATCCCATGGATCGAGGCGCCTGATGGGCTACAGTCCATGGGGTTGCAAAGAGTCGGACATGACTGAGCGACTTCTCTTCACTTTTCTTCACTTCACTTCAAGGCTGCCATGATGAAGTACCACAGACTGGGTGGTTTGAACAGCAGTAAAGCATGCACATACTTGGGGGCACAGTGAGATGACTTTTTACATCCGTGTGTGCCATGCACCCATCCCCCAGGTCAGGAGGCAGCCCTCCTAGCTTCCTCAGACCCCTCCGGTGAACACCCCCTCCCAAAGCAACCACTTGTCTGCTGTCATGTTTTCTGATTAGTTTCTCCTGTTCTTGCCCTTCATTTCTCCCTGATTTTTGTAAACTGGCTCCATTGTCTATATGGACAATGTGTTGGGATCCCCTGGTGACATTAAGCATGGATTCCTGGGCCATGTCCCAGTTTCTGATTCACTGGCCCTGGGGTGGACGTGCAGCAGCATGCATCCCTGAGGAGGCTTACACCTGTGTGTTATAAGGTGTTGTAAGCCAGGCACCGGAGATGAAAACTACTTGGGTTGTTTTCGTAAGGGTAAAAACCATGCTGCCATGCACAACCTTTTGCCGGTGTCATTTTGAACATGGCAGATATGGCTATACGACAAATTCCCAGAAGTGGAATTGCCATATCCAAAGGCTGATGGTTTGTAATCTCAGTGGAAATTTTCAAATCACCTTTCCAAAGAGGTGGTCCATTTCGCATCCCACTGCAGGGTGAGAGCCTGGTTTCCCATAGCTTCAGCAAGAGTTAGAGACCAGTTTTGGATTTATGCCAGTCTGATGGGTGGGATGGTATCTCATTGTGTCTGTAATTCGTTTCTCAGTGAGGTTGAGCATCCTTTTACATGTAAAAGCGCCATCTGTGTTTTTTTCCTCTGTGAATTGTCTGTTCAAATCCTTTGCCCATTCTTCTGTTGGGTTTGTTATCTTTTCATCCTCAAGTTCTAGGAGCTCTTCATACATTGGAAGATCAACCTTTGTTTCTAATCCGAATTATAAATATTTTCCGCTCAGACATCATTTGCATCTTGATTTTGCTTTTGGTGTTTCTTCATGTCAGAGTTCTGGATTTATTTATTGTGTAGAAGATTCAGAATAATGGGGAAACAGTTGGCCATAAGCATAGAAACCAACAGAAAGTAACTCATAAATCCAGGTTTGCAAGGGTGAGGAAGGAAGCTGGGAGCAGAAGAGGCATCCAGGTTGTACAGTGGTATTCTTTGAAGCACCAGACAAAGGCAGAACCCTCGCTGGCAGGGCCTGGACTTTAAGCGGATGTAAAGAGCGGATGGGGCATCAGCTGTAGCTGGCCACTGGCCAGCTCAGGTCCCTGGGAGGAGGTCAGACACTGCACAGCTGTATCCAGACAAGATGGGACTTGTGGAGGCAGGTGGGAGAAGCTGCTTCCAGGTGACACCAGGGGAAATGGGAAAATGTCTGTTAGTCATAGGAAGCAAACAAAGCAGGAGGTGAGAGGGTGCTCCCAAAAGGGCCGGCTCCACCCGAGGTTGTCAGGACAGCCAGGCTCTTATTGAGCATGTTGATTCTCTTTTTAAACTGTTGTTGTTCAGTCGCTAAGTCGTGTCCAGCTCTTTGTGACCCCATGGGCTGCAGCACACCAGGCTTCCCTATCCTTCACTTTTAAACTGTGATCAGAGATAAAGCAAGTGCCACTTTTGACAGGAGACAGGATGAGTCACTTATAGAGGGAGGGTCATTATTGAAGGTGCTTCTTCCTGGGCAAGGTTAACCCCTCCGGGGGATACACTGACCTCCATCGTGGTGCGCAGGAAGAGGACTTGGAATATGGGCGTTGGGAGGTGTCAGGAGGCATCTGGGCTGGGGATTGTAAATCGGTGGCCTGTGGTCAGAGCTGGCTTATATGTGTATTTTCTTTGGCCAGTTTGGTAATTGGCCCATAAAGTGTTTTTACAATTTTGGAATTAGTCACCAGCATTTTAAAATCAGATGATTTCACGTAGGGAACCTCTCTCTCTGCTTTTGAAATACGGGGCCGCACCCCTCCAGTGGCCTTCCCCCTCCTTCCTTCACCCCCTCGGGGCAGACGCTCTGCACTTCACCACAATCGCCACTCCTCTCTAATGTGCCCCCAACACTGAGAATGCCTGGCAGCCACCGCATATCCTAGTCTGAATTGTTGTTTTTCTTCTAGCAAGGTTAAAAGGGATGTCACTCTTTTCTTAAACTTGTTTCTCTCTGAAAGTGGAAATGTGAAAGACAGACCAGGAGGGCCCTACAGCTGAGGAGAAACAGTGGGGAGCTCTGTGGTCCTGAAGACTGTTAGTGCAGCAGACTCTGGGTTGAAAGGACTTACCTGAAGACGCCTGGACCACTTTGCTCATTGCATTCTCCGCCTGGTCTCTGCGGGCATTTTGCTGTGACTCTGGGTTGGAATCACCTCTCTGGTCTAAGAGCTCAGATGTGCCAAAACATACTCTTCTTAAAAATCACAGCAGCTCAGAAACTTCCCTGGCGGTTCAGTGTAAGACTCTGCACTTCCAGTGTAAGAAATGTGGGTTAGTTCCCTGGTCGGGGAAGTAAGGTCCCACATGCCATGCAGTAAAGCCAAGAAAGTTTTTTTTTTTTTTTTTCTTTTAAAAAGGGATCTATTGGCTATACCCCAATACAAGATAAAAAGTTTAAAAAAAAAAAAAAAAAAGGACCTAAACGTTAATAAAAAAAAAATCACAGTAGCTCACTGCCAGACTATTGCCATTCTTTTTTGAGAGCTCATACAAGGCGGGGATGCTGCTTAAAGGGTCAGAGGTCTAACATGGGGAGAGACGGGATTTTTTAAGAATTTGTTAGCAACCAAACATTTAAAAAGAAAAGAAAAAATCCATTTGTTTATAACCTCCTGAAAAAACACAGGTTTCAGACCTCCATAGCTCCGTGGTGAGCGGAAGGGGCCAAACCAGTCCCCTTTCCTGCTCTAATCAAGGGCAGGAGGGTAGCAGATAAGGGGAGAGCAGTGGAGATGCTGTGCGTGAATCAGAGCACAGCTCATGAGTGCTTGTGTGATGCTCCTTGCTCTGTGATAGGAGAAAGAAGTCCAAGGATCAGCTTCTCACCAGTCAGGGCGGGGGTCATGAAGGGGGGTCCTGTTGGCCTGAGGTGGCTTTGGGGGCCGGGCTGGGCTGTGGGACACTGGGAGACCTGAGAAATGGCCCTGTCCCTTAACCCTGTGAGTTCTGCTGCTTCGTCCACTCTGCTTCGCCATGGATGGGGACAAGAACCAAACCAGACAGCAGGTTGATGCATTCTGAAACTGTGGGCGCTACCAGAGGACAGATTCCAGAGGGAACTTGAGAACCGTTCTGCACGGCCAGCCCACCAGATGGTCCTTGTGAGTCCATTGCCCACATCTCTCTGGATTTGTCTTCTCAGACATCACGCTGCCACCCTCGGAGTGGAGGGCACGCCTGCACCCAACCCTGGCCTCCTATGGGCACCTCCTGACTGCTCTGCCGGTCCTATTCCAGCCCACTTAACCCGTCCATCTGACAGGAAGAGTGATCTTTACAAAAGGTGTCTGTGACTCAGTGCTCCAGAACCTTTGCTTGCCTTTGGATGATTGTCAGGGGTGTGGGGTGTGGCACGGCCTGCTCACCTCTGCTCTCCAGGTCACCCAGTCCTCTGCCCACCAGGATCTTCCCTGGTTGCCTCTGTCCAGACCACTCTGCTCTGACCAGCACACCTCAGTGACGCCTCCTCCCCAGGGCCCTGCCCTGATCCTTTCCTGCCCAGGTCGCAGCACTCATCACACCTGGCCGCTGTGTTTGTTGTTGTTATGCAATACGCCTATCATGAGATGTGCGATCTTACCCGTTTCTGAGCGTCCAGTTCGGTAGTAGGAAGCACACTCATACTGTTGGTGCAACCTCCAGAACGCTTCATCCTGCAGACCTGAAACTGCATCCATGAAACAGCAGCCCCACGTCCCTCCCCTGCCCCAGTCCCTGGCAACCACCATTCTTGTTGTCTTCTCTGAATGTTTCTCCTCTGGGGCCCTTCGGTAATGAAATCATGCAATATTTGTCTTCTAGTGACTGACTTATTTCACTTAGCATGATGCCCTCAAGGCTCTGTGTAGCATGTGACAGGTTTTCCTTCCTTTTTAAGGCTGAATGGTGTTCGTGGTCTGTTGTATGTATGGACCATAGATTTTGTTCTTCTGTTCATCTGTGGATAGACAAGTGGGTTGTTTCTACCTTTGGCTGTCGTGATGTGTGTTGTGAACATGGGGTTTACAGATATTTCATTAAGATCCTGCTTCCAGTTCTTTTTCTTCTGTGTACAGAAGTGGAATTGCTGGATCATCTGGTAGTTCTATTTTTAATTTTCCAAGGAATCATCATACTGTTTCTGATGGTGACTACACCATTTTACATTCTCAAAACAGTGAACAAATATGGTTCTAATTCGTGCACACCCTCACCAACACCTATTCTTTTTTTCTCAATTGTGGCCATTCTAATGGATTTGAATACCTTATTGTGGTTTTGATTTGCATTTCCGTAATGATAGTGATGTTGAAGGTCTCCATATACCGGTTGACCATTTGTATGTCCTCTTTGGAGGAATGTCTATTCCTTTGCCCATTAAAAAAAAAACAACTTCTTTTCCATTATGATTTATTACAGGATATTAAATACAGTTCCCTGAGCTATATAGCAGGGCCTGTCTTCCTAGTTTGTGTATCGTGGTTTGTATCTGCGAATCCAAACTCCTGCTTTATCTGCGTCCCCCTCCCCCCACCTCTTTCCCCTTTGGTAAGCGTAAGTTCTCTATGTCTCGAGTCTGTTTCTGTTTTATAGATAAGCTCATTTGTGTCGTATTTTGGATTCCACGTATAAGTGATATCATATGATGTTTGTCTTTCTCTGTCTGACTGACTTCATTCAGTATGATCATCTCTGGGTCTTTCCATGTTGCTGCAAGTCTTTGCCCAGTTTTCAATCTAATTATGTTTTTTTGTTTTGTTTTTGTCGTCATTGTCGGCCTCTGGTTTTGGGTAGAGAGAACTTGGTCTGTAGGTGCTAAGCTGCAAGAGGGCAGGGCCGTGCCCACCTCCTTCCCTGCCATGCCCCAGTGTCCAGCATGGAGCCCTCCCTGCCTGTGGTTTATTGGTAGGTGAGCAAATACGCATGGAGCTCTTATCAGCAAAGGAGTAAAAGGATGTTAGTCCACGCATCCCTTCTTGTTTCAAGAAGGATTTAGGGCTCTGGTCACGTCTCTTTGAAAGCATAGTGAATAGAGTGATGAATGGAAGTAATTTGAAAAGGCTTTAAGATGGATAATCCAAAGTGTTGACATTTTTTTTTTTTTAAGATTTGTTTATTTTGGCTGCGCTGGGTTTCGTTGCTGCGTGGGCTTCCTCTAGTTGTGGCAGTCAGGCGTTACTCTTCGTTGCCGTCTGAGGGCTTGGCAGTTGCCAGTCAAAGGCTCGAGAGCACTGGCTCAGTAGTTGTGGCTCATGGGCTTGGTTGCTCTGCAACATGTGGGATCCTCCCCAACCAGTGATCAAACCGGTGTCCCTGGCATTGCAAGGTGGATTCTTAACCACTGGGCCACCAGGGAAGCCCTTGACATGTGTTATTCAGCTACTCCGGGGCCATGCTTTTTTTGGTTGAGTCCCATTTTGCCTAATAAGGCTGGTCTTGATGGTGAAACTTTGCATGTATTATTTTATAGTTTCAAAATATGCTGCCAGCTAGTCTCCGTTGATCCTCCATTACAAAGGCTGGGAAAGGGTGATGCTGGCCTTGCAAATGGAAGGGTGGAAGCATAGGCTGACCCACAAGCCTGCCTCTTTGCTTCCTCCGTCCTGGGTCCCAGCTCCCAGCCTGGGTCTCAGCCCCTGCCTGGGTCAGTCACCTCGTCTGACAGGTCTAGGCCACCGATGGCCCTCCTACCTCCCTGTTTCCTCTTCTACTTGACTTCCTGTCCCCCGAGTTCCTTACCTGTCTCACTGGCCTCTGCCTCCAGGCCCAATGCTTATGCAGCACTGCTGCCAGAGTGAACTGTCTGTCTGAAACCCAATTTCCGCGTTTTCCTGTTGAGTTTGAATTCTTCGATGTTTCCATGTTGCCTTCAGGATCATGTCCACACCCTTTTATGTGGTACCCTGGCCGCCCTCAATAATGTGTCCTCGTTCCCTGCATCCTTAGCAGATGCTCCTCTGCCCAGGATGCTCCACCGCCCCCTCCCGCCGCCCCCCGCCTGCCTACCCCTGCTTGTTCTCAAGTTTCTATTTCATCCCATTTATCCTGACAGGCTGCCCCACCTCCCCCGCCCCAGCTGGAGTCTCCCTCACCTGCCTTGGCTCCCTGTGTGGCTGTGTTTACCTCTTGGTACCATGTGGTTGTCTGCCTGTCTGTAGGTCTTTGTACACTTATTTGTCAGCCTCCTGACTGGTCTGTGCTCTCCGAAACTAAGGCAGTGTCTTTTGTCTCCATGTTTCAGCAATCAGCCCAGTGGCTCTCACAGAGTAGGGTGTTTGTGGAAGCAAGGAGGGAGAGGACAAAGGAAAGCTGGTCTGATCTCAAAGTTCATGTCTTCCTGCCCCCTTCCCAGCCCACTCCCCACCCCCTCCACCGCCCACCAGTACATTCTCCCAGTCCAGGGTGGCGGGGTCATGGGTTGGCTCCCAGAGTGACCCAGTCAGCTCTTCTTGGCTCTGGCCACCCTGAAACTCACTCACCCTGGCCTACCTTCTGGTAAATGCATCCCAGCAGAGAGAGATGACTCATGTGTGTGTGACTCAGCGTGAAGGCAGCACAGCTGGAGAGGTGGCCAGTGTGTCTGCCCGGGGGAGGGAGGGCCACGGAGCACCAGGGATCCAGGCCTGGGACCTGAACTCCCGCAGGTCTGCCAGCTGGACAGAAGGCAGGAGCCGCCTCTGTCCGTGGAGGGAGTGGTTGCACTAGCAGAGCTTTGCAAGACTTAAGATATCTGAAATTGCATCTCGTTTATCGCTACTAAATACTATTTTTTAATAACTTTAGTGTATGCTTATAGGCACTGGTAAGCATCTTGCATGCAACCAAAACAACAACAAAAATAATAGCAGATACAGGTACAGTACTTCCTATACACCAGATATTATTCTAAGTAAGCACTTTGCCTTTTTGAAGTCACCTAATTCTCACAAAAACCCTATAGTACAAGAATTCCATTATCCTCATTTTATAGATGACAAATCTGAGGCCCAGAAAGGTCACACATAGAGGTGCCCCAGAGCTACATAGGGAAGAAATGACATTTTCTTTGTTCATTCGTCTGTCGACGGACGCTGAGGTTTGCCTCCGTGTCTTGGCTTTTGTAAAATAATGCTGTTGTGAACATTGAGGTGCTTGTATCTTTTCAAACTATAGTTTGCCTCTTTTTTTTTTTTTTTTTCTGGATAAAGATGTTTTATATATATACAGTGGAATATTAGCTGTAAAAAGAATGAAATAATAAAAAAAAAAAAAAAAAGAATGAAATAATGCAGTTTGTAGTAATATGAATGAACGTAGAGATGATCATACTAAGTGAAAGTAAGTCAGACAATGACCAGTATTTTATGATGTCACCCATATGTGGAATCTAAAAGAATAATATGAATAAATATATTTACAAAACAGAAACAGACAGACATGGAAATCAAGCTTATAGTTACCAAAGGGGAAGATAGGGGGAGGGAGAAGTTAGGATTGACAGATAGGATTAACAGATGTGCAATACTATATATAAAATAGACAAGCAACAAGGAATTACATATAGCACAGGGAAGCTATTCAGTGTCTGTGATAACCAATACTGGAACATAATCTGAAAAAAATTATATATAACTGAATCACTTTGCTGTGTACCTAAAACCAAAACAATGTTATAAGTCACCTATACTTCAGATTTTTTTTTTTTTTTTTTTTTGAGGAGGAGGAGTGGCCTAGAGGTTAGGACTCCCGGCTTTCGCTGCCATCGCCTGGGGTCAGGAACTGAGATCCTGCAAGCTGCACAGTGTGGCCATAAAGCAAAAAGAGGGAGTAGATAAATGACAGTTTTGATACAAGCTCAGGTTTCTGAGTCCACACTCTGAACCCCACCCCGTGCTTCCTCAATGAAGTCTATAATCTGTGGTCCTGTTTTTACAGAGGAGGCGATTATGGCTCAGAGAGGTTGGTCACTTTTCTGTAGTCACACAGCCAGGGAGTGGTGGAAGCTGGTTGTCTCCAACCTCTAGCTGCAGCCACCAAGCCCTCCTGCCCAAATCAGGGCATGCCATGGGCTGGTTTCTCCTTACCCCTCCCCACTGGTGCTCCCGGGATCCAAGTCCAGACGGTGGGTGGGTTCTCTGGAATAAACTCTTTCTTCTCAGGCTGAGGTCACAGCCAAAGGGAAGCCCTTGATGGCACATTCCGCTCCAGTCTCCCTTCAGTTGCTGGTTGCAGAGCACTTCCTCCGCCGGGGGTGCTGACGTGGCTGTCCTTGCCTCCGCAGACGGCGAGACGGTGCAGTACCACTATGGCCCGAAAGACCTGGTCACTGTCCTGTTCTACATCTTCATCGCCATCATCCTGCACGCCGTGGTGCAGGAGTACATACTAGACGTGAGTGCCGGGTCTGGGCTCGGAGGTGGGAGGCTGAGGGGACGCGCGGGTGGAGCGGCCGCAGCTCGGAGGCCTCGGTCCTCCCCTTTCGCAGGCTCCGGCTCCCTGGGGGCTGACCTTCCATACCACACTGTGTCCCCCCCCCAACCCCCAGCCTCCTAGTAGTGGTGTTTATTCACGGGAGGGAGCTGCCTGAAGTGTGTCGACACGGCGTCATCGGGCTCACACGGCACGGGTCGGGGATGTCGCCTTCACATCTTGGCTAAAAACATCCACCTCGCCGCTCTTTCAGAGTGCTTGCCTTCAACTCAACGCTGTGTGCACATTTGACACTCACACGACATAGCTTCAGCCCCTTTGTGGGGAGAGCAAAGGTGTTTGAAACCTGCCCGTTATCCATACACTTATATATTAACGCGCAGGTCCCTCTCTATTCTTTAGAAAATCAGCAAACGGCTTCATCTCTCCAAAGTCAAGCACAGCAAGTTCAACGAATCTGGGCAGCTGGTCGTCTTTCATCTCAGCTCGGTGATCTGGTGCTTCTACGTGGTGGTGACGGTGAGTGGTCCTCGTGATGACCGGGGCCCGGGCAGCCGTGGCGTCGTGGTGGAAGAGGGGTCAGTGGTTTAGGAGCTGTGTGAAGCCAGGGAGCGTCATCTGGTCCAAAAGATGTCACGGTGATGACAGCGTACAGCTCCGTAGCTCCGTGTCCGCTCCCAGGGCCCCCGCACTGTGCTGTCCCTTGAGCTGAGGTTTATGTTCACCTTGGCACCTGGGTCATGGATTGAAGAAATCCAAGCTCAGGTTTCGCAGTGGTCCTGCAGTCACATGGCTCCGCAGTGGACAGGACTTGAGGCTTTGCTTCTGATTCACCACGTTGGCCTCCAGGGCATGGCCAGCCCTGCTGTGTGCACATCAGGCCCCTGAGAGTCAGCACCGCCCCCAACGAATGCCTGGAGGAGCAGACAGCTGACCTGCCTCCCCTCTTTGCACAATACGACTCTTAAGCAACCTTTGATACAGCCAAATTCCTTTGTACAGCAGAATGTGGACAGTCCTTTGAGGTTGCCGGTCATGCTAGGAAGTTTTTAATTCCCCAACCACAGCCTGGAGCACCTCCTGTCTGTAACCAGATCTCTTCCTCAGGAGCTAGAATCATCCTGTGAGAAATCCAGGCTGGGGGCTTGGAAGATTCTGCAACCTTGTGATCTTTTAGGAGGTTCTTTCCCTGCCTCCCCTGACCCCTCACCCCGCTTCCTCTTCTTTAGCCACAGTGGCCCACTCTCCCATCCTCAGGACCCCTCTGTCTCTGGTCTGAACCCTGGGCCCATGTTCTCAAAGCAGGACTCAGCATGTCTTTCAGCATGTTGCCTGTATTTCTGTTACCACAGAACACTAGGGATTTGAAACCCAGGGCCCCAGGCCTCTGTGCTGCGGAGCAGGCCCTGGGGCGGACTTTCCGTATGGTCTGTGCGAGTAGTGCCCCCCTGCTGTTGTGCAGCGCAGATGCGGCCCCAGGAAGTGTACACACTGCTGGGCTCAGATCTCTCCCTGCTGCTGGGTGTTTGGGTCCTGCGGCCTCTGGAGACCTGGAGCTCCCTTGAGGCACAGCAACTCTGGGGTCCCTCAGATACCTCACTGCTCTTGCCTCGTCTCTGAATCACTGTTGCCCTTTCAGTCTCACCCCACCATCCACCCGAGCTGTGACCCAGCTACTCACCCAGGGGATTTCCCACCCCCTCCAGAGTGTGCAAGGCTCCACGCCAAGTCCCTGCTTCTCCCGGGCCGGTCGAGGGCTTGGAAGTGAGGCTCGTTAGTCTGGAGCGGTCGCGCTTTCCTGCGTTCACTCCAAACAGGCTTTTACTGTGGTGACAGCCAGGCCTCCACTCAGCATCTCCAGCTGGAGATAGAGACCCTGGAAAGTTCGAGTGACCCCGGTCCTTATCCACCACGTGGCTCTTAGCCCTCACGTGCTCCCTCCACGCCATTCCAAGTGAAAGTGACTGAAGAAGAGAGGGTCCTTACGTAAAAGGAGTAAAAATAGCTAGGTTTTAAAATCGTATGTTTCTGTTATGATGAACTTTTTCTCAATTCTTCTCTTTCACTCTCCAGCCAGGTCATCAGCAGGTCCCCTGCCTCCACCAGAACGTGGAGGGCCTGTCCCCTGCTTTCTGCCTGCATCTCTGTCCCCCAGGCCGGTGGGTCTCTCCAGGGGGCACTTGACAGTATGCTTCCGGCCTCTAGGGGGTCGAGGCCAGCGATGAGCTGAGTGTCCTGCAGTGCACAGGAGAGTTTCCACAGCAAAGCCCAGGCTGGCCCGGGCATCACTAGTGCTACAGCTGGGCAGCCTGATCTGTAACCTAGGCCACCATCATCCTTGCTGGACCACTTGTGGAAGGAGGCTGTTTCCACTCCTGTATCCATCCACCCACCCCTATCCATTGTCTGCCCAGCCAGACAGATCTTCACAGAGTGTAAACCACGTCATGCACCCCCTGCTTTCAAAGCCGCTGTCCCACTTGTAGAGAAATTGTGCTTTTTCCTGAGCTCTGGGCCAGCCTTATCCATCTTTTCTCACTCGCCCCAGCCCCCACCGTTCCTCTAACTCTCCTGGCCTTCCTGCCTCCTGGGCTTCGCAGGCAGCGCTCCATCCCCTGACATCCCATGCCTTCCAACTCTCCACCTAAATGTCACCTCCGCAGAGAACGCCCCTCCTCTTGTATCTGCTGCACTCTGCCCTCTACTCTGGTGTTTGCTTGTTAACGGGTGTTCTCTGCTGCCTGCTTCTGCCTAGGACTGCTCCCAGAATTGTGCTCACAGCTGGCCCCCGAGTTCAGTTCTCGGTGTGTTCGCAGCATGTACAGCATGTACAGAGTGCTCTCTCAATATTGTTGTGACAGGGAATAAACTGCAAATGTATCTTCTTGTTCCAGCTTTCAGCAGTTTTTAAAGTAATCAATCACTTGTTTTTATGAATTCACAGATCTTTTTTTTTTTCAAACATGAGCCATACATAAAAGTTTATAAAAAGAGAGTAAAAACTGACCCTAAATCCCTCCCCCACAAAATAACCAGTTTTATCTTGGCATTGGATTCAGATTTCTCTCTGCATTGATGTAGGCAGGGTGATGGGGTTGTGGATGGGCCAACTGAACATTAATAAGAATGTCAACCTCCTACCTTTAATCTAGCCCAACTACTGTTCATCGTTCAGGGCAAAGAAACAGAACTCTACTGCGGAAATCAGGCTGGGTGGGCACCTGGTCCCCTGCCTGGCTTCCCAGGGATGCCTCCCTTCCTAGTGTAGGGCTGCAGCTGGGCGCTCAGCGGGAGCCTTGCCCTGGAGCAACTTCGGTGCAAGTGTGCAGGTCAGGGCTGCTGCCTCCTGACAGACAGACTGCCTGGAGCGGAACCTCCGCAGCGGTGTTCCTGAAGGACCAGTGGGTCCAGGGAGCAGCTGGCCATATCAGGACTGGGTGCTCCTCTTCCGCTGGTGCTTTCTGGCTGTGGGGGAGGGGAGGGAGTGTGGCGGCTCAGCGGGCCTCCTTGCTGCCTAGTTGATTTGTAGAACCAGGAAGGAACAGAGGACCCCAAAGGCCCCCAGATGGCATACCCGGCGGCAGGGAGATCTGGGGGGCGGTGAGCCCACACTCCATGTGGAGCTCCGAGGGTCCCGGCCTGGGCCCCCCTGGGCGGCTGCCTGGCCCGAGGTCTAGAAAAGACTGTTCTCAGAGCAGTGAGTCATTCTTCCTCCGGCTGCCCCGTGCGCCTCCCTCCTGCCCTGCGCAGGCAGGCAGCATTGTTCTGGGGCGTTTTCTCTGCCGTCGGTTGGCTTCACAGTTCTGACTTCTTTGTCTCCTAAATGAAGGGCCAAGCCGGGAAGGTCCCTGTTTAATATCCCAGGATTCTCTGGGCTTTAGATTTCTGTTGGTGCTGCTTTTCTTGGCCAGTGGTTTTTTTTTTTTTTGGCAGCAATTCTCCCACCTGAGTCTTCGAAGTACCATTTTCCTCCTTAAGTGCATTGGTGCTTCTTCTAGGAAGGAACGTCCTGCCTGCTCTGGTTTCTTGGAAGCAAGGGTGGAAGGCTGTGAACCTCTGTGCCCAGGGTTGGTGTCTGATGCAGGTGGCGTGTGGGTGGCAGCGAGGGGTGGCCTCAACGCAGAAGAGCCCTCTCTTCACCCAGCTCGCCCCGGAGCCTCCCACCGCTGTCGGACTGTGAGGAGGAAGATGGAATGAGGCCGGAAGGGCTTGGGGGAGACCATGGCTGCCCTGGGCCTGGGCCTGAGGGCACCCAGTCAGTTGGGAAGCTGTGTTAATGAGGCCCCGGTCGTGGGTTTGGGGCCATGGGCCATACCTGAAATGTCCTCAGGTGTTTAGTGACTCAAGTGGGGGTAGACTGGCCCTCCCGTGGAAATAAGGCTGAGGCTCCTGTAGCCACCTGGAGGTCCCCTGTGAGCCACTGGGCCTCCTCCCCCCAGCACAGCCTGCTCCTTGGTCCTGGAGGGAACATCTGAAACTCTCGGCCTCCTCATCCAAGCCACTAGCGTGGTTTCTTTCTGACGGACCGGGCAACCAGGCCTGGGGTACCGGGACCAGGAGGCTGGGGATGCAGCTCAGATTTCAGTTGTACTGCTGAGAAACCACCTTGTTTCTGGGGCTCCTTCCTTTCCCTGTCTCTAAAAGGAGGTCAGGCTGCCATCACCTCCTCTGTCCTCTTTGAGCATCCCGTTGGCCGCCTCGCTCTTGGTGGGTTGTTTCCTTGTATGCTTTGTGATCCTGGATAATAAAGTCATCTTTAGCAAGGCTTTGCATGTCAGAACCCTGTATTTCCTTGGACAGGAGTATGTCCCAGTGGTCTCACTGGCCCACAGTACCGCCAATGCTGAGTTCTTAGGTGGGGACTCCTGGACACACAGGTGATGTCCATGTGAAAGTGAATCTGAGGTTACAGATGTTCAGGAGGTCATATTTTTTTGTTCCCATACTGAGCCGAGGGTGAGCAGACACCGACCTCTTCTCCCTCTGTTCTTTGTCAGATCCTTTCTAGTCTCCCCTTCCTCTGGAGTGGTAGCCTTTTGAGGGTCTTCCTGTCCCCATGTGGGTACATATGCCCTGGTCCCCCAGCCTCTGCCCCCTGCTCTGCCCTCCTGGGCCCTAGGGGTTTTGCCTTTCTTATTGTGAGCTCAGCTTTGCATCTGAAAGAACATTTGTTAGATTTCATGCAGCATGTCCAGGTGTCTTCTGATCGGAGGGTTTTCAGGTTGCCTCCCCCTTACTCTATAAGAGGCCCTGGGCTAGATGCTGGAGATGCAAAGAAGGGCTAGAAAAGAACCAGAAAAAAAAAAAAAGGCCAGAAAAGAAGGCCTGTGGTGTCCTGGCGCCAGGACAGGGACTGCACTGTGCGATGAGTGTCACATGGGCCACCGGTGGGGAGGCCTGTGGGGTCCTGCTGTTGTTTTTGCTCACAGCGTTGTGAAAAACCAGAGGAGGCTTTTCATTTTTCCAGTGGACGGTGATTCTGGAGTTGATCTGCTTATTCACCCTGCAAGCATTTCCTGAGTGCCTGCATGCCAGGCATAATACTCGACACTGTCACATAAACATAAACTGTCACATTTATTTCTAACAATAACTCTGGGAGGGTATTTTTATCCTCATTTTACAGACAAGCCAGCTGAAGCTGAGGGAGACAAACTTGCTCGGAGGATGCGGCCAGTCAGGGTCAGACCTGCAGTCAGACTCGGGTCTTCAGTCAAGTCAGACCCCAGAGCAGGGCTGTTCCTCCTGCATCATGACTCTTTTTTATAATAAAGAGACCGGCCAAGTGCCAGAGGGCCTCCGTGTTCACGTTTTCCATCACCTCCTCGTTCTGGCATCTGGGGACTAGGTGTGTCTGTGACCCCTGACCCCCGGGCCTGCCCCGGGTCCCTGCTGGCCTCGCGGTCACGTCTCTAAACGCGGTCTCATTCTGCCCATGACAGGAAGGATACTTAACAAACCCGAGGAGCCTCTGGGAAGACTACCCACATGTGTACCTCCCGTGAGTATTGTCACGTTCTGTCCCCAGGGAGGAGCGGGCTGGGTGTGCCAGCTTCTCGCCCCAGACTGGCCAGAACATGGGCCAGTGGGCATGAAGACCAGACGCCCCCAAGCCTTCTGGGGCCAGTGTCGTGGAGGCCAGTCTGGGAGCTGCTGCCTCCCCCAGTGCTCGCGGGTGCTTCCTGCAGGAGCTCAGGTGCAGGGTCTCCGCCCGGCTGCCCTCAGGGAGCACCACAGATGGCAGGGGTCCATGTAGGGTCTCCGCCCGGCTGCCCTCAGGGAGCACCACAGATGGCAGGGGTCCATGCAGGATCTCCGCCCGGCTACCCTCAGGGAGCACCACAGATGGCAGGGGTCCATGCAGGATCTCCGCCCGGCTGCCCTCAGGGAGCACCACAGATGGCAGGGGTCCATGTAGGATCTCCGCCCGGCTGCCCTCAGGGAGCACCACAGATGGCAGGGGTCCATGTAGGGTCTCCGCCCGGCTGCCCTCAGGGAGCACCACAGATGGCAGGGGTCCATGTAGGGTCTCCGCCCGGCTGCCCTCAGGGAGCACCACAGATGGCAGGGGTCCATGCAGGATCTCCGCCCGGCTGCCCTCAGGGAGCACCACAGATGGCAGGGGTCCATGCAGGATCTCCGCCCGGCTGCCCTCAGGGAGCACCACAGATGGCAGGGGTCCATGCAGGGTCTCCGCCCGGCTGCCCTCAGGGAGCACCACAGATGGCAGGGGTCCAGGGGCTTATAAACCCCAGACAGTCCTTCCTTGCAGTTCTGGAGGCTGGCAGACCTAGCGTCTGCTGAGGCCGCTTCCTGCTTCACAGATGGCATCTTCCTCACGTGCAGAAGCGGAGAAGGGCCTCTGTCACCAGGGCCCTAATCCCACTCAGGAGGGTCCACCCCTGTGCCCTCATCACCTCCCAGAGGTCCCACGTCCTGGTACCCTGTCGCTGCGGGGTTAGGATTTCAAATGTGAATTTCAAGGGTAGGGGCCGCAAGTGTTGGGTCTGTAGCGGGTTCCTAAACTGCCGGGAGGGAGCGGGAAGCAGAGCCACTGCCTGGAGCTCCGTGGGCTGCGCCTCCTGGCACCTGCTCACATCCACACCTGTGTCTCTCTGGGCAGCACCCCCTCCTCTCCTGCTCCGATGGGATACCAAGAGGGCAAAGCTGGGCTCGCATGCCCCCGAGACGACTCTCAGACTCTCCTAAGATCCTTAGAATGGCAACCCCAGAGACTTAGCAGAGTTAGATCCACCCTCTGTGGCTGAGACCCCTGCCTTCCTTGGCACATACCCGCTGCCCACTACCTCCTCCCTGACAGGGCTCTGGAATCAGGCCTCTCCTTAGCCTTTCCTCCTCTGGGCTGAAGACCCCCGTCCTCTGCTCTTTTCATCCTTCTTGTGTCTTTTCATGGGCTTCCTGTGTCCCTCCACATGTGGAGCAGTGTCCTGGCCCAGGGATCTAGTGCATGCCAGCTGCCCGCCCCCACTCCCTGCAACCCAGCTCTCCCCCACCCGCCCCTCCCTCAGCCCAGCTCCTCACACAGCCTGCCCCCGCCCGCCCTGGCAGGGAATTCTCTCCATCCCTCTGGGTGACTGGCCCCCTTGTCTCCAGCTTCCAGGTGAAGTTCTTCTACCTGTGCCAGCTTGCCTACTGGCTGCATGCACTTCCCGAGCTCTACTTCCAGAAGGTACGGAAGGTGAGTACTCGCCGCCCCTCTCTGATACCACCTGTCCCCCCACCTTCCTGCTGTTCCTCTCTCTGGCTACCCACTCATGGGGGGTGGAGATGGGTGTGTGTTGGGTGAGATGCTGAGCAAGCGCCTGTCAGAGTCTCCCTGACATCCTCCAGGATTGTTGGCGGGGGGGGACACTGCCAGATCAGCCTCTTCCTCCCCCAGAGGATGTGCGACTCTGGGGGAAACCTGACTCATCTTCAGGGGAGCTGATGGAGAGGTCTTTGCCTTTTCCACAGAGTTTTTTTTTTGTAATCTCTCTCTGACTTGTTTCCAAAAGCCCTTGTTCCCCAGTCCCTGTCTCTCCTTTTTCAACCCAGGCCCGCCCTCTGACCGTCGAGTTACCTTTGGACTTTGTACAGCCTGGTGCACGGGTCTCTGGGGGCACCCGTCTGCCTGTGTTAGAGCAGCATCGCTCTGCACCCCTCCTGCCTGCTCTGCAGCTCCGCCTGCGCCTTCTTCCCCTGCTCCTGCGTCTCAGGGAGTCGGCACATGTGCCATCTGTGTCTCTCTCTTGCAGGAGGAGATCCCGCGGCAGCTCCAGTACATCTGCCTGTACTTGGTCCACATAGCAGGCGCATACCTCTTAAAGTGAGTGGGACCCAGAGTGGGCCAGGTCTCCCCGCCCGTTTACGTTTGTGCCCCTCTCCACACCGTCATTCAATCAGGAGGCACTGATCAGACACTCGGTGTGCCAAGCACCATGCTGACACCTGGGAACACTTAGATGGACAGTGGATGGTTGCTTTATGTTTACCGGACTTTTTCTCCGACGAGTAGGAGAGAAAACTACAAAGATAAGTGGGATGAACACTGTGCTACCACGTGGACCACCTGCCACGGGAACCCAGAGGAGTGACCGCCTCAACCCGAGACAGAGCTGGGAGGGATCTGAGGCATACCGCTGCCAACCCGGGGCGTTGCAGGCTGCCGGCAGCCTGAGCGGGGCTCCCGCCCCACGCGTCCAGGTGGGGGCGCTGCCAGAGCTCGTGACCCTGGACTTCCCTTGGGTCTGCAGTGAAGCGTAGAGTAGGCACTGCTTGGCTGTCCTGAGGTCAGAAGCGTGGCCGTCACCCCGAGTGTGTCTGTAGTGAAGAGAATCACTGCTGGGCAGGATGTGTCTTCTAGTTTGGAGTTTTCTCAGGCTGGGTTTTTTAGCAGGACAGGAAAGCAATGCGCTGTGTAACCTTCTCAGGTGCCCCGGGGGTGCCGGCCCTGGGGTCTCTTGGGTCTGCGCTACAGGCCTGCTGTGAGAATGACCAAACAGGGCAACCCAGACCCAGGTCCGCTCTCCTCTCTGGAGGCTGGGAGCAGCGTCCGTGCCTGGACAGGCCTCTGAAGGGCACAGGCTGTGTGGGGCCCGCTCTGCTCTTGGTGCTGCGTGCAGGGCAGGTCTGAGCAAGCCAGCCCGCAGTCACCCAGCAGTGAGGCGAGGATGGGCTGAGGGTGCACAGGAGGACCGCTCGAAGGAAGGGAAGGAGTGTCCGTCAGGAAAGAGTTTCCTGTGGTGGGCAGGATGAGGAGGTGGCCCCTCTGTGGTGGGAAGAGCTCTCTGAGGAGGGAACTTGGTGCGGGGGCGAGTGGCAGAGTCAGGCAGGTGGAGACCTGGGCAGGGGCGGGCTGTGCAGGAGAGGGGACCCCAGGAGCAGGGCCCTGAGGTGGGAGCGGGGCTGGGAAATGAGGCTTGCGACGGTCAAGGGCACCATCCCACTGGCCAGCCTCGGCTGTGTGGAGACCCTGGGCCACCCTCAGTCATGATCTCGACCATTCTTAGGATCCAGAGAACTCGTGGTTTAAGAGGCCAGTTCACTCGCACGTGTTCTTACGTTGTGTTGAGTTTTGCTTCTTCGTGCGCCTCTTAGCCATGAAGACTTGGATGACAAATCGGGCAGTGGGACTCCCTCCCACCAGCCCCCGCTGTATTTCTGCACGCGCACAGCTCAGCTACTCGCCGTGAGCACCTTTTCTGTGGCCCCACCCCGGGCCAGGTGATGAATGCAGAGTGACGGGTGCTGTGAAGTCAGCTAGGTCCCCGGGGGGGAGCGGGTGGGGCAGCGGGCCCAGACAGAGCAGGTGAAAGGCCAGGCTCAGTGTGGGGGCAGACTGGAAGGAGCAGAGCTGAATCGCGGGCTGAGGCAGGGCCCCAGGGCGATGGGTGTTTCACGGGGACTGTGAGGCTCGCCTGTGTCTCCGCAGCCTGAGCCGCCTGGGCCTCGTCCTGCTCCTGCTGCAGTACTCGACCGAGTTCCTCTTCCACACGGCCCGGCTCTGCCACTTTGCGGACGAGAACAACGAGAAGCTGTGAGTGATGCTGAGGCCAGGGCGTGGGATGGGAGGGCCCTGGGGTTAGGTGGAGCCCTGGGGTTATTTTTTTCCTGGAGCATCTTATTCTGGACACCTCAGTTCTCAATCACCCTCCCCGACCACCCTTGAACCCTCTTCCCGTTTGGGCCTCAAAGGCTGACACACCTTCTGCACCTCCCTGCGGGCAGGTTCAACGCCTGGGCGGCCGTATTTGGAGTCACCCGCCTCTTCATCCTCACCCTTGCCGTGCTGGCCATCGGCTTCGGCCTCGCTCGCATGGAAAACCAGGCCTTTGACCCTGAGAAAGGGAACTTCAACACATTACTCTGCAGGTGAGCTGGCCAAGAGCTTTGTGAATTCAGCCCAACTTCAGCTGGAGGTCAGGATGGGGCAGACCCCCAGGTCTCCCGCACCTTGATGTTTAGGGGGGAATCTCAGACATCCGGCTGGGAGGGGAAAAGAGATGCCACCCCCCTGCTTCCGTCACAGCCGTCTCTCCTGCCTGGCCCTAGTCCATCAGTCTGCAGGCCAGGTCCCAGTGCCAACAAGGGTCCCCTGCCGGCCCACGCCTCACGGAGGGTGCTGGGCTCACAAACAGCCTCTCATCTGTCCGTCACGACCCCTTGTGGGCTCTTCACAACATGTTCTCCTAAGCGGCCAGGAGGGCAGCGAGGAGGCCACGGACCTCATGATCTGGGGTTGGGGGATCAGATTTATCTGGGTTGCTCGCCGGATGAGAAGTCGCTCTTCTAGAATGATTTCTGCTGTATCGTACCTCAGTTCACTTGAACCACCACCCCACCCCTCCGCCCCAATGATAGGGAGCTTACATGTGCCATGTTCTGGGCGGCAGGTCCCGGGCAGGTACAGGGCATTGTGACAGGAGCTGGAATCACATCTATCACTTCCTCTCAGCCGGCACACCCCCCTCCCCCGCCACGTGCCTGGAGCTGAGCCCGGCACTGGCTACCTTCTTCCCGGAGGGCTGGCGGGCCGGGCGCTGTGGGGTCCTGGCTGTGCCTCCGCCCAAGCCCACCAGGCCCTTGTCCCCGCAGGCTGTGCGTGCTGCTGCTGGTGTGTGCCGCCCAGGCCTGGCTCATGTGGCGCTTCATCCACTCGCAGCTGCGGCACTGGCGCGAGTATTGGAGCGAGCAGAGTGCCAAGCGCAGGGTGCCTGCTGCCCCCAGGCTAGCAGCCAGGCTCATCAAGAGGGAGTCGGGTGAGTGTGGATCTGCGTGGGGCAGGTGGGCTCCCCCAGGACCCTGGACCAGACCTGCTGCTCCTCCTCCCCAAAGGGGACTCTTTGGCTCCTGCCGGGGCCTGACTGGCACGTGGCTGGGCCCAGATGGCTTGTCGCGGGGGCGGGGGCAGGCAGGTGAGGCAGGGGCCCTCGTGGCCACAGAGGGCAGGGCGGCAGTGGGGTGGGGAACTCTGGCAGGAAGCATGCCTTCAGGCTGGCCTTGGGGACCCCATCAAGGGCAGCCGTGTGTCCTCACCTGCCCCCTTGCTCTGCATCTCGGCCTGGCTGTCTCCCAGGATGCTGGCTCTGCCTCTCTCTTCAGGGGTGACCCGAGGTGACAGCACTAGGGGCTGGCGGATGGGGGACACCCCCTTCTCCTCTGGCCCCTGCCAGGTCCTGGGGCGCTGCCAGCCCCATGCTCTCCATGCAGCCTGGGGGCCTGTCTGCGCCAGGCTCTGTCTTCTGAGTCACCGGCCTTTCTCCAGGTGTGGCCTGCTTGGCAGGGCTTGTGTGTGTTTCAGACACGTGTGCGGCTGGGTGTGGCTACGAGTCAGGCCTCGCTGGGGGCGGGGGTGGGTACGGGGCGAGGCTGCAGCCAAATGAGCCTCTGACTCTGAGCAAGGAGACTGGGTGTTGCTGACAAGAAAAAGCGGAGTTTTTTCGGGCAGAGGGAGCATCAGGCAAGAGGGTACGGCCTTGTCCCTGCAGCCTCTCCACCTCCTCCTGTCCGGCCGGTCAGCTTCCCTGAAGCTTTGCTGAAGCCGGCCAGTGCCCTGCAGGGGCCTGAGGGGAGCTGAGGACCCCAGAGGCCTTGGAGTGATTTCAGGAGAGTCTGGGCCGGCCTCGGTGGCCGTGTGTCACCCCAGCCCCTCCTGCTGAAGGACAGAGACCAGCCACCTTAGCGGGGATCAGGGCCCCCCGGAAACGGCCTGCTGGTGTCCTTCGCCATGGGGGGCTGCAGCCTGGGTCCCCTCGGCTTGTCCCGTGGAGAGCCACAGGGCTGCCAGGCCTCCCCCCACCCCTCCGCTCCCACCCCTACCCGCCGCCTCCCGCTTCAGACGCAACAGAAACACCACGTCCGTCTCCTTTTATTCCCAGGTTACCACGAAAATGGGGTGGTGAAAGCCGAGAATGGAACCTCCACACGGACTAAGAAACTGAAGTCTCCTTAAGGCCAAAGTGCTGAGAACAGCAATCCTCTCGTGGGGCCAGCAGGGAGCGCCCCCACCCGCCTTCCTGCTCCAGGCGCCCCGCCTCGAACAGCACAATCCCGTCTTCACACAGGGCCTTTTCCTCTTTCTTACGTCTCAGCTGTCTCCTCTTCTTCCTCCATGAACCGTTCTCAATAAAACCAAAAATCTCCCTCTTTCCCTTCCTCAGACCGCCGCACCTCCTCACCTCTGTCCTGGGTGGGGTTTGCTAGAAGCCCAGGCTCTCTCACGGTTCCTTTTCTGTCGGCCTCCTCTTTCTCTTCTTTCATGGCTTGTTTCTCTTTCTACTCGTTAGTGTACCTTATCGTGCAATTTCTCCGTGTCTGATTTTTTACAACGAGAGGAGGCTAAGCCTGCAGTGCTGGCCATCTAACACCCAGTCCCTGGGACTTGAGTGGGCCGCCCTGTGCCATGGAGCCTCCACCAAGCCGGCAGTGGCCCCTCGGTGATCTCTATGCGGATGGGCAGCAGGAGGAGAGACCGGCTCTCTCGGATCATCATCTCCTAGGTGCTGATGAACTGACGAGATGTATGATTCCAGTTCTGCACGTGCCATCTTGAGCACCACCCCGCCTCCCCCGTCCCGGGGGCCCTTTCTAGTCCTAAGTGCCAAGGCGTTTGGCTTTGGGACGTGACAACTCGTTCCAGAAGGATGGTGGTGACTGAATGGGGTCCCGTGGCTGGTCATGCATCGGCAGCCACCCCTGCTCTCTGTCGGGGACCTGCTAGAGGAGGACGAGTCATCCCACTCTACAGCAAGAGCAAAGTAACCGGCGCGGTGGGCACCTCCAGGGAGGTAATGCGGCAGAAATGACGGCATCGACCTGGCCTTCGGTAGCACGTCCAGCTGCACTGCGCTTCCCATCTTTCACCAGCAACCAAACCAAACAGCAGTTAACAAACCAGCCCAGCGGGGGACACGCCGGTTCTAAACCCAGCAGCCCTGCCTGTTGGGGGCTGGCCTTGCCCCTGACTTCATCTCTCTCGCTGCAGGAACACTAAGCTCCCCGGTGACCCCTGGTGCCCCAGCGAGGGTCACCTAGGCCCCTCACCTGCGAGCCTCACTTGCTGACTGTCCTATGGAGTTGTCGTTGTCTGCTGCTGTTTGCTGAGCACGCCCACAGCATTTTAGACGGTATAAACCCAGGCTGACTCAGAATCGCTTTGCTGGTTAGGAGGGCAGACCCAGCCTTGTTGACGGGAGTCTTTTTGCACCTTCCCCCCACGTGTTCCCCCCCAACCCCCCAAAGACAAGGCTTCCAGGCCTCACAGTGCCTTGTGAGGACTCCAGCAGGGAGCGAGGCTCTCAGGAGGAGACCTGAGTGCCGTGTGGAGCTGGTGGGAGCAGGCATGTTAGTGCCATTTGAGGGGCTGCTCTTCTCCCTGACACCAGAATAGAAAGTAAACCTTGAGTTATTACCCAGCATGGGGGAAATGGGTCTCTTCATCAAGGCAGCTTCCTTCTCCAGGTCACTTGCCCCAGAGAAAAGTTTTAATCTCCCAGTGCCTGGGATTTGCTTCCTGACAGCCTGGTAGACCCTCGCTTCTCTGCTCAGGATGAGGCCCTGGAGAGGGGAAGGGGTTCTCTTGATTACCATTAGGAGAGGGACAATGCTTGTGAAAACGCGAACTTCTCCCATCTTCTCCTTCCCTGACACTTACCTGGGCTGCAAGGGAGAATGTTGGTGAAAGGGTGGCTTGTACCAACTGAGCGGATCCAGTCTAGAACGCCCTCAGCCGTTCAAATAGTCCCCCTCCCCGCTCGTGGCTGTAGCTGAGTTTCTGCTCCTGCTTGCCTGGGGATGCTGTGTATGTAGCCCAGGTCAGCCTGCAGCCTCCTCAGCCTGCCCACTGGCCTCACGCCCGGCCCAGTCCTCTCTAGGTGTCCTTGGCCTTGGCACTGCTCCCCGGAGGCCACCCCCCATGCTGGGGAGCCCTGCAGCGTCATGCCTTCTCCCTGGGCCGGGGAGGAGGGAGCCGCAGCTGGGGCCCTGCCCAGAGCAGCGTCCCTTCTCGGGTACCAAGGTGATCACTGACAGAACACAGGTGTTTACCATGTGCCTCACGGTGGTACCACCAGCCTGGGCCCGGGCCGACTCGCACTGCATCCTAAACGATGGGGTCGGTTCCCTGATGAGAGTTGGGGAAATCTTCCCCACCATGTGAAGCCCCTGAGAACATTACGGGAGGCTAGTGTCCCACCCGCCAGCTTCAGGAGTGATTTGAGGGGAGGCTGAGAGGGTAACTGGGGGTGCCTGGCACATTCGCTTCAGAGCAGAGCCAAGCCTGTGGCAGGTTGGCTCACTGTGTGTGACCAGGGGCCGAAAAATCTCAGTTCCGCTTGGTCTTGAGAACTTGGGCTGCCTTGTCTTGGTTTGGCCATTCTGGATCTGTTCTTCAGTCTCACATCCTCTGTGATGGCCCGGCCAGACGCCCCCAAGTTTGAGAGGCTGCTTAGCACCATCTGCCAGGAGCCGAGCAGACACTTATCTACCTCAGCAGCCCCACCCCACCCCATCATCGCCGGCTGGCACACGTGGGGGCATCTGGTAGCATGGGAGAGGAGGCCCTGGGGTGGCGATCCTAACCCTCCCTGGAGGCTCTGTGATGGGAAGTTGTCGTCTCGCCCCGGGTTCTGATAACTGTGTATTATTCCTTGGTTATAGGTGCCCCTTCTGAAGGCAGGGCAGTTCTGGGGGACCCAGGAGCAGGCCAAGCTGGGCCTGGTCAGTCCTAGTCCTGCATGTATCTCTGCAGACCTGCGTCCTTTCCCAACGAGTGCCTCTCCCATTTCTGTCCCAAGCGGAGCTACCACACTTCAGAAACCAGACTAGATCCCTGCCCTGGCCCCCTCTGCAGAGGGTGCTGTTGACTGGAAAGCCCTGGAGCCGGGCCGGGTGTTCCGGGATGCGCGCGGCTGGGTTTGCTTTGGGGACCTTTTTTCTTGTCACCTTTGACTTTCCTCGGTGCTGAGGAGAAGGTAGGGGCAGGGTGTGCACCCCCCTCCCGGGTTCAAGTTCAAAGTGGCTGCTCCTTGCAGCCTTTTGGTTTCTCTCCTGGGCTTCGGCCTCCCTGTCGGTCTGTCCTAGGCTGGGGGGCCAAGGGGGCGGGGAGGTCTGCATGTGACTCGCACCTGCAGGGGCCCCTGTGTCCCAGTGAACAGACCCCCTCTCCTGAGGGTCAGGGCCTGACCCCGTGGAGAGTGGCTTGGGAGTCAGGGCCGCCAAGTGGTCTCTCTCTCTCCACACTGCCATCTTAGCTTGCAGCCCTCTCCTCAGGAGGGCTTAGGCACGAATGCACAACTGGGCTGTTGACAGATCACTTGGGACCTAAGTCGAGTCTCTCCCCGGGTATGGCTGCCTCAGGGAGGAGCCTTCACCAACTTCTCTCTCTCTCAGTTCTTGCGTGAGTAGTAATTCCTTTCAGAAGGCTGTGAAAGACCACGGTTCCCCCAGCCGCCTCCCTTACCAGCTCGCTGTCTTTTATGGAGGTCCCCAGAAAGCATGGGGACGCTGGCTCTGCGAGACCTCTTTGTGCCCTGAGCTGATCCTGTATCTTTTTGTCAGAAGTGCCTTCCTTACCGGGGTCTCCTGGCCTCCACCTGCACCGTGTGGCCAGCCCCCGGCCCCAGTAGGGCTCCGTGGAAAAGGGACACGGACTGTGACGGTTTCCCCTCATTCGTCTTAGCCTCGCCCCTGCCCGTTGTCAGGACCTGGTGGTTTCCAGTTCCTCCTCGAGTCCAGGTGCTTGTGAGGGCCCCTCTGCGGGCAGCTGCCCATCAGGGAAGCTTGGGGCTCCCTGGGCACCAGGCCGCCATGCCTCTGGCTCATGCGCTGAACCCTGCTCATCCAGCTCCCCCGACGTGTAGAAGAAAAGGTATCCTCATAGCAGCCTCTTCTCATCTGTTCTGTTTCCCATTCGACCCAAAGTTTATGCAGGAAGGTGTTTACTCTTACTTCCGGTCACAAGTGTTACTCACAGATGCCCGTCTGACGTGGGTCCTGCTGGGCTGTGGCAGACGCCCCCTCCGTGCAGTGTTACCTTGTTGAGCATCAGCTCCCCCTCGCCCGCCCCTTCCCGCCACCTCCTCACTCTTCCGGGTTGTGCAATAACTCTCCCGGCCAGTGGTCTTTCCCACAGGCCGTCTGTCCCTCCCAGTGCTCGGCCACTGGGGCAGGACGGGACCCACGGGAGGGTGGTCGTCATCCCCACAGAAGAAACGGTAGCCACGCTCCCTCTTTGTCGTTCTCGTGACCTTGGTGGCATTCTAGTGGAACATTATAGCATCGTCTTAGAAGTCCCTGTATTTTTTAAACTGTTTAAAAAGGAAAAAAAAAAAAAAAACCATCCTCACGATGGGGCATTAATAGGTTAGCATCTGGGAATAAGTTCTGTGAGACACCTGAGGCATCACCAGCACTTCGCTGAAAGCATTTAAGAGTTTGTGTGGAGAGGAGGGAGGTTTTCCTGGGAATCAGCCGTGTGTGCACACCCCTGGTCACCCGATCGCATCTGACCAGTGGTAAGTGCCACCATCTCCTTGGGTACAGAGTCAAGTGTTTATGTGACGAGACTCTACACCTCATCGTTTTCAGTTTCTCTTGTTTAATAAACATCTGAAGGATGAGCTGAGGCTGCTGGTGCCCTGAGCAACTCATAATGCAGATGTGGACGAAGTATCTCTTCACTCTTCCACTTCAGCCTGTTCATGTTATGGACCAAATTTCCAACGAGGAACTCAAGGAAAATTTGTACCTGCCGTATTTATGCTTTCATGTAAAAGGGTTTTGTTTTTTTTGAGGGGGCTCTTTATACTTTCAGTGAACTTTTTTCCAAATCCTTTTCCCACTGTTTCTGTCCGATTTTAAAACAAATTACAGTTTTGTATGAATTTTTTAAAATGTACATTTTGAGACAAATGATCAAATATTTTTGAAATAACTGAATAAAAGGCATAGAATTATTAGTCTAATTGTCTCAGGTATAATTGCTTTTTACCTGGATGCTCACATTTGCTTTTTAAAGTTGCAGTTATTTTATTTCACCTCGAAGTCAGATGGTTATAAGGGAATTGTTTAGAGTGTTGCTTCAATGCATTTATAGAGTATGTTTCTTCCCCTGAAGATTGAAAAGGTTACAATTAAGATTGTTTGAAAATAGTGACATTGCTGGCAACTTTCTTTTTTGTAAGAACTTGCACCAACTGTAATCTTAAGTTTGTATTCGCAAGTGTGCTTTTATATGAAGAATGAGTTTGCGGCCATTTCAGCCTCATTTCTAATGTTTTTCACTGTTAGTAATTTCTTGCATATCTTTTGAGATAGTTGTTTATTGTGGTCATGTGAGTAAGGGAGCTGGACTTAAGGACAGAGAACAAGTCAGTTATTTGAGTGGTGGGTAGCAGAACGCCTTTTACTTGTGTCTGTAACAGGAGGTGTAAATGTGGACAGGAGTGTGCCGACGTTGGGGGGGTGGTTAGGAAGCTCCAGGAGGAGGTGCACTGTGCCCAATGGCTACCTGTCATCCACAGGGGTGTGTTCTGAGACCCTCAGTGGATCCCTGAAACCCCAGACAGGACCGGGCCCTATACACACTGTGTTTTCCTAAACATACCTACCTACAGTGAAGTCTATAAATTAGGCACAGTAAGAGAGAACAATTACAAACATACACCATAATGAAAGCTATGTGAATGTGGTCTCTAAAAATTTTATCTTAACTGTGCTGCACTTATCCTTCTCCTCACGACGTGAGTTGACTGAATGGCTGTGTGGTGGGGTGACATGAGCTGTATGCTGCAGACGCCATGATGGAGCCTTGGGCTACTGCTGACTTGACCACACGTCAGGAGGAAGCGCACTTGCTTGGGGCGATCCTCGATCTCGACACTGATGGCTGGAGATCCGAGGTGGGACAGAGCGGGATGGTGCAAGAGTCAGCACAGTACTCAGAATGGCACACAATTTAAAACTTACACAGCATCTTCGGAACTTTCCATCTAATATTTTCAGACCATGGCTTACTGTAGTAATTGTAAAGTAAAGGTGTGGATAAGGGAGGACGACTGTGTTATGGTGTCACCTGGCTAAAAGAAGACAGGGCTGAGTCTGTGTAGAAGCCACCAGATGTCAGTGTCGGTGCTGAACAGATGCTGCCTGAGTGCTTGTGCCAGCAGTGGGCAAGGGACACAGCTGGCACAGTCAGGTGGCCTGTTGCCCATCTCCAGAGAGAGCTTAGAGATGGGTGCAGTTGGCTGAGGGACATGCACGGACTATGAGGGCCAAGCAGGAACCGTGCACCTGAGGCGAAGGCACGGGAGAGCCAGGGCTCAGCTGGGAGAGCCAAGCGGTCAGCCTTTCTGAGCTAGCTTGCTCACTCAGCTGTGCTCGGTGTTTTGGGGGAGGCAGTTGGCTGGTTGGTTTGCTTCAGTTCAGTTCAGTTGCTCAGTTGTGTCCAAATCCTTGCAACCCCATGAATTGCAACACGCCAGGCCTCCCTGTCCATCACCAACTCCCGGAGTTCACTCAAACTCACGTCCATCGAGTCAGTGATACCATCCAGCCATCTCATCCTCTGTTGTCCCCTTCTCCTCCTGCCCCCAATCCCTCCCAGCATCAGAGTCTTTTCCAATGAGTCAACTCTTCGCATGAGGTGGCCAAAGTATTGGAATTTCAGCTTCAGCATCAGTCCTTCCAAAGAACACCCAGGGCTTATCTCCTTCAGAATGGACTGGTTGGATCTCCTTGCAGTCCAAGGGACTCTCAAGAGTCTTCTCCAACACCACAGTTCAAAAGCATCAATTCTTCGGCACTCAGCTTTCTTTGTAGTCCAACTCTCACATCCATACATGACCACTGGAAAAACCATAGCCTTGACTAGACGGACCTTTTATGGCAAAGTGATGTCTCTGCTTTTGAATATGCTATCTAGGTTGGTCATAACTTTCCTTCCAAGGAGTAAGCGTCTTTTAATTTCATGGCTGCAGTCACCATCTGCAGTGATTTTGGAGCCCCCCAAAATAAAGTCTGACACTGTTTCCACTGTTTCCCCATCTATTTCCCATGAAGTGATGGGACCAGATGCCATGATCTTCGTTTTCTAAATGTTGAGCTAAATTTAAGCCAACTTTTTCACTCTCCTCTTTCACTTTCATCCAGAGGCTTTTTAGTTCCTCTTCACTTTCTGCCATAAGGGTGGTGTCATCTGCATATCTGAGGTTATTGATATTTCTCCCAGCAATCTTGATGCCAGCTTATGCTTCTTCCAGTCCAGCGTTTCTCATGATGTACTCTGCATAGAAGTTAAATAAGCAGGATGACAATATACAGCCTTGACATACTCCTTTTCCTGTTTGGAACCAGTCTGTTGTTCCATGTCGTTCTAACTGTTGCTTCCTGACCTGCATATAGGTTTTTCAAGAGGCAGGTCAGGTGGTCTGGTATTCCCATCTCTTTCAGAATTTTCCACAGTTTATTGTGATCCACACAAAGGCTTTGGCATAGTCAATAAAGCAGAAATAGATGTTTTTCTGGAACTCTCTTCCTTTTTCCATGATCCAGCGGATGTTGGCAATTTGATCTCTGGTTCCTCTGCCTTTTCTAAAACCAGCTTGAACATCTATCTGGAAGTTCATGATTCACGTATTGCTGAAGCCTGGCTTGGAGAATTTTGAGCATTACTTTACTAGCTTGTAAGATGAGTGCAATTGTGCGGTAGTTTGAGCATTCTTTGGCATTGCCTTTCTTTGGGATTGATTTGCTCGCTTGATTGTTTTTGGAGGGAATGGTGGTGGTGAGATTTAGAGACAGTGAACACTAAGCTTGTGGTTTGAACAGAGCACTCGATGAATTGATTTCTCATAGGAACAGGCTCATGCTCCTACACCAGCAGGATATTCACTCATCCAAGTGACCCCTGATCTGGAAATCTAGAGATATCTTCTCGGGTACCCCTGAAGCCTACAGGTAACAGGCTTGACTAGATGGTATTTTCAGGCCCCTGGGAGTGCAGACAGAGTACTGGTGGTGAGAAATCCAAGACAGTGCTTATAAAGGTGAAGCTGGTGGCTGACTTCAGCTGAGGAGCAGCCCTGCTTCTGGACTTCCAAAAGTGCATCAGAGCCTGGTTGACAACTGGGAGCTGTTATTCTAATCTGTTCTCCTTATCTTGAGGCCAGGCTCTCTAAGAGCAGTTTCTCTAAATTTATTTTTTTTAAGCTACAGCCAACATCAAGAAATACATTATACATCATGACTCATGAAACAAACATTTCATGAAACAATACGAATCCGTATACCACCCCGTGATAGTTCCTGTTCCTTTCAGGTCAGGTCAGGTCAGTTGCTCAGTCGGGAATTACACTGAATCTGTAGATGGCTCTGGGTAGTATAAGCATGTTTAGTTCAGTTCAGTCGCTCAGTCATGTCTGACTCTTTGTGACCCCATGAATCGCAGCACGCCAGGCCTCCCTGTCCATCACCATCTCCCGGAGTTCACTCAGACTCACGTCCATTGAGTCAGTGATTCCATCCAGCCATCTCATCCTCTGTCGTCCCCTTCTTCTCCTGCCCCCAATCCCTCCCAGCATCAGAGTCTTTTCCAATGAGTCAACTCTTCGAATGAGGTGGCCAAAGTACTGGTGTTTCAGCTTTAGCATCACTCCTTCCAAAGAAATCCCAGGGCTGATCTCCTTCAGAATGGACTTGTTGGATCTCCTTGCAGTCCAAGGGACTCTCAAGAGTCTTCTCCAACACCACAGTTCAAAAGCATCAATTCTTTGGTGCTCAGCTTTCTTCACAGTCCAACTCTCACATCTATACATGACCACTGGAAAAACCATAGCCTTGACTAGACGGACCTTTGTTGGCAAAGTAATATCTCTGCTTTTGAATATGCTATCTAGGTTGGTCATAACTTTTTTTCCAAGGAGTAAGCGTCTTTTAATTTCGTGGCTGCAATCACCATCTGCAGTGATTTTGGAGCCCAAAAAAATAGTCTGACAGTGTTTCCACTGTTTCCCCATCTATTTCCCATGAAGTGATGGAACCAGATGCCATGATCTTCGTTTTCTGAATGTTGAGTTTTAAGCCAACTTTTTCATTCTCCTCTTTCACTTTCATCAAGAGGCTTTTTAGTTCCTCCTCACTTTCTGCCATAAGGGTGGTGTCATCTGCATATCTGAGGTTATTGATATTTCTCCCGGCAATCTTGATTCCAGCTTGTGTTTCTTCCAGTCCAGCGTTTCTCATGATGTACTCTGCATAGAAGTTAAATAAGCAGGGTGACAATATACAGCCTTGATGTACTCCTTTTCCTATTTGGAACCAGTCTGTTGTTCCATGTCGTTCTAACTGTTGCTTCCTGACCTGCACACAGATTTCTCAAGAGGCAGGTCGTGGTTGGTGCAAAAGTAATTGCTGTTTGGCATGGTTGAACGTCATCATTTGATGTCAGAATACATTCTTAAATAAATGTAGTTATGTTATACATCATTTTAATCCACATTTCTTGCTTTATTGCTTTTTGTTTTTCGCTAATGACTTATTACTTGCTGTTTATATTTATTTGATGTGTTTGAGCCTTGTTACAATGATTTAAATTCATGGTCTAAAACATTTGTAACTGCATTTGGTGCAGTTACATTTGCACCAACCTAATATCTAATTTTTTAAAATGCAGGTCTACTAAGGGGCCTAGAACTGCAGTTGAAAAACGGTGTCTACTTCTCTACCCGGCTAGGGGGAGGGGTGGTCTGGCAGCAGTACCACACCCCACATGGTGTCTCTCTGAGCAAATTCTATCGTCCTGCTCCTATTCATTCTGCTCCTGCATTATCAGGGTTCTTTCTCCAGAGAAATAGAACCAATAGGCTCTATACAGAGAGAGAAAGGGACTGATTATAAAGAACTGGTTCTTGTAACTGTGGAGCCTGACAAGCTCCAGTATCTATAGTCAGCAGTCTGGAGACTTGTTGAGAGCTGATGAGGAGGTCCTGTCTGAAGGCCAGCAGCCTCGAGACCAAGGAAGAGCCGACATCTCAGTCTGAGTCCCAGAGCAGGAAAAAGCTGATGTCATGGCAGGCTGGAGGAGTCCTTTCTTATTAGGGAAGAGTCAGCCTTTTTGTTCTCTTCAAGCCTTTAGTGAGGGGTGAGGGGTGAGGGGCTCCCATCCTAGAGGGGGCCATGTGCTTTCCTCCATCCACCAACTCGGATGGTAACCTCATTCAGAAACAGCCTCACAGACACACCCAGAAATGTCCAGGCACCCGTATTTAGTCAAGCTGACACAGAATTAACCATCACAACACCCCTGTCCCCTTCCCTAAATAAGGCACCAACCTTAGCTCCTACAAGATCCAATTTAATTTAGCCTTCATTGGTAGTGAAATATAAGAACCAAAAGAGAAATGGAATTTCAAGATGCCTGTAAATGCCTCTGTGAGGCGTACAGGTAGATGGAGGCCCAAAGTCAACACACTCCGCTGCGTTCTGTCCTCAGCAGGTCAGTTGGAGAAAGCACGGACGAAGTTATAGTAGTCGATCTTGTCTTCTCCGTGAGAGCACATTCTGATGAGCTGCAGGTGAGAGACAGGAGGCTGCTTTCAGCTCCGCAGCAGAGCCTCTTTAGTGACCGCCCCCCACACTCTAACAGCTCAACTGTTTATACCCTCAGCTGATCTGACATGATCTTGGGAGCCTTCCCCAATCTTACGCTTCATGAAAAGAAAGCTCAGATGGTGTAAATGGCCTGCCCGAGGTTTCAGGTCTAACATTTATAAGAATACTGTCATTTTCAAAGCAGTTTTGTTCTTATATTCAGTTACAAGACTATCCATCAGGGCTGCTGTTATCACAGCCTAAGAGAAAAATATAGTTATGTCACTGCTAACACCAGGTCTCCTGAAACTCACCTGTGAGTGGCAATAAGTACACTGATCCACTGTGGTTAAAAGATGTGTGCAGACCCATCCCTCCCCCACCCCCTGATGCAGCGCCCATGTCAGGTCACAGGTGATACAAATGACGTAAAAATCAAAGGCTGGACATGCTATTGGCCTGAGGCTTGGGAAGCCAGATGGGAGTTTTGCTCACACGAGACTGCTGAAGGCCAGCAGTCTCGAGACCAAGGAAGAGCCGATATCTCAGTCTGAGTCCAAAAGCAGGGAAAAGCTGATGTTATCCTTCCACCTGCCTCCTCACTCCTTGCTAAGGTTCCTGTCTGACAAATTCTTGTCCCCAAGCTAGTCACACCAATCCCAAACAAAAGCTTTCCCCAAATGACTCTTAACTTCCCAGCATCCCATGTGCTGAAGTGTCCTTAAGAAGGACTACAGCACCACAATGCTCTTCATCAGTGAGAATGTCTCGTATCAGCCACTGTCATTGGCAACTGAGGGAGAAAGCCTGTCCTAACTTCTAGTCCTGACAGGCATCCTGAACCTGGTCAAAGGGATTTATAAATAGAAAGTGAAAGTGAAGTCACTCAGTCGTGTCTGACTCTTTGCGACCCCATGGACTATAGCCCACCAGGCTCCTCTGTCCTTGGGATTTTCCAGGCAATAGTACTGGAGTGGATTGCCATTTCCTTCTCCAGGGGATCTTCCCGACCCAGGGATTGACCCTGGGTCTCCCGCGTTGTAGACAGACGCTTTACCATCTGAGCCACCAGGGAAGTCCTTTATAAAGAGAAAGAGGTATGAAATGCCCCCTCAGCTCCCTCATGGAAACTCTAAGAGGAGAATGTCCAGCTGGCCATGGACCTGGGTCAGTGGTCACGCCCTCTCCCATGCCAGCCCTACCAATGGACAAGCATAGGGGTCACCTTGAAGGGGTCAGAGGCTCCCCCATCCTGCCCAGTCCAGCTATTCCATCCGCCTTGGCGACCGCCCTCCTCCTGCACCCACATGGCTCACCGGCCGCTCTGCTGTCTGAACCCTGCCCACTTAAAGAGATGCCCTACAACAGCATTAGGAATGACCAACCAATGATAAGAGTCAAAGGCAAATGCCATAATCAGGACTGAACGGCAGATCTGATTCGAGCACCCCAAAGCTTCCCCAGTTAAAATACAAATGCAGCTGCCTTTGGGAGCGAGTGAACAGTGCCCATCCTCTGCAATTAGCCCAGAAAAGTAATTCCTACTCACCTCCTTAATCAAGGAGTCATCAACTGGGAGTTGGTAAGAGCCACAGATTTTAAAGAACGTCTCCCTGTCCACGTATCCTGAAGCTTCCTTGTCATAGATCTGAAAGGCCTCGCGGATGTTGTCCCTGCACGGGCGATCTTTCAGTTGCTTCTGGATTGTGTCTATCAGGGCCTCCAGGTCCCGCACACCCGGGTCCTCTTCCGCTTGCTGGCTGTGGAGAGAGGAAAGAAATGGCTGGACGTGGTGTTCATTCTCCAACCATCTTATCTCAGTGACCAAAGTTCTCACTTGGTGAAGCTGAGGAAGCCTCTAATGATATAGTTTTGATGCTCAGCTGATCAGTAACTGTTCATGTCTGTGGCTCAGCCTCCCTCGCTACCATCTGTCAAATACTTGCACCACAAAAAGCCAGACCTACCACCACTGCAGCCTCCTCCAAGTCAGGCATCTGCGGGAGTCACATGATTGTCAGCATCTGTGTTACATCACCTAGAACTGAATGTTTTTAGAAACAGATGCCTAAAAGTAGTGTGATGAAGAAATCAAAGTAAAAGAGAAATAAAATATCTAGAAACAAACAAAAATAGATATACAGTTGACCCTTGAACAAAAGCAGGGTTTAGGGGCATCAGCCCTCCACACAGTCAAAAATCTGGGTGTGACTTATAGTAAGCCCTCCGAATGTGTGGTGGTTCTGTATCCACAGGTTCAACCCACTGAGGATTGTATACAAGTGCAATACATATTCACTGAAAAAAAATCTGCATATAAATACACTCACACAGTTCCAACCTGTGTTGTTCAGTGGTCCCCTATACCACATACCAAAATTTATGGGATACAGCAAAAGCAGTTCTAAGAGGGAGGCTTACAGTAATAAAGAAAAAGGAGGAGTTCATGGGCAGTTCAGTGGTTAGGACTAGGTGCTTTCACTGCTGTGGCCCAAGTTCAATCCCTGATGAAGGAACTAAGATCCCATGAGCCATGCAGTGCAGCCCAAAAGAAGAACGAAGAAAGATCTCAAACCACCTAAGTTTATACCTCAAGGAACTAGAAAAATAAAAATAAAAGCCCAGAGTTAGCAGAAGAAAGATCAGAGCAGAAAGAAAGGAAAGAGATCCTGGAAAAATGATAGACAAGATCAATGAAACTAAGACCCTTTTTAAAAAAAAAAAAAGATAAAACTGACAAACTTTTTAACTTGACCAATTTTTAAAAAAAATACTCAAAATCAGAAATGAGGAGAGACATTACAACTAATACCACAGAAATACAAAGGATCAGAAGAGACTACTATGAACAATTTACTTATCAATGGGTTGGATAACCTGGAAGAAATGGATAAATTCCTAAAAACAAACAACCTACCAAGCCTGAATCACAAAGAAATAGAAAATCTAAACAGACTAATGATATGAAGATTAATCAGGAATCAAAAATCTCCCAACAAATTCCCAGGACCAGATGGTTTCATGGTGAACTGTACCAAATATTTAAGGCAGAATTAATACCAATCCATTTCAAACTCCTCCAAAAAAAAATGAAGAGGAGGAAACACTCCCAAATTCATACAAGGCCAGCATACTTTGACATCAAATCCAAACAATGACACTACAAGAAAAGAAAATTACAGACCAATAACCCTTGGTGAACACAAATGCAAAAGTCCTCAACAAAATACCAGCAAACTGAATTCAACAGCACATTAAAAAGATTGTACATCATGATCAAGTGGGATTTACCCTGACTAGGCAAGTATGGTTCAACATATAGAAATCAATACACACTGAGAATGAAGAATACATACATACATAAATACACACATACCTAAATATGATCATCTCAATACATACAGAAAAAGCATTTGACAAAACTCAACATCCTTTCATGATGAAAATTCAAATAAATTAGGTAGAGAAGGAATGTATCTCAACGTTATAATGGCCACACATGAGAATCCCCCAGCTAATAACATACCTTGTAGTGAACAAGACGATGATGCCCATTCTATAAGATCAGGAACCAGACAAAGGTACATACTCTTGCCACTTCTACTCAACAGAGACCTGTGTGCCCACTCGGTTGTGGCTGACTCTTTGTGACCCTTTGGACTGTAGCCCACTAGGCTCCTCTCTCCGTGGGGTTTTTCAGGCAAGGATACTGGAGTAGGTTGCCATTTCCTCCTCCAGGGGATCTTTCTGACCCAGGGACTGAACCAGAGTCTTGTGTCTCCTGCCTTGCAGGCAGATTCTTAACCGCTGAGCCATTGGGAAAGCCCTACAGAGACCTAGCCAGAGAAACTAGGGAAGAAAAATAAATGAAAGGCATCCAAAGAGAAAAGGAAGAAGTACAACTGTTTCAGTTTACAGATGACAGGATCTTATATATTAGTCTTTCAGTTCAGTTCAGTTGCTCAGTCGTGTCCAACTCTTTGGGACCCCATGAACCACAGCACGCCAGGCCTCCCTGTTCATCACCAACTCCCGGAATTTACTCAAACTCGTGTCCATTGAGTCAGTGATGCCATCCAACCATCTCATTCTCTGTCATTCTCTTCTCCTCCCATTTTCAATCTTTCCCAACATCAGGGTCTTTTCAAATGAGTCAGCTCTTCGAATCAGGTTGCCAAAGTACTGGAGTTTCAGCTTCAGCATCAGTCCTTCCAATGAACATTCAGGACTGATTTCCTTTATGATGGACTGGTTGGATCTCCTTATAGTCCAAAGGACTCTCAAGAGTCTTCTCCAACACCACAGTTGAAAAGCATCGATTCTTTGGTGCTCAGCTTTCTTTATAGTCCAACTCTCACATCCATACATGACCACAGGAAAAACCATAGTCTTGACTATATGATGTTCTTTGTTGACAAAGAAATGTCTCTTCTTTTTAATATGCTATCTAGGTTGGTCATAACTTTCCTTCCAAGGAGTAAGCATCTTTTAATTTCATGGCTGCAGTCACCATCTCCAGTGATTTTGGAGGCCAAAAAGATAAAGTCTGTCACTGTTTCCACTGTTTCCCCATCTATTTCCCATGAAGTGATGGGACCAGATGCCATGATCTTCGTTTTCTGAATGTTGAGCTTTAAGCCAACTTTTTCACTCTCCTCTTTGACTTTCATCAAGAGGCTTTTTAGTTCCTCTTCACTTTCTGCCGTAAGGGTGGTGTCATCTGCATATCTGAGGTTATTGATGTCTCCCAGCAATCTTGATTCCAGCTTGTGTTTCATCCAGCTCAGCATTTCTCATGATGTACTCTTCATATAAATTAAATAATCAGGGTGAAAATATACAGCCTTGACATACTCCTTTCCCGATTTGGAACCAGTCTGTTGTTCCATCAGCAAAAACAAGATCTGGAGCTGACTGTGGCTCAGATCATCAGCTCCTTATTGCAAAATTCAGACTCAAATTGAAGAAAGCAAGGAAAACCACTAGCCCAGTTAGGTATGGCCTAAATCAGATCTAATAGATTCAAGGAATTAGATGTGGTAGACAGAGTACCTAAAGAACTATGGACGGAGGTTCATTACACTATACAGGAGGTGGTGACCAAAACCATCCCCAAGAAAAAGAAATGCAAGAAGGTAAAGGGGTTGTCTGAGGAGGCCTTACAAATATCTGAGAAGAGAAGAGAAGCAAAAGCAAAGGAGAAAGGGAAAGATATACCCAACTGAATGCAGAGTTCCAGAGAATAGCAAATGGAGATAAGAAAGCCTTCTTAAGTGAACAATGCAAAGTAGAGGAAAATAATAAAATGGGAAAGACTAAGAAAATTAGAAGATACTAAGGGAACATTTCATGCAAAGATGGGCACAATAAAGCAGAGAAATGGTATGGACCTAACAGAAGCAGAAGAGATTAAGAGGTGGCAAGAATACACAGAAGAACTGTACAAAAAAGGTCTTAATGACCCGGATAACCACAATAGTATGATCACTCATCTAGAGTCAGATATACTGGAGTGTGAAGTCAAGTGGGCCTTAGAAAGCATTACTATGAACAAAGCTAGTGGAGGTGATGGAATTCCAGCTAAGCTATTTCAAATCCTAAAAGATAATGTGGTTAAAGTGCTGTACTCAATATGCCAGCAAATTTGGAAAACTCAGCAGTGGCCACAGGACTGGAAAAGGTCCGTTTTCATTCCAATCCCAAAGAAAGGCAATGCCAAAGAATGCTCAAACTACCGCACAACTGCACTCATGCAACTTTCACATGCCAGCAAAATTATGCTCAAAATCCTTCGAGCTAGGCTTCAGCAGTACATGAACCAAGGATTTCCAGATGTTCAAGTTGGATTTAGAAAAGGTGGAGAAATCAGAGATCAGCTTGCCAACATCCTCTGGGTCATAGAAAAAGCAAGGGAACTCAAAAAAAACCATTCACTTCTGCTTCATTGACCACAGCCTCTGACTGTGTGGATCACAACAAACTGGAAAATTCTTAAAAGAGATGGGAACACCAGACCACCTTACCTGCCTCCTGAGAAACCTGTATGCAGGTCAAGAAGCAACAGTTAGAACCAGACATAATACAAAAGACTGGTTCAAAATTGGGTAAGTACATCAGGGCTGAATACTGTCGTCTTGATTATTTAGCTTCTATGCAGACTACATCATGCAAAATGCTGGGCTGGATGGAGCACAAGCTGGAAACAAGATTGCTGAGAGAAATATCAACAACCTCAGATATGCAGATACCACTCTAATGGCAGAAAGTGAAAAGGAACTAAAGAGCCTCTTGATGAAGGTGAAAGAGGAGAGTGAAAAAGGTGGCTTAAAGCTCAACATTAAAAAAACTAAGGTCACGGCATCCGGTTCATCACTTCATGGCACATAGATGTGGAAAAAGTGGAAACGAAGACAGATTTTATTTTCTTTGGCTCCAAAATCACTGGAGATGGTGACTGCAGCACGAAATTAGAAGACACTTGCTCCTTGGAAGAAAAACTATGACAAACCTAGATAGTGTATTAAAAAACAGAGACTTCATTTTGCCAACAAAGTCCATACAGTCAAAGCTATGGTTTTTCCAGAAGTCATGTATGCATGTGAGAGTTGGGCCATAAAGAAGGCTGAATACTGAAGAACTGAGGCTTTTGAACTGTGGTGCTGGAGAAGACTCCTGAGAGTCCCTTACACTGCAAGGAGATCAAACCAGTCAATCCTAAAGGAAATCAACCCTGAATATTCATCAGAAGGACTGATGCTTAAGCTGAAGCTCCAATACTTTGGCCCCGATACAAAGAGCTGACTCTTTGGAAAAGACCCTAATGCTGGCAAAGACTGAGGGCAAGAGAAGGGGTAACAGAGGATAAGATGGTTGGATGGCATCACTGTCTCAACAGACATGAGTCTGAACAAACTCAGGGAGATAGTGGACAGGGAAGCCTGGTGTGCTGCAGTTCATGGGGTCACAAAGAGTCGGACACCACTTAGGAACTAAACAACATGAAATGCACTAACAATTAACTATTGAAAGAAAAATTAAAACAATCTCATTTATAATAGCATTTAAAAAACTAGAATAAATTTAACCAAAGTGAAAGATCTATACACTGAAAACTATAAGACATTGATGAAAGAAACTGAAGACGACAAACAGATGGAAAGTATTTCATACTCCTGAATTAGAGTAATTAACACTGTTAACATGATTATAGTCCCATCACTTCATGGGAAATAGATGGGGAAACAGTGGAAACAGTGTCATACTTTATTTTGGGGGGCTCCAAAATCACTGCAGATGGTGATTACAGCCATGAAATTAAAAGACGCTTACTCCTTGGAAGGAAAGTTATGACCTACCTAGATAGCATATTAAAAAGCAGAGACATTATTTTGCCAACAAAGGTCCGTCTAGTCAAGGCTATGGTTTTTCCAGTAGTCATGTATGGATGTGAGAGTTGGACTATAAAGAAAGCTGAGCACCGAAGAATTGATGCTTTTGAACTGTGGTGTTGGAGAAGACTCTTCAGAGTCCCTTGGACTGCAAGGAGATCCAACCAGTCAATTGTAAAGGACATCAGTCCTGGGTGTTCTTTGGAAGGACTGATGCTGAAGCTGAAATTCCAATACTTTGGCTACCTCATGTGAAGAGTTGACTCACTGGAAAAGACTCTGATGCTGGGAGGGATTGGGGGCAGGAGGAGAAGGGGACAACAGAGGATGAGATGGCTGGATGGCATCACTGACTCAATGGACATGGGTTTGTGTAGGCTCTGGGAGATAGTGAAGGACAGGGAGGTCTGGCGTGCTGCAGTTCATGGGGTCGCAAAGAGTCGGACACAACTGAGTGACTGAACTGAAGCTCCGGCAGACGGTGAAGGGCAGGGGAGCCTGGCGTGTGCGGTCCATGGGGTCACAAAGAGTTGGACATGACTGAGTGACTGAACAACAAACAATGTGAAATGATGAATGTGTTAACTAACTAGGTTGTGGTAATCACATCACAATCACATGTATATCAAATCATCACATTGTACACTTAACACAGTTCTGTCAATGACACTTCAATACAACGGGCAGAGGAGAAGTAGTATGATGAATTTGGAGTCAAGTGCCAGCATGACTTTGTGTGATAATTCGCGGCCTGGTAACTCGGTGCAATGGGTTAAAGAAGAGAATGGTGGCGGGCAGATGAGTCAGAAGGCACTGTGGTAAAAATCAGTGTACATTATCTGCAGATCAAAAGGCTGAGCGCTGGACCAGCAGGGCTGGCTCAAAGGCCAAAGCCAGTGGGCAGCCTGTGTTTCTACATAGAGTTTAAGTGAAACCCAGTCACACCTATTCGTTTACACACTATGCACGGCTGCTTTCACCCCACAAAGGCAGAGCTGAGTAGTTTACAACAGAGATGCTGGTGTGGCTTACACACCTGAATTATTTACTCCTCTTTCCAAAAGCGTCTGCCAACCGCTGCCCTAGACAACGAGCTCCTATTCTCTCATCTGGCTGCCTTGAGTGTTTATTAAGGTCCGGCATGTGGTGCAAGCTCCAATATCACTGAATTAATGAATAAATGACAAGAGACCGTTAGATCTGAAAACAATCAGTGACCTCAAGAAACAACTTCTGGAGAGTTATTTGGATACCAGCACAGTCAGAAAGGAGGCGGTGACAGACACAAAAGAATTTAGAGAAATGGGAGCTACTTAGCTGTGACAAGAAGGTAAAGAGCTCAGTAAAGAAACATTCCAAGGCAAAGAGTAGGAAAATGGAAGCCACTCACACTGGATCTACCTGAGACCAACTGCAGAGTGAATATGGACGGCTTCCCTGGTGGCTCAGTAGTAAAGAATCCACCTGCCAGTACAGGGACCTAAGCCTGAAAAGAATTTCAGATGAAGTCAATACTCCAATCACGTGGGCACTGTTTTAATTTTATGGCTCAGAGAAAGAAGATGGCTAACTCCAAATTTCATCATCCAGTAGCCAACACCTCTTGCCTGGGAAATCCCATGGACAGAGGAGCCTGGTAGGCTGCAGTCCATGGGGTCTCGAAGAGTCGGACACGACTGAGCGACTTCACTTTCACTTTTCACTTTCATGCACTGGAGAAGGAAATGGCAACCCACTCCAGTATTTTTGCCTGGAGAATCCCAGGGATGGGAGCCTGGTGGGCTGCCATCTATGGGGTCGCATAGAGTTGGACACGATTGACGTGACTTAGCAGCAGCAGCAGGAGCCAACACTGGACATAAAAAGTTCTTGGGCATGACAAGTACTCAGGATCCCTTTTCATTATTCTTTCCAATGATCAAATACAGGGTTTGTGTTTCCTTAGAGCGGGATTCTTTACCAGATGGGTGAGTCAGAAGCCAAGAGAAGTAAGGCTGTAAGATACAGAGGGCGAGACCTCTGGGTTCATAGCACCTTTGAGCGTTTTCTTTCATTTATCCCTGACTCATCACAAGAGAAGAGAACGAAAGTGAGGGTCAGAACGAGGATAGCCATGGATCTATTAACCCAGAACTTAAATTTATTTTTATTCGTATCTTACTCTAAGTGTCCTAATACTATCTTTTCCTCATTACTAAATAAAGGGGGAGAAAACAGCCCACCTGTAGTATGCCAAAGCAAGAAGCTTTCCAGTGTTCCTGGTATTTGCAGAGACATGGGGAAATTACAGAAAGAAGCTTTTGAGAAGTACTCAAGTTAAATGTGTGCCATGAATCTCAACCTGGCCCTTCCTGGTGCCCAGCCACCAAACTATGGCCCTCGTGCCATCTGCCTCCCACTCTCCTAGACGGCTGCCATGTTTCACCAGCCAAAGAAACTTATTTTCCTTCATATTTTTCACATCTCTGAATCAGGATGCATTTTAAAATTGATGGTGAGTCTCAATTACAACTGACAGTCTTTCTTTCTTAGCAGCAGGTAAAATGATGGTATGTATTTATTTTCACTTTATTTTTATATTCATTTTATTTATTTGTAGAGTCAACAGAACATTTCCCAACTTCTCCTCCCGGAACCTCCAACGTCTCCACATCTGCATTCTTCCTGCTGCGCTGCTATAGTGAAAACAGCGAAACAATGAGAAGGACCCCTCAACCACGTGTTGACCCCTCAACCAACCTGCCAGCACCTGCACCCACACACCCTGCCTTCCTGCCTGGCACACACATTATGGTTTCAGAGAGTAATCCAGAGACCCTGGGAGCTTCTCGAGACCCTCATGGAAGTCTGTGAGGTCAGAGCTGCTCTCTGACCTCTGAATGTGAACATTCCTAAATGTGAACATTGGTGAACCACTGCCCGAGATGGATGACCAATGCTTCCGTCTAAAGCCAGTTCCTCCCCCTGGGTCTCTCACAGACACCAGAAATCTCCCCTCTCTCACAGATTTATCAATGCTTCCTTCCCTACAGAATTATTCCCATTTACATACAAACTTGCTGCCCTTTATTCTTACAAACAAAACAAAAAGCCCTCTATTCCATTTCCTCTGCCAGCTACTCCCCATCTCCCTATTCCCCTTTGCACCAACTTCCTCAACTTCCTCTCCTCCCATCTCTTAAGCCCACCCCCGCCCCATTCCAGTGGAAGTCCTCACTGAGGTCCCCAGTACCCCCTCAGTTCAGTTCAGTTCAGTCATTCAGTCGTGTCCAACTCTTTGCGACCCCATGAATCACAGCACGCCAGGCCTCCCTGTCCATCACCAACTCCCGGAGTTCACTCAGACTCACGTTGATCGAGTTGGTGATGCCATCCAGCCATCTCATCCTCGTCGTCCCCTTCTCCTCCTTCCCCCAATCCCTCCCAGCATCAGAGTCTTTTCCAATGAGTCAACTCTTCACATGAGGTGGCCAAAGTACTGGAGTTTCAGCTTTAGCATCAGTCCTTCCAAAGAACACCCAGGACTGATCTTTAGAATGGACTGGTTGGATCTCCTTGCAGTCCAAGGGACTCTCAAGAGTCTTCTCCAACACCACAGTTCAAAAGCATCAATTCTTCCACGCTCAGCGTTCTTCACAGTCCGACTCTCACATCCATACATGACCACTGGAAAAATCATAGCCTCGACTAGACGGACCTTTGTTGGCAAAGTAATGTCTCTGCTTTTGAATATGCTATCTAGGTTGGTCATAACTTTCCTTCCAAGGAGTAAGCGTCTTTTAATTTCATGGCTGCAATCACCATCTGCAGTGATTTTGGAGCCCAAAAAAATAGAGTATGACACTGTTTCCACTGTTTCCCCATCTATTTCCTATAAAGTGATAGGACTAGATGCCATGATCTAGGTTTTCTGAATGTTGAGCTTTAAGCCAACTTTTTCACCTTCCTCTTTCACTTTCATCAAGAGGCTTTTTAGTTCCTCTTCACTTTCTGCCATAAGGGTGGTGTCATCTGCATATCTGAGGTTATTGGTATTTCTCCCGGCAATCTTGATTCCAGCTTGTGCTTCTTCCAGTACCCCCTACTTGTTGCTAAATCCTCACCTGAGACAGCGAATCACTGTCTTCGTTGATGTGCAGACAATTACGACTTCACATGGCTCAGATATGCATGAACTTCAGTTACCACAGTTCACTGGTTAAATAACCCAGTCCTTCAACAACATGGTTCGACTTTCAGTTACCACAGTTCATTAACTGTGAATTACTGCCTAAAGTGAAAACTCACTGTGAGATTTCTAGCCCACAAGTCACTGTATAAATAGCAGATGTGTGTCATAATCAATGACAAGCATATCCTCTCTTCAAAATCTGTCAGTAACTAGTAACCAGGCATGTGTTTTTGAAGCCACACACAGATAGCAAAGCGTGTAGCTGCGTTGCCTCCTTTTCTCTAAAGGATAAACTCAAGTGACAGTTTGCAAAAATGGACGATGAAAGAAAGAACTCTGACAGCAAAGATGAGAGTGCAGCAGAAAAACCAAAAGCGATAGAGCTAGAAAGGAGAATTCAGGTCCAACACAGCGGAGTTAGAGAAGAACCAGCTGACTGGGAACGCGGACACCGCTGCCGTTTGACAGACTCGACGTGCAGCCAGAGGACCCCAGCAAAGGCCGGCGCACTGACCCAAAAGGAGGAAATGATCGGGACAAAAAGGATCACGATATCCCAGACGCCAGCAAGACGTGAAGCCAAAGTCACTCAGCCGTGTCCGACTCTCTGTGACCCCATGGACTGCAGCCTGCCAGGCTTCTCTGTCCATAGAATTCTCCAGGGAAGAACACTGGAGTGGGATGCTGTTCCCTCCTCCAGGGGATCTTCCCAACCCAGGGATCGAACCCAGGTCTCCCACGTGCTGCCGGGTTCTTTACCATTTGAGCCACCTGGGAAGCTCAAAAACTTCACATTAAAAGGACTCTGAGATACTTCACTGTCATTAAAGGAACTCTAGGATATAATCACAACACTAAAAGCGAAAATAAGAAAACATTGGAAGTTGATTCAAACTTGGAAAGGAATCTGATGATTTGTGGAGGCACAGAAAAGATACTCGCATTGTGTGAGAACAGGAAGGCAAGCACTGTCCCAACTACTCTTAATTGTTTTTTTACAAGAAAATGAAACATTTTTAATCCTCAGCATTGGCAATGTCTTAAAATTACAGTGGACTAAATAAAAATCAAGTTTACTATTTTTTAATCTCTCTATACATTTGTAACCATCAGAGTTTTTCATGTTTTGACAAAAAGTTTTTGAAGTTGCAGAACAAAAGTGAATTTTCCCATTGGCACAAAGATTGTCTGTGTGGTCACATTTATAATGCCACTATAAACTTCTGGGCAAAAGGGGACGCCGGGACCCTCCCCCTGGATTCCAGGACACACCTGCCTAGCTTTCTTCCAGCCTCACTAGCTGTTCTCCGGTTTCTCTTCGCAACTCTTACTGCTGGAGGACTCCAGAGTGCAATACTTGGAGCTATTCTTTCTTCTGTCTATAACGACTACCTCAGAGATTTCACCCAGTCTCGGGGCTTAAAATATCATTTATATGCCCGCAACTCCCACAGCATAGGCCTCTCACCTGAACTCCAGATTTATATGTCCAACCACCTGCTTGATCACTCTACTTGAATATCTAAAGGTATCTTAAACCCTAGTATGTCCAAAACTGAAACATCCCCACCACCCCACCACCTCCAAAAAACCCTCCTCTACCTGCAATATACGTCTCCATCCCAGTTGGTGGCAACTCCTCCTTTCCAACTGCTCAGGTCAGAAACATTCATCCTCCGTACCGCCTCCTCCTCTCATCTCCCCTATAGCCACTGTCTTAATCATTGTTGTTTAGTCACTAAGTCATGTCTGACTCTTTGAGTCCCAAAACAGACTGCAGCCCACCAGGCTCCTCTGTCCATGAGATTTTCCAGGCATTAATACTGGAGTGGGTTGCCTTTTCCTTCTCCAGGGGATCTTCCCAACCCAGAAACTGAACCAGTGTCTCCTGCATTGGTAGGCAAGATTCTTTACCACTGAGGCACCAAGGAAACCCAAGTTATTATATTAAACCCAGGTAACCTGTGTAGACCACCTGCCAAGCAGGAAACATGGGTTCCATCTCTGGGTCAGGAAGATCCCCTATAGAAGGAAATGGCAACCCACTCCAGTATCCTTGCCTGGGAAATCCCATAGACAGAGGAGCCTGGCGGGCTATAGTTCACGGGGTCATAAAAGAGTAGGACACGACTTAGTAACTAAACCACCACCACCACCTGTGTATAAGAATTTCCATTGGTGAGGGAAATTTGAAAAGCTAAAATGTGATTACCCATTCATTTTGTTAAGAACTGTTTCCTGAATATCTCACTGTGCCAAATTCAAAATGGATCTCAGATGGTCAGACATACCCATCCAATTCTGGTGCGGGAGCCTCTTGCTTTCGAATGTGGTTCTGAATCGACAGGAGTGCTTCTGGTGAATACTGGGCAGCGTTGCTCTCCATGTATTTTAAAACATAGTCGTCTGTGTCAAGGATGACGAACCGGTGGCCAAACACTGGGGAGAAGGTAGAAATACATTAGCTTGGTTATGTTTTTATCAGGCAACCAAGAGTAAAAATTCACAGACATGTATTTGTGAGCTAGACTAATGAACCTTACATAGCTCTCCAAACTAATGTGTACTAGTTTGCTCAGCGCTTAGGGAGCTCCAAGTCTCCATCTACAGCCAACAAATGCAACCAATTTACAGTTTAATTGATAAAGGAGGACATTACGACACTGAACCACATGTACTTCTGGACTGCAGACTAATGCCTCCTACAAGTGTTCACTCAGTTAAATCCCCAACAAAGCCAGTAGGAAAGCCTGAACTCTGCTGAGACCTACCCTCAATCACAGCACCAATGAAGAAGTCACTGGGGCCATAGTAGACAGGGTTTTCCACCGAGGAACCTGGTTTGACAACTTTAGTTCTGCCGAGATACTTGCCCCCAATGATACCAGAATTTCGAACAGGAGGCTCAAAGATACTGATCATGTCAGTGGCTAGAAAATAAGACAAGACAAACCGGCGGCCCTTGTCTTCTGGGAAGGGGGATTCCTGGAAAGGTGAAGAAAAGAGGACATTATGAAGATACATGATCTGTGCAGATGCCGCCAACTAAAACACCTACAGGGACTAGGGTACAATATAAACCTAACATATGGAATATAATATGAATGAACAGTATGGGGTGACTCTGGAGGCCTGGACAGGGTACACCTCACCTAAGGGAAGCTGCCCCAACTCACACCAGTTGACTGCTGCCTGTGGGAATGAATGCAGGCCCAATGTTGTTAGATCTTCCAGTTTTTCATGAGAAGATAGAAATATGGATTACTATATTAAATCCCTGACTTTAACATGTTGACTTCAACTCTTTAAAAGCACCAGGCAGGCCAGAGATAACATATGGGCTATATTCTATCCAAAGGTGGCTAGTCTGAAACCTCTTAGCTGACATTATGTTCAGCTTCAGGGACACTAAAGTAATTACGCAAAGTCTATGGCTTTACACAAATCCATTTCTATACATAATTTTAAAAAGAAAATTTTAAACAGGAGGAAAATGTATGAAGATCCTTTTCTGTGCATATCAAGGAGTCCATGATGTCAAAACGTCTTTTTATTGGTGACGCTGACCTTGATCACTTGGTTAAGAAGATGCCTGGTAGGTTTCTCTCCTAGGAAGTCACCATCTTTCCCTTTGCAGTTAATAAATATCTTGAGGGAGATACTTGCAAACTATGAAAATCGTGTTTTTCCCCAAAGGTTTTCCCACTAATTTTAGCATCTGTTGATGGATCTAGTCAGCAACAAATTTACTGTGGGGTGTGCATAATGCTAATTTTCTACTTCACTCTTCTCTTCCAGGCTTGTTCATTGAAATTCTACTATATGATAATCTCTAGGTCAATCCATGTTGCTGCAAATTATTCCATAGTTTTCTTATGGCTGAGTAATATTCCATTACACACACATACACACACACCCTTCCACACAGCTTCTTTATATCCATTCCTCTGGTGATGGACATTTAGGTTGCTTCCATGTCTTGGTTATTTTAAACAGTACTTCTGTGAATACTGGGGTGCATGTATCTTTTCAACTTGAGTTTTCATTAGGTTGAGTTCCAGTTCTGCCTCTGTCTAAGCAGTAAGACCTGGGACACACCAATTAACCTCTCTGATTCTTATATTTCAAAACATAAAATGAATAAAACATTATATTGCCTGACTCATGGACAGTGTATGTATAAATAAATTCATTTACCAACTCAACCAATAATTATTGAGTGCCTACAAAGTCTAAAGAGACACTACCCCTGCCCTCAAGGAATTCACAATTACTATGTTATAATTCAACAAACCTACTGAACTTTAATAGTAACTCAAAGAACTTAGCAACAATGCAAAACCTTCATTAATCAGAATTCTTTTATTTTATTTTTTAATCAGAGGAAAATTGCTTTACGTCATGTTGGTTTCTGCCTTACCAGAATTCTTACAGTGTGAAGTGTTCTAATTGGCCTAGAATTTGCTAGAACTCTCATTTCAAAGCTTTGTTCAACATTTCAAAAAATGTATCAGTTAACTATGTTCTCATTTTTCAAACACATGTCTATTGCCAGAGTAACATGTCAATTTCTGCTATTTATGTCTACATTTCTAAATAAAACACTTATATTTCTATTTCTGTTTTTCTTTTCTATTTTTAGAGACATTACCCTTTGAATTCTTATCAGTAATTTGCTTCAGGCAATTCAGCCACTGAGTGGAACATTCAGGATCTAAATTTGCCTCTTTCCAAACCTCTTAGCCACTAAACATATGACTTCCCAAAGTTACCTATTAAGTTAGTACGATTCCATTTGTTACATTTAATGAATATAAAAGACATGGTCCCTACTGTCAAGGAAATGACAGTTCACTGGAAAGGCACACAGAGAGACAGATACTTTGAATATAAGTCAAGGCTTTCACTGCTTAATAAAAAAGGCCAAAAAGTCGGTCAAAATGTGAGGGCTAGCGAGGAGAGATTAATGATTTCCGAGAGATTCTGAAGGCAGATAGGACTTGAGCTAGGTCTTGGTTCGGGAGCACCATGCTTAATGCCGTCCACCCTGCCTGAAGGCTAGAGTTCAACATGACTCCGACAGCTGTTACTCTCTAGCTTACAGACAAAACGGACAACCGTGCACAGCACTGAGACACAGCAGAACCTCAGGATACAAACACTGTCCTCACCAGTGTGGCCAAATAACGAAGCACCTTGTTCTCGTTCATCAGCATTTTAATAACATCTTTTTGGGGAGCTTTTGGGATGAGAGCAAAGCAGTTTTGAGCAGAGTCTTCAATTAGGCCAAAACCATTATAAGGAGGCAACTCCTGAAGAAAAAAAGGAAGCAAGAAATAAAGCAGATGCTGCTTGTTTTTAAAATTTCATTAAAGGTAACTGTAAGTTTCTTTTTAAAGTCTGGAAAATATTTAAAAGTAATTTCTACATATTCAAATGCAATCGGAAAGAACAACATATCACATATTCCGTTCTTCTTTATAGACTTTACGCCCTTGATCACTGCTCACACAAGTGACTCATGATGCTACAGAATAACCCTCCAGACTGGGCTGAGACATCGCTGACGTCCACTGACCCTTACCGCCATGGCAGAGCCCTGCCCTGCTCCCCAGCCCTGGTACTCACGGACTTGCAGCATGGAAAGGCAGGGGCCTGTGAATTCTTTGTTCTGGGCTGTAGGTCTCCGCATGGCAGATCTGGAAACCATTTTCTGGTGTGTTGGAGCTGGGGTGGGGTGGAGGTGTCAGGGCTTGGTTCATGCTCCTTTTTTTCCTGTTAACCTCCATACTTCTGATATTTTTATTTCTTGATTTTTGCCTCATAGTAATGACAGTCATACTTTACTGAGAACTCAGACCCCCCCACTGTCCACCCAGGACTCCCCTTTCCTGGTGAAGAAGTAAACTCATGGAGCTGAATTCCAGATGCAAAGATTATTCGGTAAGTGTGGAAGTACAGGGTGAACTTATGTTTGTCGTGAACTTAGGTTCCATAAAGGGCTGAAGGTACCACTACAGGATGCTGGGATTTGTCAAAAACTTAAGTATTAATAATTCAGAGGTTTCCTCCCTCTCATCAATGCCAGGCAGACTTCAGCTGAATTCTTTTTCTCTGACTCCTTTTTGCGCTGCTTTCTCAGCAAACTTGCTCGTACCATGCTTTCACCTGTAGACACCTTCCCCAAATCTTCAAACATATTGTATTCAGCAAGTTTAACAAATTAGTCTGTATGAGCCCTGATCCATCTATAATGGGGACTCCCTCAAAAACCATGGACTCTGTTACGTTCATTCAAGGTGAAGTGCTTAGAACATTGATCCTTCACCCACCCCTGGGCTGTATGTGATTAATATGATCTGCATGGCTGGAATGTGACTAAGTTAAGTGAAGTCGCTCAGTCGTGTCCGACTCTTTGTGATCCCACGGACTGTAGCCTGCCAGGCTCCTCTGTCCATGGGATTTTCCAGGAAAGAATACTGGAATGGGTTGCCATTTTCTTCTCCAGGGGATCTTCCCAACCCAGGGATCGAACCCAGGTCTCCCACATTGTAGGCAGATGGTTTTACTGTCTGAGCCACCAGGAAAGTGTGATTAGCGGATCCAGTAAGTGGACAATGACTAATTTGTCCCATATGCGAAACCAGTAGGCAGTGAATACATAAGTTGCCATAGACAGAGCAACTTTGAAAGTCGCTCATGCTAAGCTGCCCATAGCACTGCCCACATGCTAAGCTCTAACTTACCTGTAAGCAGCAGAAATGCAGTGGCACTATCTAATACCAATACACAGTGAGAGCAACCTGGTCAGGGGGTGCAGGGGAGGTTAAGGGGTTTTGAAATAGGGAGGTAAGCTTCTGAGCACCTTCCTGCCAAATTCCTTTTGTGTTTTAACAGGTTTCCACCTATTTCCCTCAAATCGAATCTCATTTCCCCTCTTGGGATGCAGGCCTTCTCTAGATATCAGCCCTTCCGCCTGCAGCCCTGGTACTGTGCTTCCCATACTCCATCATATGCCAAGCTGCTGCGTGGGTCCTGTTCCAAACTAGAGCTATTCCTCTGTGGATACCACCACTCATAGATACCCCTGTTCCAATGACCCACCCTCCAGAGTTCCTGCCCAGGGTTTTTTTTTTGTTTTTAACATGTACACACACACACAAAATCTGAGAGCCCCTCATCCTTTAAACGTGTTCAGAGGCTGGCTCCATGGCAGATGGGCCCTCCTGGCCCTGGCTTCTTCCTCCTCCCTACCAGCATGTCTCCAGATGGACTGAGTCTGAGATCTAGCTCATGTGGCCTCTGGATCCATGTGGACTTACTCCTGATCTGAAGGTCACGATTCTCAAATCAAATACATGCACTTCATATCCGGCTCTGTCCCTGCCCATTGGCTTGACGCTGGCTTGGTGCCTCTAGAAACTGCTAGCCTCCCATCTCTGTGTCCCCACTTCACCTTGTAGAGTTTAGACGGCCAAGGGGTAATGACTGAGGAGAGCTTAAAGGTACTTGCTTCTTGGAAGAAAGAAGGCCTACACTAAGTTGCGAGAGGTGAGAGAGAGCCATGTAAAGAAATGATGCAAAAGTGGTTCAAGCATTAGCAGAAGTCCAGGGGATAAAACAGGACACAGAACCCTTGTAACTCAGCAGATACGCAAGCGGCTCGGGCCAAGAGTTGTGGGTAAAGCAGCGGCCAGGCTGGAGGATCTCAATCATTCCATCCTTCCAATCACTGTCTTTTGAAAAGAGGCCGCTGACATAATTTTACACACATGCTGGCAAAATAAAGAAGGGCCATGGATGCTCACACACTATTTTATACATGAGCAACACACACAGAGGTTGTGTGAATTGTTCTTCCCCTAGACAGGTGTAATGGCACAGTGCCTTTGGTCTATGACACGTGGGCCTTGATACGTGAGATGCTTCTGGAATTGGCTGTGTAATTCTGAAAACACGCAGTTGTTACTTCAAACTCTAAAACACGTGGCTGAGCCATTCTGAAGGCCCAAGTCTACTAGATCACTACTTTGCTGCATTAAAGACACCATGAACTTACTCTCAGATCACAGTGGACTTTGAGGTGCACAGAACTGAAGTCTGGGATTCTGCCTGATTTTTAAGGAGAGCAATACTGCAATTAAAGAACACCATCTTCCAACATCTTCAATTAATTAGTTTTTTTTTGTTTGTTTTTTGCTCCCAATCACTTTTTAAGTGAAAGGTTTGATAAATAGGCAAATAAAAAAAAAAAAAAGAAAGAAATGTCTTAGGGGTCTGGAATTTAATGAAAAAATTTAGAAGTTATTAAGGTAATATACAGCTTGGTATAGAAAGTGAAATTAAAACCACACAGTATAAAAAACAGGTCCCTGGTCATCTCCCACTTCCCTCTTTCCCTCCCTTCTGCCCACTGGAGAACTAACAACTGTAGATCATCTGGGGAAACATTCCTCCAGGTCTTTTCCTCAGTGATGGAAGCAGATGTTGTATACAGTAATCTACAGAAATTAGTGCCACATCATGTATTCACACTCCCTTAAAAATGTTATGGACATTTTTTTCATGCTAATATGCACAGACTTCCTCTTTATTTTTTAACGAGACTTACAGTCTTCTAATTGTATGGATGGATATATTATAATTTATTCGGCCAATGTTCTAACACCTTATTATAAACAATGCTACAATACAGGTCCTTACACCTATCTTTTTATAATCCCCAAACCAGATTTTCTGGGTCAAGAGATATGTAATATTTTTATTTTGGAAAAGTTAAAATGATAACAAATGGTCTTTCAGAGCTTTCCTCACTGGGTCACCTATTAGCAGTCTGGGAAAAAACTTATTTCATCACATCAGGGCAAACATGGGATGCTGTTGAGTCTTTTTAAATCAAAAATCCTAAACCTCAGTATTTTAATTTCTGTTTCTTTGATGATAAGTTGAGGGTCTTTCCATATGTTCATTAGCCATTTGTATTTCTGCTTTTGTGAACTGCTCTATTTCATATGTTTTGCCCATTTTTAATTGGATATTCATAAAAGAGCCCTTTTTGTCCTTAAAGTCCTCTATCAGAAGATGAACTCTCTCACTACCCTCAGAACCAGAGTTCCATTACCTGTTTCATAGGAGGTGGTTCCTTCTTGCTCATATCAATGCGTGGTAAATCGGAGATTCCAAATTTTTCTTGGTAATACTGCCGAGTAAATGGATCACAATCATAAATGAAGAAAGTTCTCCCGAGTATAGTGAGCGGCTTCCCGACGATGAAGTCTTTGGCCGTGTACCATTCCAACACCTCCTTATCGGAGATCTCCAGCACGCACCGAGGGAAGTTCTCTAACAAAAGACAGCAGAAAGAGGAGAGAGAAAAAGGAATGAGGATGGGAAGATAGACACACAACAGCCGGGCAATCCTGAGAACAGAGCAGGTGTGGGCTTCAGCTCTGATGGAGGGTCAGTGACTCCTCCACGCTCCCAGCAGAACACAGGGCTGTGTATTTCTATCTGTGAACGGGACCCATAAATAATGGCCCAGATGGTTTCTGTAAAGTCTCTCTCCCATATTAGGCTTCCGATATCCCTGTTGGGTGTGTGTTAGTCGCTCAGTTGTGTCCGACTCTTTGCAACCCCATGGACAGGCAGGCTCCTCTGTCCACGGGTCACTAATCTCAGCAGAATTAAGGCTTAGAAGGAATCATTACAAGAGAAAAGAATAAACATCCTTCTATAAAGACAGAGTACTGGATCTAGGGTGGGGGGATCCAAGTCATTTAGTTTAACTGCCCACCCATTTGGGGGCTTCCCTGACAGTTCAGTTGGTAAAGAAACCGCCTGCAATGCAGAAGAACCCACTTCAATTCCTGAGTCGGAAAGATTCACTGGAGAAGGGATAGGCTACCCACTCCAGTATTCTTGGGCTTCCCTTGTGGCTCAGCTGGTAAAGAATCCACCTGCAAAGCAGGAGACCTGGGTTTGATCCCTGGGTTGGGAAGATCCCCTGGAGAAGAGAATGGCTACGCACTCCAGTATCCTGGCCTGGAGAATTCCATGGACTTTATAGTCCATGGGGTCCCAAAGAACTGGACACGACTGAGCGACTTTCACTTTCACCCATTTATCCACTCAACAAACAAATTATTAGTGACCACAATTAATAATATGGATAAAATTCCTGGCTTGATGGAGGCAACACTCTGTTTGGGGTGGCAGACTCTAAACACACAAAAAACGGTTTCATTGCAATTGTGATCAATGCTGTGAGGCCAGTGTGATCCTGTGGCAGAAGGCAGGCACAGTCAGTGTGGATGGTTCCAGTAATCTGTTCATCCGGGGAAATCAACAGATTTCCAAACGCAGAATCAGCCTTCACTATGTCTGTGAGTCTGTTTCTATTTCACAAAGAGGTTCACTTGTGTCTTATTTTAGATTCCACACATAAATGATATCATATCATATTTGTCTTTCTCTTTCATTATCCATTCATACAATGAATATACTCAGCCATAAAAAAGAATGAAATCTTGCCATTTTCCACAACGTGGCGAGACCTAAAGAGTTATTAGGCTAAGTGAATTAAGTTGGAGAAAGACAAATACTGTACGATTTCACTTACATGTGGGATCTAAAAAGTAGACATGGAAAAACTGACTGGTTCAAAACTGGAGAAAGAATACATCAAGGCTAAATACTATAACCCTGCTTATTTAACTTATATGTAGAGTACATCATGTGAAATGCCAGACTGGGTGAATTGCAAGCTGGAATCAAGACTGCCAGAAGAAATATCAACAACCTCAGATACGCAGATAATATCACTCTAACGGTCAAAAGTGAAGAGGAACTAAAGAGCCTCTTCAGGAGGGTGAAAGAGGAGAATGAAAAAGCTGACTTAAAATTCAACACTCAAAAAACTAAGATCATGGCATCTGGTCCCATTACTTCATAGCAAATGGATGGGGAAGTAGTAACAGATTTATTTTCTTGGGCTCCAAAATCACTGTGGACAGTGACTGAAGCCATAAAATTAAAAGATGTTTGCTCCTTGGAGGGCAAGTTATGACAAACCTAGACAGCAAAGGTGCATAAAGCCAAAGCTATTGAGAGTTGGACCATAAAGAAGGCCAAGCACCAAAGAACTGATGCTTTCAAACTGTGGTGCCAGAGGAAACTCTTGAGAGTTCCTTGCACTGCAAGGAATCAAACCAGTCAATCCTAAAGTAAATCACCCCTGAATACTCCCTGGAAGGACTGATGCTGAAGCTGAAGCTCCAAAACTTTGGCCACCTGATGCAAAGAGTCAACTTATTGGAAAAGACACTGATGCTGGGAAAGACTGAAGGTTAAAAGGAGAAGGGGAGGCAGAGGATGAGAGGTTTAGACAGTATTACTGACTCAATGGACATGAGTTTGAGAACTCCAGGAGACAGTGAAGGACAGGGGAGCCTGGCATGCTGCAGTCCATGGAGTCACAAAGAGTTGGACAAGACTCAGTGACTGAACAACAACAACAACAAAAAGTAAAATAAAAGAATAAACTTAACAAAACAAGAACAGACTTAGAGATACAGAGGACTAACTGGTGGTTGCCAGAGGGGAGCGGGGTGATGGGATGAGTGTAAAACTGAGGAGGAAGATTAAAAGATACAAACTTCAGCTGTAAAATGAGTCACGGGGATGTAAGGTACAGCATAGGGATAGAGTCAGTAATAAGTCTGTATGGTGACAGATGGTAACTAGACAGATCCTGGTGATCACTCTGTAATGTATACAAGTATCAGATCACCTGAAGCCAACATAGTATTGTAAGTTAATTCTATTTCGATGAAAATAAATAATCCACAAAAATACCCACTTTTCAAAACCTGTTGTTTTCTTAATCCTAATACTGCTCCAATATCATTATTGTCATAGACTTTAATTTTATCTTGATATTCTTAAGCCCTTAAATTCAATCCTGGTGGCTCAGCTGGTACAGAATCCACCTGCAAAGGAGGAGACCTGGGTTTAGTCCCTGGGTGGGGAAGATCTCCTGGAGGAGGGAACTGTACCTCCAATATTCCGGCCTGGAAAACTGCACGGACTGTCCAGTCCATGGGGTCGCAGAGTCAGACACAACTGAGCGACTTTCACTTTCACTTTAAATTCAACATTATGCCTTCAGCGGGTATAGTCAGTATTTATTTAGATTCACCTACATTTTACCATTTTCTTTCTTTACTGCTTCTTACATCTCAGATTTTTACTTCTGGAATCATTTTCTTTCTGTATATAAGATTTTTCCAAGTAAGGGTTAGGTCTTACTAACCTAACCCTGTAAAGGCTCTCCTGTAAAGGCTTCTTTGGTCTTTCTAGCTCACACCCGTTGTTCTGAGCTCTGTCTACATGACACGCGAATCAGGAATCAGATCACCTGGGGCACCCGTGTTACTGTTTAAGCACTCTGAATGTGTATATGACTTGTCTCCCCAGCCACTGAAAGTGCCTGAAGGACAGGCATTCTAGGTCTGGAGCAATTTTATCTTATCCTCCACAGCACTTAGCACATGACATGGTTCTCGGAGCAGATATTTAACTCTTGTTTAACTGAATTCAATAAGAACTACCCACTAGATAAAGGCCTCTGGAAGTCGATCAGATGCTTTAACACCATTTCTTTTTCCAGTTAAAGAAATTATTTAGTTGATGGGAGCTTAGCTTTTTCTGTCCTGCTACCACAAGACTAATTGTAACTTTCACAAAAACATATGTCTCCTATCTTTTCAAGGGACCATACGTAGGTCACCTGGCTACCACTCCATCTACCTCTGATGGAAATTTTGTTAGAATTTGGGAAGTTATAGGAGCAGATGATTACGTGTTGAAAAGTTTACACATAGGTCACATTGATGAGGCAGACAAACAAGGAACCTAAGAGTGACTTCATGAGGTTTACTGACCCTTCTTCATGCTACACGGAATACATTCCCATTCTGCCTCTCAGTCATAACTCTAACGCTTGTCAGCTCCAGATGGCAGGCATTTCAGCTCATTTAAGCACCTGGAAGGCCAAACTTAGTACACAGTCCAATGTCACGGAACCCTAGGAGGGTGCTATGGGAGCTAAGCAGAACGGAGCAGGCAGCAGCTGGACTAAGCTGAACAAGGGCGCCAATCCAGTTATTGCTGTTTGAGAATGGAAGCTGTTAAAGCACTTATTCTCACTTCTTAAAATAAGAGGGTTTTAAAGTTAACTCTTAATTTAAAAATGATGACCATTTTTATCGCCCTTTCCCCAGTCTCATTCTCCTCTGCCTCACAGGCCACCATTCTAACGAACTGCTTTCTGGTTTTGTATGTACTATTTACACCGTTTTGTGTTTTACTTTATGTAAGCGGTATTCCACTATGCATCTTGTTTTCTTTTTTCTACACAGCAGTATGCATTTAAGATGCACCCATTCGCTTTCTTGTATATTTTGTTTATTGTTTCTAACAACTACATATTTATCAAGGTGTATTTTCACCACATTTTGACTTTTCACTCTCCAAGTGATGGAAATCTCTACCTCCTTGCCCCTAAACAACTCTGCATTTTTAAAACACACTCCGCAGACCCAGCCATACATGTGGGTGGGCTGCATTTAGCCTTCAAACTGCCAATTTGTTTATAACCTGAGACAAACCTCTTGCTCAATACCTGGAATTTCTTATCTCTGAGTTCCAAAAAACAGAGTTAAAAAAAGAAAAAAACAATGAAAGTATTTACAGAGTTCTGTCATCTATCCAAACATTGGTCAGTACATGTGACCAAGATGACACTCTTGCAAGAGAAAATTCTTAAACTCTTAAGTCAATAACTAAAGCAAGTTCACTTATTCCAGAGAAGTAGTGACAGACAGCAAGTCTCAGCTGCATTCTGTTTGCATTCTTACCCCAATTCACAAGGTTATTTTATACCAGCAAAGACAGACCAGGGGCTGATAGAATGGGGATCCACCTTTACGAACCAGAGACGTGTCTTTACCACCTGAAGTTATTCCACACAGAAACTTCCTGATTGATTGGGAAGTGGTTGAGGTGAGAAGCAAAGTCCAAAGCACACCTAAGGAAATGGTAAGCTGTGCCTCTGAATGAAAACAAGGCTGTTTCAGAAAAGCACTAAAAGCCTGACATGAAATGGCTCAGAAGCCCTTCCACACTTAAATAAATCTCCCACTGCTGTTTTGGTTCTGCTCCCTTGATCTGGGTATCAATCATCTCTGCCAGATCATTTCAGAGACAAGCTTGGACTGAGGGGCCAGTAACGGAGGGAAGTTATGGGAAAGCCTACAGAACACAGCAGCCATCTCCCAAGTGTAAAGGGAATGATCACATGATTGAGTAACTCCTCTGAGATCCAGGAAAGGTCCCAATTAATAGAGGATAAATTGAATCACACATACTTGCATTCTCCACCAAAACCTTGGGCATGCGCTGGCGGTTCATCAGGAGGGGGAAGGGATCTCGCCCATCATTCCGTTCGTGGACCTCTCGAATTTCCACCGTGTCATCCATAAGATAGTAATGAATGATGTAGGTCCGACATTCACCGAACATGCTGTCTGTGTCATCCCAGATGGCATAGAATCGAAGAACCTTTGAGGAACCCAAAGCAGTGACTTAAAGAAAAAATTCCACAAAGGGAGAGTTTAACTTAGCTACTTTGGCATTTATGTATCAGTGATGAAAAGATTAGCTAGAAAGACTATGAAGTAATCTCAGATGGTTATTAAAAAAAAAGTATTCACCAAAGATACAAAAACATCTGAAATTATAAACCAGATGTCAACAGCTGGAAAATATTAAGTAATAGGCTTATAAGCTTGTGCTGAGAAAGGATTCATTTTGATCCAAAATATTAGTCAGTGAAAGAAAAGCTGAATTAAAAGAGCAGTGGGCCCTTCATTCAGTGGTTTATACGTAATTAATAAAGATACACGTGAATGGTTTGTATATAATTAGTATGGAAAGAATTTTCATTTATTAATCAGTATTTTAGTTCTTTCAATCTCAAAAACAGAATCTTTACAAAAGAGTAACAGTCATATGACTGGTTTAAAGAATGTTCTTAAAAGAATTTGGTAGTGCTAGGTAAAATTTTCTATACTAAACAGAATTACATTTCTGAGAGAAACAGCAGCAGAGAAGCACTGAGGGTGATCTCGCTGTTTTCTCTTTCCCTTTAGTACAGAGAAGAGAAGACTCGGATCTGCTCTGTACACCAGCTCACAAGGGGGAAGACAGGCTGGAACAGAGTTGGAAAATACCCAGAACATTCTGTACTCAAACATCAATGTATTATAACATTTAACAAGGAAGCATCTGCAATGGGAATGCTTTGAAATTACTATTTTAACATTAGAAACCTACATACATGCAATAGCTTTGAAACATCCCAATATAATTCACTCAAGGTTTCCCAAAGGATTCTTGGAGATTAATTCATGTTTAGGAAAAGAAGTGGGCGGCTGGAAATGTAAAGTTAGGGAGCAGATGGTGCTCAGGAATTACTTTAAGAGAGAAGTTTGGTGGAACTCATAAGACTTAACTTCACAATCTTCTTTGAATCTCTGATATGAAACCTAGGGATTCCTGTACCTGTAACCCCAGAAAGAGAGCACTGTACCTGACCAGTTAAAATACAGATGTAATGTTTCAAAATACACACCTACCAAGACAGCTTGCTAATAAGCAGTGCCGCTTTTGGGAACAAACCTACTAGCTCACTCACCTACCTGTTTGTCAAAGGTGAGAAACTGCTTGAGTTGATCAAAGTCCGTTGGGGTTACATATTTACGGAGAGGCTGTTTCCGGAGTTCAGTGTAAGGATCAAGTGCCATCTTCTCTGGGGGATTTAGCTCAATTCCTTGACTTTCCAAAAATACCTACGTAATTCAAAATTAATAATGATTATCCTTCTTGAAGCTTCTTAAAGTAAGTGCTAAGTGATGCTATAAAAATAAACACTAATATAATAAGAATTTCTAAGCCACTGTCCACATTAACCATTAGTTTAAAGCTTGAGCATGTCTTAGCAGTACCAAGCCTCCGACTGACCCAATTCTGTAATGCAGACAATAACTGATAATTACCTTAAGTAAAAATGTAAGACGTGGTGGCAAGGTAACTGGCTCCAAATATGAATTCAGATCAATTAGATTTAGGTGCCCAGGAACAGAGGAAACACTAGGATTGCTTATACACACTTATATAATGCTTATACATCGGGAACCTAATCATAGTCTGAACAGTATGTACTTCATGTCGGGTATGGGGCCAAGCTGGGGTTCCCAGGTGGCACAGTGGTGAAGAATCCGCCTGCCAATAAAGAAGACCCAAGAGACGCAGGTTCGATTCCTGCATCAGGAAGATCCCCTGGAGTAGGAAATGGGAACCCACTCCAGTATTCTTTCATGGAAAGTTCCACAGAAAGAGAAGCCTTGTGGGCTACAGTCCATAGGTCCCAGAGAGTCGGACGGGACTGAGCTCATCATAGAGCACATAGCGGCAAGCAGCACGAGGGAAAGTTAAGCTGAAATCAAATTCCCAGCTTTCCATCTCAATTAAAACAAATATATGATTAAGCACTTCCCACAAAAAAAAAAAAAAAAGGAAAAGAAAGCAAACCCACTGGTTATTTCAGACCAAAAAATATTTCAATCAAACAGGAAAGATGAATCAAGGGCTCAAATCTCACTAGAAAAAGTTAAAGAAAGCCACCTGAACTCGATGTGATCTTGAATTTCTTTGCTGATTATGAGCAAATATGTATTATTTTAAGTCACTATATATTTAATACAACTCAATTCTTCTTAAAAGCACAACAAATTTTTTTGTTAAGCACACACACACACTCAAAAACGATTTCCTGGGATCTGTTTACATTCTGGAACTGGAAATTAATGTGGGTTTCTTTGGGGAATTGTGTGGTTTGCTTTTGGACAATTCCATACAAAATGTACAGAATTCAGGGCCAGAATATACGGGCTCTAGTATCAGTTCTGCTAACTAGCTTGTAATCTTAGTATTTAAAGTTTTGGCAGGAATGTAGAAGCTTCCTGAAGTTGACTATTCTTCCTGTCTCTTAGAAAAAAGCCTAAGCTCTTTGAAGTGGTTATTCTAAAGTGTCCCTGGAGGAGCAGAGAGAAGGGAGTGTCTTTGAGAGCAGAAGAGACAAGTGGGGGAGGGAATTCCCCCAGACAGGAAACTAAGACACAGGCTGGTGGGCCTGAAAAGAGCAAGGCTCCCCACGTCTCTGCACAGACGCTCGAAGCCCAGGTGCAGCCCGCCAACACAGGCGTTCAAAGCCTAGTCTCTTACCGGCACCATGCTCCAGGATGGTGCCCGTGGTCACCAGATGGTGGGCCTGAAAAGAGCAAGGCTCCGCTCGTCTCTGCACAGACGCTCAAAGCCCAGGTGCAGCCCGCCAACACAGGCGTTCAAAGCCTAGTCTCTTACCGGCACCATGCTCCAGGAAGGTGCCCGTGGTCACCAGACAACCTGTGGACCCTGGATGACCCCGTTAGGTCTGGGAACGCTGCTGCTTCCCTGCTGTTCCTAGGGCCCGGAATCTCACGTTCAGCGCACTCTGTCTATGGGACCATTTATGCAGAGCCCTGAGGAGGGGGTGAGAATGGATGGTGATGATGATGTGTGTGAACAGAGACGGTGCCTTGTCCAAATCATACTGTAAAGAGTTTCCTTTCTTATTCACTCATAGGTCTAGCCAGGGTGAAAACCATCAAATCAGGTAAGATGTGGACAAACTTCAGACTATTATAGGAGCCAACTTCTAACAGATCAGTTATTAAAAACATAATCTAATCATCAATGCCTGAAACACTCAGCTCTTGTCTATCAGTCATGAGAACTTCAGCTTCCACAAATTTCTGTATTTGTTTACCTGCTCAACCTTATCAACTTAATCAACCCTTGTGGAGCTTTGTGGTCCTTTTCAGCCGAGCATGGAGCAGTGGGAATTCTGAGTTGTCTGATGCACACTCTCAGCTGAGGTCGAACACTGGGAAGTTCTGCCTGTTTCAGTCCTTTTCCTCGAACGTCCTTTTCAGTCCATTTGGGGCCAGCCACTTTTTCTCACTTATTTGCTTTCTGTAGGCGATTCTGCAGTTTGAAGTGGCCCCCAACCTTAGTGCTACGGTGCTGTCTCATGTTCTCAGTACAAGACGAACAATAAGTACTCAGTACATCTAAAAATGGTTAAAGTGCTGAATTTCATGTTACCTACATTTTACTACAAAAAAGAAAAGGCAGATGTGATGTACCTTACGGAAAAATTACAAGTGTCAGCTAAGCTTCATTCAGGCATGACTTATAGTGCTGTTGGCCAAGACCTCAATGTTAATGAATCAACAATAATCTGTAAACAGAACAACACACAGAACAAGACTGTGTATTGACCACAGGCTTGGAGGAACCCAACTCTGCATTTCTTGTAGGAGCAATGGTTCAGTATTTGTTAATTCAGTGTCTGTGAAGACTGTACTGCATGTAACTACCATTATTAATGAGAAGTGACTACAACTGGCTTAGATCAACAGCTCAGGGATCAACTTGCAAATGTTCAAACTGTAAAGATGTGACTGTAAAAACAATGGTGATACCTCAAATTCATACAACACTTCATAATTTTTCATTGGTGGCACAATCCTGGAACTACCTATGATAAAATGGACTTCAAAACCAGAAAGAGATATCAAGACCCATTTGAGGGGGACGGTCTCTCAGAGATGGTCTGGTACCTCCACCTTCTCTATGGTTTTCTTGGCTGCTCTCAGGGCAGCACGGATGCCATGGCACCCTCTCTCACTGCCCTGAGGTTCTGCCCCTGAGACATCTCATCAGTGAGGCCTTCCCTGGCCAGCCTTCACACACCGCACCCCCTCCAACTCCAACCCCTTTCCCCTCTTTAGTTCCTTCCATAGCTCTTTGCAGCATCTGACAAACATTTGTTTGCTTATTATTTGTTTCCTCCAACCAGAATGTAATAAGTTCTATAAGGGCAAATCTTTATACCTGGCACCTAGAACAGTGCCTGGCATTCAGCAGGCATTAAGTATTTGCTAAATAAATTACTAATTAAAAAAATAATAAATGAGTGAACTCATAGGGGCTCAGTGCATGGTAAAACTTAATTACATTTGGCATTATGTCACATGGGATTAAAGGCATAAAAAATTTAGGAACTGTATCTTTGCTAAGGCAAATTTGCAATTATTTACTAATACCTACACTTTGTGCTAAAGAAAGTGCTCTCTTTTGCTTTTTTTTCTCTCTCTACAATTAAAGGTGTCAAAAATCCATTACATATGAAATAGAGAAATAAAGATTTTTCCCAATATGTGTTTTTCTTTAAAAATGGTTTTATTCCAGGAATTTTTTAGATACCAAGTTTCCCTAGTATACAGCAAGTATGAGTTCCAAAAAAATACAAATCGCACAAAAAACTTTTGGCTCATATCTGCTAGTAGAGATGGTGCTATTTTTGTAAATCCAGACTTAAGCTAAATTGCCCAAGGTCTCTTTCATATTTCTATCCCTTCAAGGGTACCAGCTCCACTACTCTCTGTCTGAACTGGCATGTGAACTGATTTCTAACCAAATGATTCAGCCACAATGGGAGTTTAACTTTATTACTCAAATATCCATCTAGGATATGTACCAATGTCATCATGAAAAAGATGATGTCACCATGCAGTGATGGCACATGTGTGCTAAGCCGCTTCAGTCACATCTGACTCTGTGAGACTCTATAGATTGTAGCCCGCCACGTTCCTCTGTCCCTGGGATTCTCCAAGCAAGAACTCTGGAGTGGGTTGCCGTGCCCTCCTCCAGGGCATCTTTCCAACCCAGGGATCGAACCTGCATCTCTTACATCTCCTGAATTGGCAGGCAGGCTCTTACCACTAGTGCCACCTGGGATGCCCATGATGCCACATATGACATATACAAATGCCAAGTTAACCTACATATTAATCCACTCAGGACAGAGGATCAGTGCCCTCCTCTTACCCTGACAAGTGACATGTATTCTCTCATAGATTAGAACAATGCCTCAGACACCAAAACTTCCCGAAACACATACTATACCTGTGTGAACTTGTCACAGTCAACAATGCGGAAAGTTTTGCCATAAATCGTGATGTTTATTCCTCGGTTTAGGTCTTTCCAATGGTAGTGGTCTCCCCGGTCATTCTTGGAGAGGCGCTGGCGTTTGATTAACTTTCCTTGAGGGATCCCAGAGTTTTCCACGACAGGCTCTATGACGGACATGCTGTCATCTTCTAGATAGTAGTAAATGTGCACTTGGCGGATCCTGTAATGTTCCTCAATTGACATAGGAACATCTTCTTGGAAATAGGCATCAAATTTAAGCACCTGTAATACAGAAGGGTGGGAGAAATGGTGTGTTAGTGTCTCATCAAAAAATAACAAGTCTCTTCTCATGCCGAGAATCACTCAGGGAGGTTCAAATACTCATCATTCCCACCTTGTAATTCCGAGGCTGCCAAACTATGAACATGGGACAAATCTACCCCTGCTGTCTATTTCTATAGAACCTGCAACTAAGAACAGTTTTTAATACATTTAAACGGTCGCAAAATCAAAAGGAGAACAAAATTTCAAAACAATTGGGAACTATACAACATAACATATAATTGCTAATGGCTGCTTTCCCACGATAAGGGCAGAGTTGAGTAGCTGGACTGCTGCTACGGACTGAATTATGTCCCCACCTCCACAATATGCAGTGTTGGAAATTTAACCTTCAACATGACTATATTTGGAGATAAGGTGCTAAGGAGCTAAGTAAGATTACATGAGTCCTGAGGGTAGAGCCCCAATCCAACAGAACTAGTGGCCTTCTAAGAAGAGGAAGAGAGCTCTCTCCCTCTCAGCACACACGCACTGAGCAAAGGCCGTACGAGGACACAGCACGAAGCCAGCTGCCTGAAAGGCAGGAAGAAAGCCTTCACCAGAAACCAAATCAACAGCAATCTTGGACTTGAAGCGTCCAGAACTGTGGGAAAATTAATTTCTATTGTTTAAGCCACCTGTCTGTCTGTATTTTATTATGGCAGCTCAAGCAGACTAAGTCAGTTGCAAAGACCAAATATTTATTATTTGGCCCTTCACAGAAAAAGCTTGCTGACCTCTGAACTAAATACTCAAAATAGGGGTAGACAACTTACTAATGTGTTCCTTAAAGACTTAACTCTACTAGCCTTATTTCAACGTCAAAAATTCCATTTCAAATTTGTGAAAAGGATAAGAAATTTGGACAAGACAATGACTTCTGGTTTCAAAATGAAAACGAATCTCAAGTCCATTTCTTTAGAAGTGGGGTGCCTTGTAAACATATATTAATGACATATTCATTCTTAGAGACTTTATATGAATGAATCTCAAATTGACCATCCATCACAACATCTTTGGGTGGCTTGTAAATACCCGTTTTGTGCTCAGAAACAACCATCCCAGATGGACCAAATCCCAGGTCTTCTGGAAGCAGCAGCATCAGTGTAAAGTCAAAACGGCACAAAATGGGATTTTAAAGTGTCTATTATTCTATTTTTAACATTTCTTTTCAAGGCAAGAACATATTAGAATGATGTTTCAGGGAAGTAAGAGTGTTAACCCAAACCCAACTCTACTAAAACAAGGGGAACAAACCAAGGAGACTTTTTAGCGAATTATGGCTCAATGGAGGAGGAGATGAAGTAATGTATAATGTTTACTGCGGAAGAATAAGATAAAAACCAAAGAAGAATGGGCAACTGCATAGCAGAAATATGAATATAATGGAGTCAGGGCCTTAAAACTCATAATAAAAAGATGAAATGGATGAATATAGCAGAATGTTTAAAGCAAAACAATCATACAGTAAAAGCCAAATATGAAGATCCTTTTAAAGTAACATTTTACAGCAACTGCAAAGAATGAAATGAAGACATGATCAGTAATTCATGTACATAATAGTCAGTATTTGAACCACAGACTTACACAGATTTATCTGAGAAGATGACTTTGGCAGTGCAGATAGGGGCTCGAATTTAGGCTTACTGAATTTAAGTGACAGCACAGTTAATACCGAAGGAGGCGACTTGAGATGTAGAGCTGGGTTTGGAGAAAGAAGTCAGCATTAGGGAAAAAAAAAAAAAATGACTCAAACATTTTGACCTGAGCAACTGAAAAAAATGGAACTACAATCAAATTGATACGGGGGAGACTGTAGTGGAGCATATTTTGGGGATGAGGAAACAAAATTAGGGGTTTGGTTTTGAACATGTTTACTTTTGAGGTATTCACTAAACATTCAAGAGGAGATGTCAAACGGGTAACTCATCTAGAATTCAGGACACAGTTCATCATGTAAAGGACATTTCAAGGTAAGAGTCTGGAGTCAAGGAGTGAGCAGAGACAAAGAAGAAGAACACACACTGAACCCTGGAGCATACCCAGCTTCCCAAGCCATCTGTTTTCTATGGTGGAGGGGATACAGATACCTTTGGCAACAGAAAGTTGGCCTCAGAACGGGAGGCAGGAAAAAGATACATACACACACACCACATTTTAAAGGCTCAAATAATCAGGATTTTATGCATTCTATTTTTTAAAACATTAATGAGTTATTTAAAAGCAAACCTTATAGAATTATGTCACATGATCAGTACAAATGAATCCTAACCTATCTTTGTGCTTACAGTTGTGAATTGTGACCACTGTAGGCCAGAGTAGCTGGGTAGTGGTTACATTTTCCTAAAGAAGTGATGTTCTCAGAGCTGTGCTTTGAGGAATAAACCAAGCAGAAAGAAGGTAGGGTTTGTTTTGTTTTGTTTTGTTTTTAAGACAGGATGGTATGACCCTAGGTAGAGAAGCAGTCCCCCGAGTGAAATGGCAGCAGGATGAAAAGATGAAAGAAGAAGAACACCACAGAGTGGGAAGTCAGCCTGGGGAAAGATGAGAATGGTACAGGAGCAAAGGGGAAGACGCAGGCATTCCCTGGACAAGTCCTGGTCTTTATCATCTGTGTGAGAGGTCGTTGCTGCTGCTAAGTCGCTTCAGTCGTGTCCGACTCTGTGTGACCCCATAGACGGCAGCCCACCAGGCTCCCCCATCCCTGGGATTCTCCAGGCAAGAGCACTGGAGTGGGTTGCCATTTCCTTCTCCAGTGCATGAAAGTGAAAAGTGAAAGTGAAGTCGCTCAGTCGTGTCCGACTCCTAGTGACCCCACGGACTGCAGCCTACCAGGCTCCTCCGTCCATGGGATTTTCCAGGCAAGAGTACTGGAGTGGGGTGCCATTATATTCAGTTATATTCTAATCATGAGGAACGGCATGAAGAATGTCCAAAATATGGACACATATCTTGGCTATGAAGTGGATTTCTGGGTATTCTGAAAAAATTTAAACTCTGATTTAACTCACAGAACCTGTAATTTCCTTACTGCAAACAAAAACAAAAACAAAAACAACTCAGGTTCAAAACCATGCATTTAACTACTCTACTTCATAATTTATGGTAAGAATTATTTATCAAGAAATTATGATGATCCAAGTAAATGAATAGAAAAAAATATAAATATTCTTTTCACAACAAATATCTTTAAAGAAATGAATTGTAGTATTTAAAAAGTATAAATTAAGTAATGACAATTAGCATAAAATTACATAGAAAAACAAAAAATAAGAAGCTTATTTCCTATTAGGCACAATTTTCTCTCTTTGAATTTCATTAATACTTTTTCACTTTCTAGTTTACAATAGTTATTTGCTATTGTTTTCAGTAAAAATTGAACATAACCATTTATATCTTGATAAACTGTTAAAACCTGCCTGCAAATGCCAGAGACTTAAGAGATGTGGGTTTGATCCCTAGGTCGGGAAGATCCCCTGGAGGAGGGCATGGCAGGCTGCTCCAGTATTTTTGCCTGGAGAATCCCATGGACAGAGGAGCCTGGTGGGCCCCAGTCCATAGGGTCACAGAGTCGGACACAGTTGAAGCGACTTAACACAGCACAAACTTAAAAATGCCTGTCTCACTCCTCTCTTGTATTTTCAGCCCTCTCCCTTTTCTATTGGCTTTGCAGTGCCATTCACAGCTGTAAATAAACAAGAGACACAAGAACAAAGTTAAGACATACAAAATCATGTATCACTGATAAGGGATGTTTAGGTTCAGCCTAGGAAAGCACATGTCAATCTGTTTGTATCAAATGAGTTAGCTGAGATGGGGAAGGGGAGATGATATAGATTATGGCTGATACAGTAAAAAATACTTGCTTCTAATTAAGTGATTACCAGTGCAAATGGCAAATTTCCACAAGATTATTTTGTACCTTTCTGCCTCTAGCTTCAATAAGTACTCTGTAAGACCAAGAAAACAGACAAGTAATATAGGCCAGGAGTAAATGAAGACAGTTAACTCCTGATTAGTAGTTGTCACATTCAGTTATATATAGACATCATTGGGGAATTAGAATCAATGAAGGGTTGGGGTGACACCCAAGTTTCTTAAAAGTCCCGTCAGTAATTCTGCTGCATGGCCAGGGTTAGGACAACCTTACCTTAGTGAAAAGAGAAAGCTCACTGACAAGGAAAATCAAGAAAGATATGGAAATGTTAACAGATGGAAATAAAACTCACATTACAAAAGCATAAGAATAAATAAAACAAAAATGTTATACTACCCTTTGGTTCAGTTACGACAAATCTGAAATGTTTCCTGAAAAACAAAAACTTACAGAAACAGACAAAAACCGACAATAGATGAAGTCATTTTCATGATATTTTGCATTTCACAGAGATTAAGAATTTGTCATTACTGCAGAATACAGGACTTTTAAAATGTGGAAAACACATCAAACAGGTAAACACAGCAATACGAACTCAAGAATTCAGAACCACCCCATGCCAACTTTTTAAAACAGTATTTAGAAAATATTTCAGGGACATCTACAGGGAATTATTTTCTGTAATCAGCTTCCTGAGTAAAGAAAGAGTCTTTCAATCCTGAGTCCAGCTGTCTATGACTAAGGGTTGAGGCATTTGAACAATTTTTTCCTCAGAGAATCTGGAAAGCCTGTGGTTTACTACTGACTTTTCTGCAAACAGCTGGCTCTCAGAAATCTGAATTTGAGGGGTACCCTTTGATCCCAGATGATACCTTTTTGTCGAAAGCCACATGTGCAGGAACAAACGCTGCAGGCGGGGCCTGCCTGGCCTGTCCATACGTGAGGATTGGGATCTTGCTGGCCAGCTCATCCAGATCAGCCTGGGACAGCTGGTTGACCTGGAGCCTGTCCCCACCAATCCCAACTGTTGGACGTCGAACAACTGCGTAGCCATTCCTGTAGCCCAGAGTCTGGCTTCTATGAAATGCTGTTTTCTGAAGGAAAAAAGAAGTGTGTCATGATATAACAAGTATTTGTTAGGTAGAAGAGCTAACTTCCAAAGGTATCAGATTCAACCTTTACTTATAAACATCCACAAACCCTGTATCAAAAATTTTACCTACATGAGAAGCTTCTTGTATTTTGAGCTAAAACAGGTGGCCAGGAACAAGGCGGGAGGCAGCAGCCTGAGCTTAAAATAAAATTTAAAGCCCTGTTACTGAGCATCCAATTTTAATTATCAGCTCACCTGCCACAAAAAAACTAAAATATCTTTATGTAGACTCCTAATTTTGTACTATCTTATCTGGTGGTTATAAGTCACAGAACCAAAACAATCCAAATCTGTGAAATGATTTCTTACCTGAAATGAAAGGCCCTCTTGCTACAGTGACACTAATATATTGTAACTCTTTGGAAAGCAAATGGATATTATGGATTTAAAGTCAAACTTAATAATTCCACCCTCCATCCTTTGAGTATATAATCCAAAATCATGGGAAAGAACAATATGCCTAAGGCTGACAATTACAATGTTAATTACAATATACCAAAACATGAGAAGCAATCTAAAAGACAAGCAAATGATGGAAAGCTCACTTAATGGGCTATTATGCAGCTATTAAAATACTTGTTTTGAAGACCATGTAGCAATCTGGGGGAAATGTTTATGATTTAATAAGCCCAGAAAAGCAGCTTATAAAATTATACACATACTACAATTACAAGCATGCAAACACGTGCACAAAAAGACTGCTTTGGAGAATGTTCTCTGTTCTATACATTTCTGAATTATGTTGTTGTTCTTTTTTACAATCAACAGATTTTTTTTTTGATAACTGGAAAAAAACAAAAGATTATATAAAAAAGAAAAAAGTGAAAATGAAGTATTTTTGAAGGAAGGAGATCAAAACAGTGGCACGGGGACCCAGCCTCCCCACCACTCCACAAAGATCAACGGTCGGACAGCTATCCACAAATAAGAGCTCTGGAAGAGGTCCATGTAGTAGGTTTCAGCAACACAGTGGGATATTTGTACAGGAAGAGAAGGAAGACTACCTCATTTTGTCTGCATCATCTCATCCTCCAAACCAGCACTGTTCAGTGCCAGGAGACAACTTCCCCTCAACAGGAAAGGAAGAGCCAAGTGAGCAGTCAGGCTCCAGTCTTTTTTACTTTATCTTCATGACCAAGGAGAGGAACTTATTGTTTAAATTGTTAAACTACATAAATGATTATTGTTTCATCTTTGAAAATCAGCCTACTGAATCTTAATGCTGACCTTCCCACACATATTTCAGCAACCCTGAAATTTCAGTATTAAAATCATAATTTTGTCAAGGGCTAAACTGTGTTGGAGAAAAAAAACACAAGCCTATTTTTTTTTTCCTCTTCAGTTTTGTCTAGAAGATACAACTAACAACACTTAAGGTAGGGGAGGAGTCAAACAAAATCCAAATAGGAATCTTTTATAAAAATGTTAAAAGCGAAAAGAAAAGGGCTAGAGAAGAAAAAACAAGAACACATCAATTGTGGCAGAGGGAACTAAAGTGCAATTATCTCCTACAAAGCACCTGAGGATGATTTGGGAGGAAGATGGCCAAGTGCTGAAAATTTAACTTTCCAAGCGAGAGGATTTGGGGGAAAAGATTAAACAAGACTGCAGAAAAAGTCGACGTGCTGGACAGAAAAGGAGATGGGGCTTGGTAGAAGCATAAATGAGACCGAGGAAAAGGACCTGACATAACGAAGCCAACAGATGGAAAATGGAGTTGGGAGTGGGAGCGATTACTGGGTCTAGGATTCAGAAGAGGGAAATGCGGGCGGCAATGATGGGCTTGGGGAGAGTGGGCGGGATGGGGCTGTGGAAATAAGGATGAAGGCGTATAGAAGTTGAGTCGGGGAAGGGGCCCAGGTTGAGGGAAGAAGAGTTTAAGGATGGAACTGGGCAGAAAGGGGTATGTGCAGAGGGAGAATGAGCTAGGCAGAAGGCCGAGGGAGCTCGGGAACCAGGTGGGGAAAACCAGCAAGAGCAGAGCAGCAAGGAAGAACGCTGGGAGGCCAACAGACTGCCAGGATGGAGTGGAAAACCCAGAAAGGGATGGGCTGAAAGCAAACTGGAGAAAGAGAGTGAGGTTGGGTGGGGGGTGGGGGTGTGGAGAACAGCGTTGGGGGCAGAGAGAGGGTTTGAAGGGGAAAAGGACAAACTCGCGTGGACGAGCAGAGACGCAACCTGCTGCGAGCTCTCCGAGGCTGCCAGGAGGTGGGGACAGGGGTTTGGCCGGAGACGTCCTCACCGTTAAGTCCTTAAAGGACGTGCCTGGGAGAAAGGGCAGGCCATGCACTGGGTTAGACACCATCGCGCCCGCTCTCGCTGCAACCACCCGAGTAGGGTTTGGCTCTCCTGGGTTGCCAGGGGAACCAGCGGCGTTCTGGGCGGCCCGGCAGCTCCATGGTAACGCCAAACACGCCGAGCGCTTGCGGAAGAGGGGCGGGGCCCGAGACGCAGGCGTGTCCGGTCCGCGCGTGCGCAGCCCGTGGACTAGACGTTCTCGCGGGAGTGTGGCCGAGCGGAGCTGGCCCCGCCCCGCGCAGTCACATGAGAACACGGGGCGGGGCGAGGCGAGGTGGTTTGGGATGACGTGGTGGTTCTCCCCTTGAGGGTCCGGGTTCCGGGCGGGTCCTTAGATCAGTGACAGGGGAAGGGTCCTTCCTTCGCTCCATCCCAGTCCTCACCTCACCTCACCTCGCCCGTCCCGCTCGCTCTTCTCCCACCCGTGGGAAAAAGGCTCTTGTCCCAGTTCACACGGAAGTGTCACTGGTTGGTTCCGGTTGAAAGTGTTACTTCTGAACCCGTGCTTCCCTGGGGCCAGGGACTGAGAAATATTCATTATTGTAATTCTGTTGTTCAAGGATGTTCAATAAACAAAAGCAACTGACTGGTGCCTAATCCTCCAACTACGTCATTCAAGTTTTTTCCTACTTTACCTTTCTGAAGGAAATGGCAACCCACTCCAGTATTCTTGCCTGGAGAATCTAATGGACAGAGGAGCCTGGCGGGCTACATACAGCCCATGGGGTCGCCAAGGGTCGGACACGACTGAGCGACTAAGCGCAGCACATTCTATTTCTACACCCTCCTTCACAGGCCTTGGTGGGGGCGGGGGGGTCTTACATATTCACCGCAGGACACTCAGTATTTGTTGACTGGAGAGCTACACGGCGCTCCTGTCAATTCTCCGACTATCTACGATCACTACCTACAGTTGCAATAAAAAGATCAGACCCACGAGGGGAAATACATCTTCCAAGAAAAATTTGTCATAGCAGAGAAGCAAATAAGCGCAGTGATAAATTGTCAAAACCGTAGGTACTCTTTTTACAAAACTTGTTTAAATTATTATCCCTTAAAAAATGTAATCCTGTACTTGAAACATCTTCAAGAAAGGAAAAAACAAGCTATCAGAAGCGCTGAGGAGCTTAAAAAGAAAAACAAAACCCAGATGCCTGGACACTGGATTCATTGGGTTTGAAATGGGGCCCAGGCACTTGATTTTTATAACAGCTGTTTCTGAGAATGAGCCAGTTTAATGGAGTGCAATAGAGTAGCAAGCTTCGCGCCAAAGGCATCCATGTCATGGGTGGTTTACTGCCAATACAGACAAAGGCTTTAGTTTTACTGCTGCTTGTCAGAGTAAATCCCCCTGATGGGTTTCACTAACAGGCGTAAACCTCAGGGGGCCCAGGCCATCAATCCACTAGTAGCAGTGAAGCAGTTCTTGGTGGCTGTCTCCACACCTTGCCCAAAGAGTTTCTTTTCTGATAACACTTGCTCTCCCCTAACTACTTCTAGTTCCTATTTTTGTCCCCCACTTCTTTTTTCACCTTTCCAGATTTTTTAAATTTTTTATTGGTGTAGTGCCCTAATGTAGGTGTTTAATACATTTTTTGAATCAGTGCATTGTAATGATACTAAAGACTTTACAAGTATCTGTCCATTACATTTTATCTTAGCCACTGACCTAGAAGGGCAGTGTGGACAAAGGATGTCACCTGCCATATCAGTAAATGAAAAGATGTTGCAGCCATTAAGCCATCAGGCACAGAAGTCATCCACAACTGTGCATGCTGAGGGGATTTAGGATGGAGAAAAGCAGGATACTGGTCCTGGATGGTAAGGTGCCTATCAAAGGAATGAGTTCAGTGAGCCCAGACTCTTGCATCTTCTCATATAAAGAAAAGCACTCGTTCATTAACTTGAGATGTCTAGTTTTCTTTAATTAACAGTATTTTTTTTTTTTATGTTCTGACCCCCTGTTCTTTGTTGCAAAAGCTCCTGGCTCCTCCCTTACCTCTTTATGGTTGTAGCTTGGAGCTGAGAGGCTGTCTTCCTGATTTTAGTCCTCAAAAAGTCCACCGAATAAAACATAATTCTCAACTTTTAGGTTTTGCTTTTTTTTTTTTCTCATTTGACAGAAGTCATACACTGGGAGAATATTTCAAGATGGCAAGTTCAGCCTCAGAATCACTGGAAACCATGATCCTTGCTGACTCTTCATGATAAACTTACACTGTTCCTAGTTATACAATCCATCCCCCCCAACCCTGCCACCACCCTTTCTCTTAATTAAAGTAAATCCATGGCATTAGGATACACTTGGTAGAGCCCCCCTGGACTCAGTGCAAAGTTGCACTTGGGTCTGTATTCCTTGGGCTGGGTAGGGAAAGAGCCTGCAGGGCTTGGAAAGGGTGAGTCCTTCCCAAGTTTCTTGTCCTTTATGGCATCTGTTCCTATTGGGGCAGTGCCTTCTGGTCAAATGCCTTTCTTTCCCAGAAGGGCACACTGCTGCTGCTGCTGCTGCTGCTGCTAAATCGCCTCAGTCATGTCCGACTCTGTGCGGCCCCAGAGACAGCAGCCCACAAGGCTCCGCCGTCCCTGGGATTCTCCAGGCAAGAACACTGGAGTGGGTTGCCATTTCCTTCTCCAATGCATGAAAGGGAAAGGGAAAGTCACTCAGTCGTGTCCGACTCTTTGCGACCACATGGACTATACAGTCCATGGAATTCTTGCATGAAAGTGAAATGTGAAAGTGAAGTCGCTCAGTCACATCTGACTCTTAGCGACCCCATGGACTGCAGCCCACCAGGCTCCTCCGTCCACGGGATTTTCCAGGCAAGAGTACTGGAGTGGGGTGCCATTGCCTTCTCTGAAGGGCACACTATGATACCCTTAATAGAGTGTTTTAACTACTTTCAGACCTAGACATGCATGGTGAAGGAAACTTCTCTCGATCTGTGGCCTCATAAAAATGACTTCACCTCTAAGGAGGTGAAGCCAGGCCGTACTGCATCTGTGTTAAAAGCACAGGTACAGGTCTGTGAAGAAGGCTGGGGGGGAGTAGGTAAGACAGGGCTTCAGAAAACTGCATGAAACCTGAGAAGGAGGGTATGATTAAGAGTTTATATCCCATTTCTCCTAAACATGATGATTCAGCATGGATTGCATTCACCGTCTCTCACCTTGTGGAATATACAGGAGAAGGCCAGAGCCTGACCATCCCAGGCAGCTGAAGTGGAAAGTGCCGTGTTAGGAAGGCTGAACATAAAGCCTGGACTCAGAAGGCCATGGGGACATTGCATGACCTTACAGGGTGCTACAAAACTTGGGGGATGGAAAAATTAGGGAAGATCAGACTGCCAGGAGGCTGAAAGAGGGCATCTTGGGCAGGATGACATCTCTCAGGGACTCTTGATGGGAGAGGTCGGACAGCAGAGCCTGCAAGCAGTTGCCTAAATAAATCTCCTTTTCCAGCATTTTGCCCAGAGCTGGCTTTTACCCAGAGTTTGTTTACAATCCTGGGACATCGTTATTTTTGAAATAGATGGGGAAACAGTGGAAACAGTGTCAGACTTTATTTTTTTGGGCTCCAAAATCACTGCAGATGGTAACTGCAGCCATGAAATTAAAAGACGCTTACTCCTTGGAAGGAAGGTTATGACCAACCTAAATAGCATATTCAAAAGCAGAGACATTACTTTGCCAACAGAGGTTCGTCTAGTCAAGGCTATGGTTTTTCCTGTGGTCATGTATGGATGTGAGAGTTGGACTGTGAAGAAAGCTGAGCACCGAAGAATTGATGCCTTTGAACTGTGGTGTTGGAGAAGACTCTTGAGAGTCCCTTGGACAGCAAGGAAATCCAACCAGTCCATTCTGAAGGAGATCAGCCCTGGAATTTCTTTGGAAGGAATGATGCTAAAGCTGAAACTCCAGTACTTTGGGCACCTCATGCGAAGAGTTGACTCATTGGAAAAGACTCTGATGCTGGGAGGGATTAGGGGCAGGAGGAGAAGGGGACGACAGAGGATGAGATGGCTGAATGGAATCACTGACTCGATGGATGTGAGTCTAGGTGAACTCCGGGAGTTGGTGATGGACAGGGAGGCCTGGCGTGCTGCGATTCATGGGGTCGCAAAGAGTCGGCCACGACTGAGTGACTGAACTGAACTGAGTATCACAGGATTAATATCAGGCAGGCTTTCTGCAATAACTGTGATGCACTACTGCCCTCTGCTGGATAAAAGAGGTACAGCATGGTTTATGAAAAGCAAACTCAATGAGGTTTGGAAGTTCTGGCGGTGTTGCTAGTGAGTGGTTGTGGAGGTGACTTGGGCTTCAAAATCACTGCAGATGGTGACTGCAGCCATGAAATAAAAGACACTTGCTCCTTGGAAGAAAAGCTATGACCAACCTACACAGCATATTAAAAAACAGAGACACTACTTTGCCAACAAGTTTCCGTCTACTCAAAGCTATGGTTTTTCCAGTTGTCATGTATGGATGTGAGAGTTGGACTATAAAGAAAGCTGAGCGCCAAAGAATTGATGCTTCTGAGCTATGGTGTTGAAGAAGACTCTTGAGAGTTCCTTGGACTGCAAGGTGATCAAACCAGTCAATTCTAAAGGAAATCAGTCCTGAATATTCATTGAAAAGACTGATGCTGAAGCTGAAGCTCCAATACTTTGGCCACCTGATGCTTAGAACTGACTCTTTGGAAAAGACCCTGATGCTGGGAAAGATTGAAGGCAGGATAAGAAGGGGATGACAGAGGATGAGATGGTTGGATGGCATCCCCGATGCAATGGACATGAGTTTGGGCAAGCTCCGGGAGTTGGTGATGGACAGGGGGCCTGGCATGGTGCAGTCCATGAGGTGGAAAAGAATCGAACACGACTGAGTGACTGAACTGAACTAGACTGATGGAGGTGACACCTTGCAAGGGCAGGTACTTTGGTCAGATGCTCTCTGTCCTTCATTTCTATCACTCCGTGGTCTCTGGAATCTACCAAAACATTCTGGTCAACCACTTTGATCTTTGCTAAGTATGAAAAAAAAAGAGTGAAGAACCCGCAGTGATTTCCAAGCTGATTCTGAAGGTTTAGGACACAAAGGAAATCTTCATTTGACAAAAAAAATCATACAATTTAAGTTTAGACTATTTTAGTCTTGCAGTGGGTTCCTTCTAGAGGGTTGAAAAAAATTGTGCTTCTGATGCTTTTTCCTCTAAGTCAAAACCATTCTATTATCTTAACTGATTCACTTGGAATTCCCTTCCCTATGAAAAAGTCTATCAAAGACAACCTCACAGAATTAGAGATTCCACAGTATGTAAGTTTCCCAAGGATAAGTCCTTTGTTCAGTGCCATTTTCTCAGCTTCCATCACAGTGTCTGGCACCTCATAAATACTCAGTAAACAGTTATAAAATGACTGACCAAGTAAATGAATACTTGAAAATCACCCAATACTTTTCAAACTGCCAGTGTATCCCCTTTACTAGGTCTTTAAATCATCTTAATGATCATGACAACCAGAATTTATTTTTAAAAAAGAAATAGAATATTAATTATCAGGATGCATCAAATGTTAAATGGGTGAAATTCAGTGGAAAAACATTTTAAGATGTATTCAAATACACCCATTGGTATTGTGGGTATTACTGTGGTCAGAGTCAAAAAACTTGGAAAGTGATTACCACCACCCAGCCCCTCATTTCACTGGTGCAAAATCCCCACGTCAAAAGAGATTAAGGAAACGTGGGTGAATGACTGGTTACTAATTGGGTATTTCTTACACTTAATCCCAATCCTCGCACAGCTGGGAAAGATATTCCTCCTTCAGCATGTGAGGGATCATTGATTCTGGCATCCTGTTTTTGAGACCTCTCTGCCTTATTATTTCACAGGATGGAGAAAGAGATGTGTTAGAGTGATGGTACAGTAATGTTGATTACAGGTTTGAATTCCAAATGCAGATAGGACGTGAATCCACTGATTCAGGTAAATGACAACCTTGAACATGGGGAGATGTCTTTGGTGCCTCCTCTCCCACTCAGCGGAGAAGGCAATGGCACCCCACTCCAGTACTCTTGCCTGGAAAATCCCATGGGCAGAGAAGCCTGGTAGGCTGCAGTCCATGGGGTCGCTAAGAGTCGGACACAACTGAGCGACTTCACTTTCACTTTCATGCATTGGAGAAGGAAATGGCAACCCACTCCAGTGTTCTTGCCTGGAGAATCCCAGGGACGGGGGAGCCTGGTGAGCTGCCGTCTATGGGGTCGCACGGAGTCGGACACGACTGAAGTGACTTAGTTTAGCTTATCTCCCACTCAACATCTCGATCCATTCTTCATCCTTCTCTCTTCTCACATGTGCAGCATGGAACAGAATGTACACAGCATGGAACAGAACATAGGCAGCATGAGACAGAAAGTAACAAGCCATGTTGAGAGTGCTGAGAGCCACGTTCATGTCCTCCCTGAGTCATGAATGTTTCTATGAACTTGGACAAGTTACACGAGTTTTTTTTTTTTTTCCTTACATGTGTTTTTGGTTTTTTTTTTCATCTTTACATTGAGAAGGCTGGGCCAGAATTAGTGATCATTAATTGCTTTGAAAACCTAGCGAAAGCTGTCCTGTCTTCCCCAAAAGCACATACTCACAGGTATAGATTTCAGCTATGACTTTATGGAGTTAGGGAGCCTCAGCGGGTCTCAGGTCTACAGCTGTCCCATCTCTGAAATCTTACATAAGGAGGAATCCATATCATAGCTCCCCGGAAGCAGAATGATGTGTTGGTTGAAAGTATTGACTGTAGAAAGCTCTTCAGGACAGACAACCCATTTTTACCAATAAATGAATTGCAGGGAAGGGGACAAAGAGTGAAGTGGAAGGGAAACCAATAGATTAAAAGTCTTCAGTGACAAATTAACCAGCTGCAATGTATGGGCCCTGTTGAGATTCTAATGTAAACAAATACACTTTAAAAATAACGATGCCATTAATGAGACTGCTGGGAATTTGAACGCGAGAATGTTAAGGAATTGTTCTTCAATATTTTAGAAATGATCGGTATGGTGGTTTTGCAAGAATGTCTTCATCTTCTCTAAAAACTTTTAGAGATACATACCCAAGTGTGTATGATGGAGAAAACGATAACATGTCTGGTATTTGCTTTAAAATAATATGAGAAGTGAGTCAGGGTAGATGAAGCCAGATTGCCCATTAGTTGACCTTTGTTGACATGATTAAACACTTTACTAAATACTTCTGTCTATTTTTGAATATATTGAAATTTTCTATAACAAAAAGTTAAAATTAAAAAAAAAAAAAAAGTATGGACTCTGGAGCCAGATGGCCTGGGGCTGGGCCCTGATTCTACCACTTAGCAGCTCTGTGACCTGTGGGAAGTGCCCAGTGACTGCCTTAATGTGGTCTGGGGGACTCTCCTGAATGGGCTGTTTGAAGAGAGACAGGGAACTGGAAAAATAATGATCAACTGAAGACAGAGAAAGGGGCAAGTGTGTTGGGCATGTTAAAGCCTGCGTAACATTTAGGAAGCTTGGTAGCTATCACTTAAGTCTTTCTTTCCGCTTTCCTCTTGGACTCTCCAAACTCTCAAAAAACATCTCATAGATACACAAAGGCACACAGACACACACATAGACAGATGCACACAGAACAGACACAGAGACACAGACACACGCACACACACCTACACACCCCACATCCTTTAGCAGGTAGGAGGGACTCCAAACTCTGAGCCTGGGTTACGGAAAGGAACCTGTTTCCCCTTTGTGCCATGGAGGAGGCTGGGGATCAGGGTTTCCCTCAGCGCCCTGGACCGTGTCCGGTTCCCCTGGTCACCATCTCCTTTTGACACCACGGGGACGGAGAGCAGACTGTGACTTTGCAGCCGTGGCAGGTGGATGGGTGGCTGTGGGAGATGAGAAGAGGCCAGGACCCCAGAGGGAACTTGCCAAGGGGGCCCAGGTGCCCCGGCTTCACCGGGGTGGGGTCGGATGTGTGGGAACTCCTTTAGCGGCACTGGGACCGGCTGTTCGGAATGTCTTCTCTGAATTTAACCTCCCACCACATGCGTGATAAGCTTCCCGGAGTATCTCCACTGAGTTTACGCGTGAGACCACAGATCTGCGCCTCCCTTTAGTGGGTGTGGGTGGCGAGGCGGGGGTCTCCGTGTTCTCGTCTCCCCCCAGCCCTTCTCGAGCCTGCTGAGCTGAGAGATCCACGCCACTGGGTGGCCAGACTGTGTCAGTTGACGGAGGTAAAAGCTGAGATCGCCTGGAACAGGTGTTAACATCCTAAGGCAGCCATTGCACAGCAGCAGAACCGAGGAGCTTAGACTGCACACATTATGCTCCAACCTTTCTGGAAGCCGGAAATCAGACATCACGTTCCCCGCAGGGTCACCCCTCCCCTCCCGGCCTCTGGGTGTTCCCACCACCCCTCCAGCCTTGGCCTCCATCATCTCCGCTGTTCTTCCCGCGTGTCTCTGTGCGCCATCCCGGGGCCCTGCATCCTCACCTTTTCTCCGTGTCTCTCTCTTCTATAAGGACATTGGTCACACTGCATTAAGGGGTCACCCTACTTCAGTATCACCTCCCAATCACTCACATCTGCAGCTGTCATTTCCAAAGACGGTCGCTTTCTGAGATCCTGGGGATTAGGACGTCAACATATCTTTGGGGGAGACATAATTCAAGCTGTAATAGATGTGAGTCAAGAAGTAAAAACGAAGAGGGGGATAAACTGGGGGATTGGGGTTGACATATACATACTACTATATATAAAATAGATAACTAATAAGGACCAGGGCTTCCCTGGTGGTTCAGCTGGTAAAGAATCTCCCTGCAATGTGGGAGACCTGGATTCAGTCCCTGGGTTGGGAAGATCCCCTGGAGAAAGGAAAGGCTACCCATTCCAGTATTCTGGCCTGGAGAATTCCACAGACTGTATAGTCCGTGGGGTTGCAAAGAGTCAGACACGACTGAGTGGCTTCCACTAAGGACCTATTATATAGCACAGGGAGCTCTACTCAGTACTCTGTAATGGCCTATATGGGAAAAGAACCTAAAAAAGAGTGGATATATGTCTAACTGATTCACTTTGCTGTATTCCTGAAACTAACACAACATTATAAATCAGTTCAGTTCAGTTCAATCGCTCAGTCGTGTCCGACTCTGCGACCCCATGAATTGCAGCACGCCAGGCCTCCCTGTGCATCACCAACTCCCGGAGTTCACTCAAACTCACGTCCATCGAGTTGGTGATGCCATCCAGCCATCTCATCCTCTGTCGTCCCCTTCTCCTCCTGCCCCCAAACCCTCCCAGCATCAGAGTCTTTTCTAATGAATCAACTCTTCGCATGAGGTACCCAAAGTACTGGAGTTTCAGCTTTAGCATCAGTCCTTCCAAAGAACACCCAGGACTGATCCAACTATATGCCAATAAAAAAAGAAGCAATAAACGAGTGAGTGGAGCAGTAGGGTTTCCTCCACAGGCTGACAACCTGGGGACCACATACATGAAAGGATTAGGCTTCCAGCCTGTCAGGGTGGGTCTGTGCACTGCAGAAAGTTTCTCCACTGATGCCTATCATGGTCTGTGATGTGCAGAGGGTGGAAGGAGGAACTCTCACCAAAATACCCACAGAACCATGGGGGAATACATACATCTTAGTCTGTGATGGGTGGAGAACAACTGCTCTCCAGGGCAGTGAGCCTCCACTCTGGTGAGAAATTTCAGGAGCTGACGGGGAGGGTGGGCGAGTTTAGATAGAATCCACAGCCCCCTGTTCAGGGGGGAGTGATAGAAATCATAATGGTTACAACAACAATCGCCACTTGCACTGATTGAGCACAAAGTTCATGCTGTTTCCTCCCTCCTACAGCAAAATTAGTCAAATTCTGGGCTCATTTGTTCTTGACTGAAAAAATGCTGAATGGAGATGTTTGCTATTAAGTTGCCTTTAAGAAACTGTTTCGGAGAAGGCAATGGCAACCCACTCCAGTACTCTCGCCTGGAAAATCCCACGGATGGAGGAGCCTGGTAGGCTGTAGTCCATGGGGTCACCAAGAGAGTCAGACATGACTGAGTGTCTTCACTTTCACTTTTCACTTTCATGCATTGGAGAAGGAAATGGTAACCCACTCCAGTGTTCTTGCCTGGAGAATCCCAGGGAGGGGGAGCCTCGTGGGCTGCCGTCTATGGGGTCACACAGAGTCGGACATGACTGAAGTGACTTATGAGCAGCAGCAGCAAGAAACTGTTTTAGCCAGAATGGTGCTCTGAGTGACTCTGAGAACTAGGGTACTTTTAACAGGTTGAGGATGAACCAGTGGATGTTGGCAATTTGATCTCTGGTTCCTCTAGTCTCAGTAGTCATATATAGATGTGAGAGTTGGACTGTACAGAAAGCTGAGTGCCAAAGAATTGATGCTTTTGAACTGTGGTGTTGGAGAAGACTCTTGAGAGTCCCTTGGACTGCCAGGAGATCCAACCAGTCCATTCTGAAGGAGATCAGTCCTGGGTGTTCATTGGAAGGACTGATGCTGAAGCTGAAACTCCAATACTTAGGCCATCTGATGTGAAGAACTGACTGTTTGGAAAAGACCCTGATGCTGGGAAAGATTGAAAGCTGGAGGAGAATGGGACGACAGAGGATGAGATGGTTGGATGGCATCACCGACTGGATGGACATGAGTTTGAGTAAGCTCTGGAAGCTGGTGATGGACAGGGAAGCCTGGAGTACTGCAGTCCATGGGGTTGCAAAGTGTCAGACACGACTGAGCGACTGAACTGAAGTTGAAGAAAGCTTCACAGGAGAAACATAGGGAATTGACGTGAGCAGGCTTGGTTGTTCTTTGAGCTGCCTGCAGTCCTTGGAGGTTACCCAGGTGGTTGCAGCCTCTGAGACTCATGTGACCAGGTCTGCAGGGGATTCTAGCACAAAGAATATTTAAGAATTTCACTATTGGTGGTAGCCTGGATGGGGAGGGAGTTCAGGGGAGAAGGGATACATGTATATGCATGGCTGAGTCCCTTCACTGTTCACCTGAAACTGTCACAATATTGTTAATCGGCTATACCCCAATACAAAATAAAAAGTTTAAATTAAAAAAAAAATTTTTTTTAAAGAATCTCACCATTGGTATTATACCAATAATCACAGCCTAGGGACTTTTCTTGACCAAAGTATCCAGAAATGAAATACGAACTGCCTTTATTTCATTTATCTTGAAAAAAGTAAAAAAAAGATCCTCATGACATTTCCCTTTCAATTCTATACTGTTTCCGGTTCACCCAGTTGGCAACAAGAAAGTTAGACCAAAGGGCCTTCTACATTCACTTTGTTTTTGTGGCTAAGAATATGGACTCTGGATCAAAGGCCTGAGTTTCTGTGAGATGCTATTACTTAACATTCTGGGGAAACAGTCTGGGGAAATTTTTACTTAATCTGCCAATTTTCTCATTTATAAAGTAGGGACCATAACGTACCTACTTCCCAGAGATTATATGAGGGTTAAAGGAAAGAATTTAAGCAAAGAGCTGAGTGAAGGACTTGGCGCAGGGTGAGCACTAAATAATGTAAACTGTTCAAGTTATTATTATTCCTTATTTGCAGACTCTGTCCTGGACGTTTCATTGCACTTCTACCTGGAGGATTACCCAGAGCGGGGGAGACCTGGGTACAAACCAGAGTCAGTAGAACTTAAGGAAACATCAAAGCCTGTCTGGGAATGGAGGTCAGCATTCTAGGCACTAAAAAAATGGCAGGAAATCTGGGAAGAAACCTGTGAGCACAGGGGTGTGTCCGCAGAAAAGCAATCTATTGAGCCAGGCCCACAAATGGGATAACTTAATGATAACCTGGTTTTGTGTTACCATTGGCAAGCCACAGCATCTGCCCCGTGTTCTACCAGCAAAGCTCATGTGCAATTAGCAATGAGTCCACATAGATAAATGCCTCCTCTATAATTTTGTCAGATAGGATTCTCCCCTGGTATTTTCCCACCTGAAATCACAGTAGAAGACCGAGTCCTAACACAGCCCTCACAGTCTGTCCTCAGATGATGACTCCTCCAACCTCTCCATTCATACAGGTTCTCAGTTCAGTTCAGTTCAGTTCAGTCGCTCAGTCGTGTCCGACTCTTTGCGACCCCATGAATCACAGCATGCCAGGCCTCCCTGTCCATCACCATCTCCTGGAGTTCACTTAGACTCATGTCCATCGAGTCAGTGATTCCATTCAGCCATCTCATCCTCTGTCGTCCCCTTCTCCTCCTGCCCCCAATCCCTCCCAGCATCAGAGTCTTTTCCAATGAGTCAACTCTTCGCATGGGGTGCCCAAAGTACTGGAGTTTCAGCTTCAGCATCATTCCCTCCAAAGAAATTCCAGGGCTGATCTCCTTCAGAATGGACTGGTTGGATCTCCTTGCAGTCCAAGGGACTCTCAAGAGTCTTCTCCAACACCACACTTCAAAAGCATCAATTCTTCAGCATTCAGCCTTCTTCACAGTCCAACTCTCACATCCATACATGACCACAGGAAAAACCATAGCCTTGACTAGATGGACTTCTGTTGGCAAAGTAATGTCTCTGCTTTTGAATATGCTATCTAGGTTGGTCATAACTTTTCTTCCAAGGAGTAAGCATCTTTTAATTTCATGGCTGCAGTCACCATCTGCAGTGATTTTGGAGCCCCAAAAAATAAAGTCTGACACTGTTTCCACTGTTTCCCCATCTATTTCCCATGAATGATGGGACCGGATGCCATGATCTTTGTTTTCTGAATGTTAAGCTTTAAGCCAACTTTTTCACTTTCCACTTTCACTTTCATCAACAGGCTTTTTAGTTCCTCTTCACTTTCTGCCATAAGGGTGGTGTCATCTGCATATCTGAGGTTATTGATATTTCTCCTGGCAATCTTGGTTCCAGCTTGTGCTTCTTCCAGTCCAGGGTTTCTCATGATGTACTCTGCATATAAGTTAAATAAGCAGGGTGATAATATACAGCCTTGACGTACTCTTTTTCCTATTTGGAACCAGTCTGTTGCTCCATGTCCAGTTCTAACTGTTGCTTCCTGACCTGCATACAGGTTTCTCAAGAGGCAGGTCAGGTGGTCTGGTATTCCCATCTCTTTCAGAACTGTCCACAGTTTATTGTGATCCACACAGTCAAAGGCTTTGGCATAGTCAATAATGCAGAAATAGATGTTTTTCTGGAACTCTCTTGCTTTCTCCATGATCCAGCGGATATTGGCAATTTGATCTCTGGTTCCTCTGCCTTTTCTAAAACCAGCTTGAACATCAGGAAGTTTATGGTTCACATATTGCTGAAGCCTGGCTTGGAGAATTTTGAGCATTACTTTACTAGTGTGTGAGATGAGTGCAATTGTGCAGTAGTTTGAGCATTCTTTGGTATTGCCTTCCTTTGGGATTGGAATGAAAACTGACCTTTTCCGGTCCTGTGGCCACTGCTGAGTTTTCCAAATTTGCTGGCATACTGAGTGCAGCACTTTCACAGCATCATCTTTCAGGATTTGAAATAGTTCAACTGGAATTCCATCACCTCCACTAGCTTTGTTCGTAGTGATGCTTTCTAAGGCCCACTTGACTTCACATTCCAGGATGTCTGGCTCTAGGTGAGTGATCACACCATCGTGATTATCTGGGTCGTGAAGATCTTTTTTGTACAGTTCTTCTGTGTATTCTTGCCACCTCTTCTTAATATCTTCTGCTTCTGTTAGGTCCATACCATTTCTGTCCTTTATTGAGCCCGTCTTTGCATGAAATGTCCCCTTGGTATCTCTAATTTTCTTGAAGAGATCAGGATCCTTGCAATTCTTCCCTCTGCTGGAGAATAAAACACAGCTATTTCCCTGCCTCTTTCTGTAGTCTCCCCTGATCCCAGTTAAAGCTGCACACTCACCCTATCCCTCTGCCTCCTCCTGCCTTGCTTTCTCCTTGGCACCATCACCTTCTAACACATTAGCTATTTTTTAATGGCCACACAGCTTGCAGGATCTTAGTTCCCTGACCAGCAATTGAACCTGTGCCCTTGGCGCTAAAAGCGTGGAGTCCTAACCACTACGCCACGAGGGAATTCATGGCTTGTTGTCTTCCCTGGAGGCTCAGACAGTAAAGAATCTGCCTGAAATGCAAAAGACCGGGGTTCCACCCCTGGGTAGGGAAGATTCCCTGGAGAAAGGAATGGCTACCCATTCCAGTATTCTTGCAGAGAGAATTCCATGGACAGAGGAGCCTGGCGGGTTACAGTCCATGGGGTCACAAAGAGTCGGACACAGCTGAGTGAGTAACACTCCCCTTTGCTGAGCGAAAGTGTCCATCAGGGCTGGAATTTGTTTTGCCCATGGCTGCATCCTGGTGCCTAGATCAGGGCCTGGCATCTGCAGGCTCAGTGTTTGTGGAGTGACTGCCATTGGATCAGGATGTTCCACAGGCTGGCTCTGCCTCCCGCCAAAGCCTTTCTAGCAGAGGACTCTCTGAGGGTTTGCTTCGCATTTCAGAGTTCTTTCAACCAGAGATAATGTATCTTTGGCTTTGTATCATGAGCCAGTATCCCAGCCACAGTGCCATTACAAATGTCAGAAGGGAGTGTCACATGACTGAGAGCTGAGCCAGACTTGATTTTTTTGTACTCTACAGAATCAAAGTATTAGGTTGCCCAGGAGTTCCTAATTTCCTGCTTTTCAGGAAGTTCTATATTACACTGCTCATTAACTTATTGACAACATTTTGACATGACTTATCCTTACTCTGAAAGGATTCATTTTAATGATGGGCCAATGATGTATCTTTTTTCTCTATTTTATAGCATTTTCATTAAAAGTTTTTTTTTTAGTATCAGTTTTTTTTTTTTTTTTTGGCTGTGCTGGTCTTCCTTGTGGTGTAAAGGATTAGTTGCGATGCTGCTTGTAGAATCTTAGTTCCCTGACCAGGGATCAAACCTTCATCCCCTGCATTGGAAGGCAGATTCTTAACCACTGGACCACCAGGGAAATCCCTGGCATCTTCTTTAAAAAGCATGTATTATTTTAAAATGAGAAATAACCAATGACTTTGGGAGGGGGTAGGGATTCCTACTGAGTATGCATACCTCTTTTATGAGGTAAAGACTTGCCTGAATTTCTTATCTGGCCTCTGATCAATTTCTATTGATTAAGGAGGCAAAGAACTCTGGTTGGTAACACAGCCTCTAGGCAGAGAACGCTATTTTCTTCCTGTTATCGTGATAACAGAATCACCTTTTCCACAGCTATTTAAATCTAATAGGCCACAGAATCCTTTGGCTGTTGGGTGACACATTTCAAACCATAGTTACCTATTATGATATAATGCTCCCCAGGTGTGGTACTAGTGGTAAACAATCCGCCTGCCAGTGCAGGAGACATAAGAGACGTGGGTTCGAAGATCCTCCGGAGTAGGAAATGGCCCACTCCAGTATTCTTGCCTGGAAAATTCTATTTTTCAGGCAGAGGAGCCTGGTGGGCTACAGTCCAAGGGGTCACAAAGGATCTGACACAACTGAGTGACTCGAGCACACACAGTATACAATAGTATAATTCATAATTTTTAGGCTTCAAAAAATATAATCCATCAATTCAAAAAGCTTGGAATATTTAACACCATTGTCCATGAGATCAGAAATATTTATTCAATTAGATTGAAATCCTCAGAAAAATCAACTCCATAGCTTTTGAGGGGAGGGAGGTGCCATTTGATCTACTACCAAGTGGGGATTTGGGGAGGGGCAGGTATTTTGGGAGCTTGGGGAGGGAGATTTCTTTTTTTAAGCTTTTATATTTTCCTACCTCTAGGTGGCTATGAAGTGTCCTGGTCTCCTTCTGACAATGTTTGTCTAGATAAAACTTTTCTTTAAGACAGACCTTGTCAAAGACACAAGGTGGCTGTTGAGAGTACAATAACCCATTTACAAAATGTTTAATGGTCATTTGTGTAAGTCGATTTATATAAACAGAAAACAGCTCTATGTTTTCTTTGCCAAGACATCAAGCGAAACACTAGGACCAACACCATTAGGCTGAGGCTTTGGGGACAATGGCCGTACCTCCTCTGAATGAGACTTGAGCGCCACCTGGAGGACTCACTTGAAACTACAGCACGGCAACGGAAGAATCTCATGTTTTCAAGCAACCCGGTACAATTGGGGAACTGATGGACAGCAGAGGCAGGAAAGAACTGCCTCCATTCCGTGGTTTGAGCTCCTACTATTTCAAGCTTCCATCGGAGGATTGAGAGTAGTGTTACTGAGTGAGGTACTTTCAGCCGAGGTGGGAGATAAAACCATAACATCTGAAGAGCAGCAACATTAGCTTCTTAGTAAATACAGGTCAGGAAGTGTTTGCAAGAGGGAATCAGGCAAATAGTTGCCCAATTTGTTGCATCTTGCTATCCCCTCTCCTTACGTTGAGTAGAGGGGTACACACAATATCCACTTTATTCCCAAGATATAACTGACTGATAGTTAAGTTTTTTTAGAGGCATTTACATTTTAATAGATTGAAAGTCTTAGTAAAAAAAAAGAAAAAAAGAGACAGAGAGAGATAATAGCAGAATTTCCAGTAGATGTCAACTGTTGGCTTTGGTAGAGTAAGAAAAACCATCTCCTTCATTAAATACTTAATTATTCCTTTTAAACAAACAAGGTCGCTTCCTTACTGATTCAGTCATTTTAATGAAATTGTTTTAAAAGGAGTGTGTAACCCTCAAGAATCTGAATAGTGAAAAACGCCTGCATTTCCCGTTTCTGTATTTCTCCTGAGATACTGGAATTTCTAATGAGATAGTAGTCTCCTACCTCAATGCTTTTCAAATATCTCTGGTGAAAAAATACTTTTTCTTTTTAAATTTCCAATCACTTGGTGGACCAATGCTTGGGTAAATTAAAATCAAAATGTTATGAATTTTATGTTCATATCTAAAAACTTAGTGTCGCTCTGTATGTGTCACAGACTGTTTCGTGTGCAGACTGGCATTGGTCTGTGGATGGCATAGAGAATCACCCCTCTAGTCTCTCTTTAAAAATACTTGCATTTGGCCTACAGATCTCTGCCCACCATAGCCACTATGGTTACATTCAAGAGCTTGACTTACACTTTTCTTTTAACTTTTACAAGAAGAGAGTCTCCAAATCCATAATTATGAACATTTCAGATGCTTTCTTGTCTCCATTTTAAACTGACCCTCTACCTGCACTGTGTTGATGCAACTTTCTATTCCTTTGTTTATCAGTTCAATCCCGTTCAGGGTCCCTAACTTTACTGGCGGGGAATTTGGCCTGGATGCCAGAAGCTCGTGTAAGACACATGGGTAGCACAGAAGTTCAGATATTTGAGGATTCCCAGGAGGAATCCACCAGGAGGAAACAACATAGCTGACAAGACATATGCTTTCTCTTTTTTTGGCTGCCCACGGCACATAGGATCTTAGTTCCCCAACCAGGAATTGAACCCACACCCTCTGCAGTGGAAGTGTAGAGTCCTATTCACTGGACCACCATGGGATTCCTGCTGTACTTTCTTGATATAAAGATTATAGGAAAGCTTCAGTTGAACTTTTCTCCCCCAAAAAACACAGGTCGAAAGAGTCTTCTGACGGATAAGCGATTCCAGTGTTCTGAGTTTCTTTCATCCGCTGGTTGAAAGGCAATGAATTCTCTTTTCTTATCCCAATAACCTCAAACAGGAAATTCCACATGGCGGTGTATTAAGTGTTTGTAAATTTTCATTTATAAGGCACAAACCCTACACATCTCTCAAGAGAAAGGGAAAAAAAAAGATGCGAAGACAGTAACCTAGGAAGAGAGGAGGTTCATCAAACTGGAGTGAAAAGCCACCTCCCTTTTTAGTAAACAGAGACCTTATACTGATAGGAAATGCAGTCTTTGGGGAGGGTTTCAATGCAGCCCCCTTCCCTGGATCACTGCAGAAGGCGGTCCTCAGGGGGCTGCGAAGCCAGGACACATCAACTGTAAGAACCCACCCCCAACCCCCATCCCACAGAAGCTGCTGGCCAGTGATGTCCTAGCCGAACATTCTGCCTACAGGGTGCTCAATTCACCAGCCTCACCCAAAGGAGCCTTCGGGGACCAACCTTGCATGAGTACACACACATGCCTGTTCTGGGGCTTGATTTAAGCTGCTCTAAGCTGAGGTACAATGCTTTCCCAAGGACCGTGAACTAGGATAGTTACATGGGTCCTTCATGGGGCAGCATCTATTTAAGAGGCTGGACCTTGAGTTCCTCTTGAAATAATCAGATCCCTAGAACCAATTCACTCTACCAGGGGCTTTTTGAACATGCTGGTCAAAATCTGGAGAAGATTATCTGAAGAAAGCTCCAGATCTTCTGGCATGTAAGGCAGCCCTAGTAGATATCAAGTAATCCTGCAGTGCACAGGGATAAAACAGAAGGGTCCCATGACACCAAACAGTAGCCATGCTTACTGGCTGGGCCTCCTGATGGCTCTTGGCACTGTATTTTCTAGTACCGTTTCCATTAGTATTATATGAGAGTAAATATCCTGAATGTCTGCCTGGATCCAAGCATTTCCCGGAAGCATGACTGCTTCATCGTCCTCGCTATGCCCATGCAAGGTACAGCTGGGAGTGAATAGCACTCTGGAGAAAACAGCCAGGCAGACATCATCCTGAGAAAAGCGGGCTAGAGAAGGGACCAGAAGTCAGACGAATCCAGTATCCAATCACCAAAGACCAGCATCGCAGAAGAATGCCCATTTCAATACAGTGTGGTCCAGCCACCTTGTAATTTTTTCAGTCCAGTTAGATTTTCCCTTTAGTCCAGGGCTGGCCCCCGGAGGCCACAGTCAGATTTCTACTCAACTTTCAGGCATGAAGATGGTTCTTAATTCCGTGTCCAACGAACCTTAGCCGAGGTCCCTTCCCTTCCTGTGTCTCGCAAGGCTACAGCCCAGAGGATGAAAGATAAACCTTTCATTCACGACAATGATAACAAAACTCTTGGAACCTTTGGCGTCCCAATGCCATAGCCATAGCCACCCTTGGAAATATGTACTCATTTAAAAGCCCACTCTTAAAAACACAAAGTCATCTCCTACTGTTGACTCAAGTTCTCCCCAAATCACGACAGGCTGCCTCCACACCGCGCCCCACCTGGCAGCCTCAGGAATCTTTCTTGGTCAGTCTGGCCTTGATTTTTTGTCTCAAGAAGGCTGCAGTGCCTGCACTGCAGCCCACCACAAGGAAGAAGGAGAGGCAGGCCAGGTAGATGGACAGGGGGCTGTGGCGTGGCAGGTAGATGTCCTGTCGCCCCTTATAGTCCAGGAGGATGGCCTCCAGCTGGGAGAGTGTGCAGACAGACAGAAAGGTGTGGAAGATCTGGTGCCCATGGCCCACGATGTCACAGGAACCAGGGAAGTACTTCTCTGGAACCGGGCAGGAGAAGAAGTAGGCACTGACCAGGAAGAAGATGATCTGGAGGGTGTGGTACCAGGCCGCTGGGTCCTGGCAGCCAGACAGGTGGCATAGAACCACACGATGTACCACGGGGCTGATGTCCAGGATGTAAGCCAGCCCGGACGGCACCACCTGGCAGATCTTCCTCATGACCGGGTAGGGCCGGCGGTAGCGGTACTTGGCGTAGCAGCAGCCGGCGCAGGATAACCAGCCACAGAAGGCGGCGGCGGGCAGGAAGAGGAGCCAGAAGTGCTCGTACCAGGCTTGGTCGGAGGTGTAGAAGAAGTGGACCAGGGCGCTGCCGTACTGGTAGACGCTCACGCCCACGTAGTCCACGAAGTAGAAGGTGTAGTGCGAGAGCTCCGACTTGGACTGCAGCAGGTGGGCCAGGAGGCTGAAGGTGAGGTACGTGATGGAGGACAGGACATAGACGAGCAGGGGCAGCGTGTAGGCAGAGGCCCACGGCAGGCCCTCGGCCTCCACAAAGGCCCAGAACCGCAGGAGGACGGCCAGGGCCGCCAGCAGGTGAGTCCAGACGTTGACCACCTCATTGTGTTTCTGAAAGAGGCTGAAGAAGTAGTAGCGCCACTCATGGCCGGTGGGGCGGTACCCGGCGCGGATGTAGGGCTCCCGGAAGAGCTGGGGCACGTCGGTCTCGGGGACGGTGCCGGGCATCTTGGGCAGCCCATCCTCCAGGATCTTGGGCAGGCGTCGCAGATGCTGCCCGCTCACGGACAGGGTGCTCAGACGCTCCAGGATGGCGGTCGTCATGGCTGCCCCGGGATGCTACCTACAGGAAACAGTAAAAATGGGCAAAGATGCCGTGAGAGAGGGGCAAGTTTTCTAGTGCAGCTGGGCAGGCGGGGACTGTAGACAGCTTCTTTGAGCCTCATTCTTTTTTCATATGTAGAATAATAGAGTTGGACCAAGGTCCCTTACTGTCCTGATATTCTGATTTTGACATCTCTTCTACCCTCTACAGTGTGAGGCCAAGTTGCATCTTGTAAAATGGAATGTTGTTGCTAAGTCACTTCAGTCATATCCGACTCTGTGCGACCCCAGAGATGGCAACCCACCAGGCTCCCCCGTCCCTGGGATTCTCCAGGCAAGAACACTGGAGTGGGTTGCCATTTCCTTCTCCAAAAGGGAATGTTAGCAACCCTATTTTTATGACATCTACCAAGTAACTAAGGGTACCTTTAAAGCTTTGCTAGATGATATTTGCTAGATGGCTCAGTGGTAAAGAATCTGCCTGCCAATGCAGGAGACTCAAGAGATGCAGGTTTGATCCCTGGGCTGGGAAGATCCCCTGGAGAAAGAAATAGCAATCCACTCCAGTATTCTTGCCTGGAAAATCCCATGGACAGAGGAGCCTGGTGGGCTACAGTCTCTGGGGTCACAAAGAGTTGAACACAACGAGCACACACCCTTAAACAAGACAATATTAAAATGTAATCAGACAGGCTCTAAAAGTACAAAGTATTTTACTGAAATACAAAAATGATCAATGTTGATATGATGAATGAGAGTCTACATTTCTTGAGCACTAATCTTAAATTATCCACTAATTTCACTGAGAACTTGAAAATCTGAGATAAGCAATAGTAACTTGAAATTCAAGGTCATCCATAGGGTGGTAAAGACCAAGGAATATTCTGGGAAATCTTAAGAGTTGAACAAAATGAACATGTGGCCTAAATTTAACATGAAATCTAATTGCAAAGATTGTGTGTGTGTGTTTAAATTATGCTCTGGAAAGCAAGTAGTTTTGGACTCGCCTTTCCTGAGTACCCAAATCTGTATCCAATAAGTTTCAGGCTTCAAAAATTTAACTTGCACTTGGAATTTTTAGGTGATACATGAACCAGATGAGCACGGTGATTATTTCATAAAAGAGCTGCAAAATTTCAGATAAAGTTACTGAATAAAGCAATAGATTTTCAGTCTATCTACAGATACCTTCATATTCCTCAAACTCTTTTCTTCAGAAAAATTCAAAACCTGATTGATTCAAATGTCCTCCCTTTCTTTAGAGTCCTTTAGCAAAGGATACAGCAGTGTTTCTCAGGGCACTGCAGATTTTAGCCAAGAAAATGTCATCTTCCCATACACACTTCTTAATCAATATTAAAAGGGAAAAAAATACCTCATCGGGTCAAAAATGTAGGGCATGAAAATTAATAAAATGTAAAAAAAAAAAAGTCTAGGGAGACTTGGAGTTAAGCGTTTGGGTGGCTGCTCCCTGGGTGACTTTGGGCCAGTCACAGACCTTGCCAAGCTTCAGTCTCTTCATCTGTAAAATGGGGTGATCATTGTCCATATTGGGTGCGATGTTTTGATGGTTAAATGAGAGACTCTAAATAAAGTGAGGAGCACTCTGCCTGGCCCATCTGGGTGCTTGAATGTCAAATCCTGCTGCTATGTTATAACTGGGAGCTGGGCTCTGTGCTGGGGTATGGAGACTGATTAGATCTGCTCCCTGCCTTGGAGGAGGTCAGACTCTACAGGATGGACAGATACACAGGTAAATCATGACAGAAACCTGGGATGAGTGCCCCACGAGAGGCGAGGGCAGTTCACTGTTTCTTGTGTTTTAACAATTGATAAAATATATTTATTTAAGGACAGTACAGGGGCCACCCATAAGCGATACATGAATAGAACAGAGAACACAGATCCAAACAATTCGAATAAGAGAGATATACTTGTTGCCCACAGACCACGAGGTCTCTGTAAACAACCAAAGCAGAAGGTGGAAGGGATGGGTGAGTGGGCTTTTCCAAGTGACCCCTGAACTAACTTTTAAGGAAAAGTCAGAATTCCCAAGAGACAATGGGGAAGTGGGTTTGGGTTGGGGTGTCGGAGAAGGCAGTGGCACCCCACTCCAGTACTCTTGCCTGGAAAATCCCATGGACAGAGGAGCCTGGTAGGCTGCAGTCCATGGGGTCGCTGAGAGTCGGACACGACTGAACGACTTCACTTTCACTTTTCACTTTCATGCGTTGGAGGAGGAAATGGCAACCCACTCCAGTGTTCTTGCCTGGAGAATCCCAGGGACGGCGGAGCCTGGTAGGCTGCCGTCTATGGGGTCGCACAGAGTCGGACACGACTGAAGCGACTTAGCAGCAGCAGCAGCAGCAGTGGGGGTAGAAGATGTCCAGGCAGAGAGCAGGGTCAAAGCCCAGGCTCCCGAGGAGGGGGCCCTTGTGTGGCTGGAAGGACGACGCTGGCTCCAGAGATCTGGATCCCGTTGACATGCCTGCAGCGCCAGCCTGGGCTTTGTCATCTGGGAAGCAGAGCTAATGACATAGGACTTTATGATGTAATGCCTGTAAAGCGTTCAACATGGGGCTTGCTCCCAAATCCTCAACTGGCAAAATGTTGCCATTATTATGACATGGTTGGTGGTTGGTGCGAGAGGCAGGGGGCATTGATGAGCAGAGGGCCCAAGGCCTGCTCTATACCGGGTCCTGAGACATCTGTTTAGCCAGCACCCACCACGGATCCCCCACCAGGATCCGGCTGTGAACTGTGCCCATAGAGGAATTAAAGACACCAAGAGAAACTAAGAGTCAGTCAGAAAGACAGAAAGAGGGGAAGCGGGAAACAGAAAAAACAAAAAGGTATCATTTGAATGCCTTAATTCATTTAAAAACAAGAAAACAGAAAGAGGAAAAGCTAAGCAGTGCTTCCGCTATCAGCCAGCAGAGGGATCCAAGAGCCCGGAGTTTTAAGTTCGGTACAGCCTCGCCTCCAGCTGACCTCTGTGGCAGTTGGTGACTGAGCACAGCAGGGGAGGTGGGGCATGGGTGGGGTGCACTGGCCCTGGGATCGATGGATCCACTGCAGGGCTGGGCCTGGAACGGGACGCACCGAAGCTAAGGTCTGCATTGGCTGAGAAGCTCTAATGGGAAAGCAACGCTCGCGGGGGCTTTGGGGAGCTAAAGGGCTCTATTCTTTACACACAGGTTTCTACCATGTCTGGTGAAGCACAGAGGGAGATGAAATGAAAGTTATCAGTTTGGTTTTACTGTTGAAAAAAAAAAGAGGTGAGTCACTGGGGGTATGAGCTGTGGGAGAAGGAATCCCGGAAGAAGCTGCTTGCTATGCTCCACCCGCATTGCCCACTAAGTGCTGTGTGCTTAGTCGCCCAGTCGTGTCTGACTCTTTGCAACCCCATGGACTGTAGCCCGCCAGGCTCCTCTGTCCATGGACATTCTCCAGGCAAGAATACTGGAGTGGGTTGCCATTTTCTCCTCCGGGGTATCTTCCCGACCCAGGAATCGAACCCACATCTGCTGCATCTCCTGTATTGCAGGTAGATTCTTTACCTGCTGAGCCATCAGGAAAGCACCCTACTACCCCCTTAGATAGGCTTAACTTCACCAAGACAGAGTGGGCACTGCTTCCAGAAATAGGCATCCAAGGGCCAGCTGTAGGGACTTCCCTGGTTGGTCTAGTGGCTTGGGCTCTGCGCTCCCAGGGCAGGGGGCCTGGATTCAATCCCTGATTGGGGAACGAAATCTCACATGCCGCAACTAAGACTCAGTGCAGCCAAATAAATACAAATATTTTAAAAGGGGTGCCAGCTGTAAAGCCTGAGAGCACTCTTTGGAAGAAACCGCATCTTGACGCCGTGGCGCTGGTGCAGGCACACACACACCCAGCTTTCCCTAAGGCCCCTCCTGACTCCCCACCTCCACCCCCAAGGTGCCCTAGCTCCCACCTACCCTGGCCTTGCCTCCCCATCACACTTCTCTCCCAGCCCCTGACCCCTGGTGATGCATTCACTTCCCCACCAACAGCCAGTCCCTTTAAGGGCAGGGACTTTGTGGTGTGCAAGTTCTCAGGCTAAAACGGTTTGCAGCATATAAAATAATCATACCCTTGATCATGATTTACTGAACAAACAGTTCTTTAGGCCCAGACATACAGCACCAATTTCATTCTGTTCTGCCAGGTTGAAGGGGGAAAATAAAATCATGGTTTGTAAGTTGGGAAGTCTGGCGGTTAATATTTGCTCTACACAATGAGCTATGTGGCCATGCCCAAGACATTTAACTACTCAAGGTCATTCTCCTCATAAATAAGAGTGGGTGGGAGATGTTTTCCTGTCTCTCTACGTCTTAGACAAAAGAGTCAATAATGAAAAATGAGCAGTAGCTGAATGGTACTTTGAAAAGACAAACCCTGCACATGAAAGTATCAGCAAGATTTGAGCTAAAGAACACACAGACGGGTTACAATTAGTAACTTACATATTTTGTACCTTATGATTGATTTTAATGCAATCTTTGAAAACGGAAATGGAATTTAATAATTTTGGATACATTTATAGATTCTTCATAATACCTCCCCCAACTGCTTTATATAGAGTTTAATTAGATTTAGATTGTAATAGGATTGGAATCAAAAGTTCTGTTTCTTGAGTATAATATCTGTACCATGAAAGTACTATAAAATATTACATCATACTTTGGACTACTTAGGAGTCCAATCTTAAAGTTTATCTCGGGTTCTCCTTTAAAACTATTAATAAAGCTAATAGTTTTACACATAGAGTATGCCATCTAAAAAAAAAATTAAAAGCTGCGCATTTGGGAAATGGACATATTTGGCATTGATGATATTTTATCTGGAGGCCAAATAGAGGACTCTAAGGCAGTGATGTTCCCTAATTACGAGGGCCCTAGGGGAACTGACTACAGACTTGGAGTAGCCAATTCCCTGGAGAAGCCTGGATGAGGAATTAGCAATTCCAGCCCAACCATTCATATAGGATTTTAGGCACATGGTTCAAATTCTCTATACTTGTGTCTTTGTCCATAAAAATGAAGGAACAGTCTCTACACGTTCGAATGCTATGAAATTCTGTCATCCATCTGGGCTAGGTTTTGCTATGTGCTGAAGGTCCAGCCGTGAGCTGAAGTCACCAACCAACAGACCCAGTGACATCACCTCGTGTCACTGTCGTGGGGGGAGGAGGCTCACACAGATGGCAGGAAGGTGGCCTGCTGGTTGTTGGACAGAGAACAAAAGAGCAGCAATTTCCATCAAAGAGGGAAGAAGAAATGCTTCCAGAATCCGTAGATACCCAGCCTCACACAATGCTACAAAACCATAAATGACTGAGGAGGAACAGTGGCCAAAATGCCAGCTTGGTGTCTGTTTATAAGGCAGGGAACCCTGCTGTGAGCAGCCTTTGGTCTGACCAGAGACTTAAGTGGACTTGCAACAGCCTCAGAAAACCCCAGGACCTCCACAGTCATCCATCAAGTAAGAGGCCTCTGGGCGCACACTGAACTTGGCAGCCGTATCTGCCAAGGATCAGACCACTGTTTATAAAGTCATATTTTAAAAGGCGGCAGTACCAGCAGAATTCTATTATTAGCAGAGACAATTTTAACATGGGTTCAGACTGACCAGCTGTTAACGCATATCCACTCCATATTTAAGAAAACCTAAAAAAACAAATAGGGGCTTCCCTGGGAGCTCCTTGGTAAAGAATCTGCCTGCCAAGCAGGAGATGTGGGTTCGATCCCTGGGTTAGGATGATCCCCTGGAGGAGGGAATGGCAACCCACTCCAGTATTCTTGCCTGGGAAATCCCATGAACTGAGGAGCCTGGCAGGCTATATAGTCCACGGGGTCGCAGAGTAAGACACGACTTAATAACTGAACCACCACCACCACCAACAACAACAAACAAATAGCATTTCAGCATCCAAAACTGGGAGCTCTGATTTAATGCTGATAAATCTATACAATGGAATACTACACACCCTTTAAGATAATTATGTAGATATATTGCACTTGTTGCTATAGAGAGATGCATGTGACAGAAATGTGTGCTCCATTGTTTCTCACTGTTCTGGCACTTAGAACAGCACATAGTAGATGCTCAACAAAGACTTGAATAAATACATGAATGAAAGACATTATTACAAAGGAGCAAATTAGAAGTATGCATCCCATTTTTGTAAAGATATACCTATGGCACAGAGAAAGAATGAAATATAATCAGAACATCAATACAGATATTTCAAAGTGATGGATGAGTCAATACTATTGTATTTTTGACAATGGGTATTTACTACTTTTATAACCGGAAAAATGAACTTATTGCTGTTTTACAAATAGGAATATTTGACACAAATCTACAAAAACTGGTAAAACGATTAATCAATATATTTAATTAGTACATCCTTCTCCCCACCTGCCAAAACATTCCAGCAATATAAAGGAATATATACTTACTTGTGTTATCCTGTGGATTTCAAGCTCAACTAGTTAGTATATCATGCTAATGACCTTCTTGTCAGAAGCGTCGACTGGAGAAAAAATACACAACTTAAAAGTTGCGAATTATGTTTTATTAGCAGAACTTTCCCTAGCCCAACCTGTGTATGTCTTCTGGGTAATCGGTGGCCAAAGTTATTAAGATAAACCACTTGGAAAGTCAGAGAAAGACAATACCAGGGGAAATGTTTCTTTTTAAATCACTAAATCAGTCTTTTTAAATCATTGAGAAGAACTAAAATATGTTTTGGAAAAAGACCACATTTCCTAACTTGAAATATATGTCATTGCTAAGAACTTGATACTTCCCCAACTGAGATGATGGTGCTCTTCTGCTAACAGATGTCCTCTATTAAACAAAGCAAGTGTGTCCCTCAGGGCTAAATAAGCAAACTAGACTCCAGTCAGCAATATTTGACCGGGTAGCTTTAAACTTACAATAGATTCATGGATTTTCTTGGCAACCTTGGCTTTCTCAAGAGCACAAAGTCAGAATGTCTTTGTAAAATATTTAATTCATTATCATAAATGTACAGCTATCAATAGAAGCAGCTTTTATGTTCAGATTTTTAAAAACTTGTCTAGGAATAATTTTAGATTTACCAAAAAGTTGCAAAGATAGTATAGAGGCTTCTTATATACACTTTATCCCTAATGTTAACTAAGGTGCCAACATTGGTTGGTTCTATTAATGCAACTCTAGACTTTGTTTGGAGAAGGCAATGTCACCCCACTCCAGTACTCTTGCCTGGAAAATCCCGTGGACGGAGGAGCCTGTAAGGCTGCAGTCCATGGGGTCACTGAGGGTTGGACACAACTGAGCGACTTCACTTTCACTTTTCACTTGCATGCATTGGAGAAGGAAATGGCAACCCACTCCATTGATCTTGCCTGGAGAATCTCAGGGATGGGGAGCCTGGTGGGCTGCAGTCTATGGGGTCACACAGAGTCGAACACGACTGAAGTGACTTAGCAGTAGCAGTAGCAGCAGAACTTACTGAGGAGTCAGCCTCTCAGACTCTCTGAGGAGCCGCTCCAAAGATATAAGAAAGAGGCCTGGATATATTAGGAAATTTCTTCGGGAAAAAAAAAAATGTAGTGGAACATTAAAAGATCAACTGCTTATTTAAAAAACCAGATATCTCAAGTTAATGATGTTAATGCTTTGCGTATGGGAAATTGTAAGAGTCTGGGTTTATTGAAATTATTCCTTAGATATATATCTTAAACTTTCTAGGATCAGTATTCAGTTTTTCTCCACCCTGAATCCCCCCCAGGACTCACCTGAGGGGTAGCTGCAATGGATGAGGGCTTGATGGTGGAAAGCATTCTCTGTTAATGGAATGACAGGCAACATTTTTGCCGCAGGAGTAACATAGCTATACTTGCCACAGTGTAAGCTAAGGGTCATGGGGGTGGAGATGAGGGGGTTGGTTAAAGGAGAAAAATTGTGTAATATCTGCTGGTAAGGCTGCAATCATGTTCTCTGAGCTTCGGAAAGCCAGTACAGTATATATAATATTGTGTATACAATATTGTCAAAAGACTTTTCTTGCAGCACACAAACCCAAAGCGCCTTAATAAGCGAGTCCATCTCTGACTTTGTAGGCCCTGGCACGGCTGAATCCTGCCTATGAAAAAGGTGAGGTACACCTGTTTGCCAGGAACACATGTCACCTGGGCTCAGGGATCCCCGCCTCTGAATCTCTTCCTCTGTGGCTCTCCCTAATATGGATAGGAGAAAGAAAGTGTTAGTCACTCAATTGTGTTTGACTCTCTGCGACCCTATGAACTGGAGTCTGCCAGGCTCTTCTGACCTTGGGATTTCCCAGGCAACAACACTGGAGTGGGTTGCCACTCTCTTCTCCAGGGGATCTTCCCGACCCAGGGATCAAACCTGCATCTCCTGCATTGGCAGGCGGATTCTTTACTGCTGAGCCACCAGAGAGCCCTCTCCTCACTTGAGCAGGTACTATTTTCAAAACGCCTCATTACAGACCCAGAATGTACCTTCCACATGTAATAAGTAGCATCTGTGTTTCATGCTAGTGGTAGAATGCGGAGGAGCTGGGAACAGTTTAGAATGCATTGGGCAGTCTAAGGTCAATGGCCAGCTTGGCTGGGTGTGACGATCCTTTTCCTTCAGAGACTGCTTGTTTGGGTAAAGGTGAGCTCTACAGTCTGAACCACCTGTAATTAAAGCCTAGGGACAGGGAGCCTCTTAGGACTTTCCACAAGAGTGGAACCACTGGCTTCATTCGGCACAGTCTGGCTTCAGCTACGCAATCTCTCGCCTGCAGGAAGCTTTATTACCCAGGTTCCGCAAACCTGCTGGGACGTGGGCCAGCCCAGGTAAACCCCAAAGAGAACCACAGATTGCCACTGGCAGGAAATCAATCCTGGAAACGTACTTTCCACAGAAGAATCTGATAACAAAGGAAGGCTGGGTTGGCGCAAGGAGTTAGGTGTTTCCTAGCAATTCAGTTAACCCTTTTGCAACAAATGCCATACACTCTATCAGCGGTTCCAAGACTGGGGTTTTTCAATTTTCTAGCACGTCATTTCATTCACAGTTTTCTCTATAGACATCCTCAAGCATGCATTCCTGATCAGTTGCTCAGTCATGTGCGACTCTTTGTGACCCCATGGACTATGGCCTGCCAGGCTCCATTGTCCATGGGATTATCCCAGCAAGAATACTGGAGTGGGTTGCCATTTCCTCCTCCAAGGGATCTTCCCAACCCAGGGATCAAACTCCTGTCTCCTGTATCTCCTGTATTGGCAGGCGGATTCTTTACCACTGAGCCCCACCTGGGAAGCCCAGACATCCTCAAGGGCTTAGTAAAATTCTATACTAGCCATGGAGTTTTCTCCAGGCCATCTTGATTTCTTTCCTCCCAGAACACTTGCCTACTCATCTGTCCTACATGGTTTGATTAGCAGGATGTCTGGACTTGCATGCTACTTGCCTGCTGTGCGTGCAGACAGCCAATTACTGGGTCGCAAGTTCCTTGAGACAGAAACATAAACTTCAGTTTAGTTTAGTTCAGTTCAGTTCAGTCGCTCAGTCGTGTCTGACTCTTTGCGACCCCATGAATTGCAGGACACCAGGCCTCCCTGTCCATCACCAACTCCCAGAGTTCACTCAGACTCACGTCCATCGAGTCAGTGATGCCATCCAGCCATCTTATCCTCTGTCATCCCCTTCTCCTCCTGCCCCCAATCCCTCCCAGCATCAGAGTCTTTTCCAGTGAATCAACTCTTCTCATGCGGTGGCCAAAGTACTGGAGTTTCAGCTTCAGCATCATTCCTTCCAAAGAAATCCCAGGGCTGATCTCCTTCAGAATGGACTGGTTGGATCTCCTTGCAGTCCAAGGGACTCTTAAGAGTCTTCTCCAACACCACAGTTCAAAAGCATCAATTCTTTGGCGCTCAGCTTTCTTCACAGTCCAACTCTCACATCCATACATGACCACTGGAAAAACCATAGCCTTGACTAGACGGACCTTTGTTGGCAAAGTAATGTCTTTGCTTTTGAATATGCTATCTAGGTTGGTCATAACTTTTCTTCCAAGGAGTAAGCATCTTTTAATTTCATGGCTGCAGTCACCATCTGCAGTTTTGGAGCCCCAAAAAATAAAGTCTGACACTGTTTCCACTGTTTCCCCATCTATTTTCCATGAAGTGATGGGACCAGATGCCATGATCTTCGTTTTCTAAATGTTGAGTTATAAGCCAACTTTTTCACTGTCCTCACTTTCTGCCATAAGGGTGGTGTCATCTGCATATCTGAGGTTATTGATATTTCTCCCGGCAATCTTGATTCCAGCTTGTGCTTCTTCCGGCCCAGCGTTTCTCATGATGTACTCTGCATATAAGTTAAATAAGCAGGGTGACAGTATACAGCCTTGACATACTCCTTTTCCTATTTGGAACCAGTCTGTTGTTCCATGTCCAATTCTAACTGTTGCTTCCTGACCTGCATACAAATTACTCAAGAGGCAGGTCAGGTGGTCTGGTATTCCCATCTCTTTCAGAATTGTCCACAGTTTATTGTGATACACACAGTCAAAGGCTTTGGCATAATAAAGCAGAAATAGATGTTTTTCTGGAACTCTCTTGCTTTTATGATGATCCAGTGGATGTTGGCAGTTTGGTCTCTGGTTCCTCTGCCTTTTCTAAAACCAGCTTGAACATCTGGAAGTTTACGGTTCACGTATTGCTGAAGCCTGGCTTGGAGAATTTTGAGCATTACTTTACTAGCGTGTGAGATGAGTGCAATTGTGCGGTAGTTTGAGCATTCTTTGGCATTGCCTGTCTTTGGGATTGGAATGAAAACTGACCTTTTCCAGTCCTGTGGCCACTGCTGAGTTTTCCAAATTTGCTGGCATATTGAGTGCAGCACTTTCACAGCATCATCTTTCAGGATTTGGAATAGCTCAACTGGAATTCCATCACCTCCACTAACTTTGTTCATAGTGATGCTTTCTAAGGCCCACTTGACTTCACATTCCAGGATGTCTGGCTCTAGGTCAGTGATCACACTATCGTGATTATCTGGGTCATGAAGATCTTTTTGTACAGTTCTTCTGTGTATTCTTGCCACCTCTTCTTAATATCTTCTGCTTCTGTTAGGTCCATACCATTTCTGTCCTTTATTGAGCCCATCTTTGCATGAAATGTTCCCTTGGTATCTCTAATTTTCTTGAAGAGATCTCTAGTCTTTCCCATTCTGCTGTTTTCCTCTATTTCTTTGCATTGATCACTGAGGAAGGCTTTCTTATCTCTTCTTGCTATTCTTTGGAACTCTGCATTCAGATGTTTATATCTTTCCTTTTCTCCTTTGCTTCTCGCTTCTCTTCTTTTCTCAGCTATTTGTAAGGCCTCCCCAGACAGCCATTTTGCTTTTTTGCATTTCTTTTCCATGGGGATGCTCTTGATCCCTGTCTCCTTACAATGTTACGAACCTCAGTCCATAGTTCGTCAGGCATTCTGATGGACTTACCCATCCTTTATTCCTCTTCTCAGCAATTATCAGATGAAAGGAGGCCCAGAATGCGTCAATGGATGTTTGTTCAAAAACAAAGTGAAAGAAGACTCTCCTTTGGCCCTCTTTGCTTCTAAAGGTAAAACCGGTGAGATTTTGGATAAGGAACACATAAGGGATTTTTTCAACAGGAACATTTGACTTAGATGTTGTTTATCTGGGTGTAGTTCATCCACTTGGGAGGTATCCGTAACAATATTTAAATTGTTCACCGGGTTTCCAATCACCAGATGACTTTTGGTCCATTTCCTCCTATCATTGGTACTTTTGTGCCCAAGAATGCCTAAGCAAAGATGCAGGGAAGAGAGGCCAGGCAGAAGAAAAATAAAGTCAAAGAACACTGGAGCAGGAGTTAGGAGACCTAGTTTTTTATTCTCATTGCATAGAAAAGCAGAACAGACTGTCCTGGTTCCCTGAACAAGCCACACACTTCACAGTGCCAAGCCTCTATCTATGCCTGGCAAACCCTGCTTCTCTCTCAAGTCCAGGCTCAGATAGAACGTTCTCTGGGAAGTTCAGCAACAGCCTCAAGCAGAATTAATTGCACCCTGTTATATCCCCTTAGCCTTATGTTGTAACTGGTTGTACTTGTGTCTTCTTTACATTAAACTGTGAAATTCAATGAGTTGCACAAGGGAGTCACTCACAACATTTAAAACATGTTTTTAGTTTGTATTACTTCATCATGAGAATAACTGAGGTATAGAGAATTGAAGTGACTTATTCAAAGCTCTGAACTGAATCTGCCCTAAGGTATGGGCACTGCTTTCTGTGTTCCACCCATCAAACACAAGTGGAATAGGAAGAGCTGGATAAGTCGTGGGAGCCTGCCTGCCTGTGAGCTGATGGCAGCCTCGGAAAAAATCCTGCGTCTGGCTGGGACATTTGCCTGTGTGGTCCAGAGTCCCCTCCCAGGCATCCCAGGAGGCTCTCCTAAGGGAACCCCTCTCCTCTATGGGCTTTTCCACAGTTGAAGTAGAAACTCATGATGAGTAGCTGATCTGGTTAAAAACTCTTAGTCATTCCGCAGACGAGTTTCATTGGAAAAGGTCATTGGTTCAGATCAGCAGCTGTGAACAGGGCCCCACCCTGGTCTTCATCGCCATCATTTTACAACCACCTGCCCGCCTTGCTGGCAGTTTCTACAAGGTGGTGGCGGTTTCTCACTCAGGGTTATTGAACTCCAGGGTCTCAGATGTGATGCCCGTCCCCCCTGATCACAACCCACCTCATTTCCGGCTAGACTACTTCCTCCCACCAGCTCACAGGCTCTGGGCTCCTGGGGACCTCCAACCCTTCTTCTCTTGGTTCCCCCACCTCACTTGGCCCCACTGCCATCCCAACATCCCATTTTTAACTGAAAAACCCTCAGTAAGAGGAAGACTATTCTATCCTTTTAGTGAGATTCTGAAGTTGAGCATACTATCGGTCTTCTTCCTTTTCTTCTTTGTCAAGGTCAGCAGGAAGCAATGATCTCTTTTTTTCACGTTCTTCTAATTAACCAGGACTTTCTCTGCTTCCATTTACAAATCCTCTTCTTGGAAGTGTACTCGTAGGCACAGGACTGCACTCTCCTGGACAACTAGACACAAACTGTTCTTGGCTCCCGTAAGACAAGAACGACATTTTTTTGATCTTAGTTTTGCTCCAGGGAAATTAATGGCTAATTTAAGTTCTTTGAGACACTCTAATCAATCAGTCTGTCCAGAAGACGCCATAGCTTCATCTTCAGTACTTCGTTATAGTTGTTTAAATGCTTTCTTCGTATTAGCCACTTGGCTTCCCCTCTGGAGCATTCCATGCCCTCCATCCAGCCGCACCCTGCTGATTTCTAGTTTCTCTTTTTCCCTCAGCAGGTTCTGGGTACTGCTAGAGAAGGTCATCAAACATTACAAGACCATGTTGAATTTGTGCCTTTTCACTCCACAAGACATCACTGTATCCATCTTGAGGTCCCATCAGCACCTTAAACTTCGTGTGTTTAAAACCAGACCTCTGCTGTGTCTAGTTCTGTGACTGGTGTGACCAATCTCCTGGTCACCAAGCCTTGAAATCAAAGAGAAATTTCTTCTTTTCCTCCTCTGCTAACATTCCAGTCATCAAATTCTCTCTTTTTTTTTTTTTTAACTGCAGTATATTCCTTCTCTCACTCCCCTGCAGGCTGGTACACTGTCCCAGTTAGATTCCTATGATAACCTCTTAACTGATCTTCTTATGTCCTCCAACCTCTGGCCACAGTTTCATCTTATTTGATTTGGCTAAAGTTCTATGCTCACAAAGCCACTAGCTTTATTCTCTGCCAAATAAAGCTCACACCCATAATGCAGCCAGTCAAAATCTTCCCTGCCTTGATCCTCACCCTCAACATTATCCACTGCTGATTTCATGCAGAATGAAACAGATCAGAGTGAAGAGAACAGAACCTGTCAGAGTGCACCCCACACATTAAGGATAAATACTGCCATGAAACTCCTGGTTCCTAATATAATCTCTTACGACTGCTACTGCTGCTAAGTCGCTTCAGTCGTGTCCGACTCTGTGAGACCCCAGAGACGGCAGCCCACCAGGCTCCCCCGTCCCTGGGATTCTCCAGGCAAGAACACTGGAGTGGGTTGCCATTTCCTTCTCTAATGCATGAAAGTGAAAAGTGAAAGGGAAGTCACTCAGCCGTGTCCGACTCTAGCGACCCCATGGACTGCAGCCTACCAGGCTCCTCCGTCCATGGGATTTTCCAGGCAAAAGTACTGGAGTGGGGTGCTATTGCCTTCTCCGAATCTCTTATGAAGGGTCAGGCTATACGAAGGGTCAGGCTAATGTTTGAAAACCACTGATCTCTGTACCATTAGCTATTCCCAAACGTGCCCTGTGATTTTCTCTTTCATTTTGAAATTACAAAATGCTTGGCGTACAAGAGAAAAGTATAGAGGATGATACGACAAACAACTGCTTGTCAAATCTTGTGTCATATTAAGATTCAAAAATATATATACACGATCCAGAGAAAACTCTAATTTGAAAGGACACTTTCACCCCAATGTTCATAGCAGCAAAAACTATTTATAATAGCTGGGACGTGGAAGTAACCTAAGTGTCCATCAAGAGACAAATGGATAAAGAAGATGTGGTACACATATATAACGGAATACTACTCAGCCATAAAAAGAATGAAATAATGCCATTTGCATCAACAGGGGGTAGACCTAGAGAGATGACACTAAGTAAGTCAGAAAGAGAAAGACAAATACCCTACAATATTACTTATAGGTGGAATCTAAAATGAGCTTATTTATGAAACAGATGCCCAGACATAGAAACAAATTTACGGTTACCAAAGGGGAAAAGGGGTAGGTGAAGGATAAATTAGGAGTTTTGGATTAGCAGATACAAACCAGTATATATGAAATAAAAACAAAGTCTTACTGTATAGCATGGGGAACTACATTCAATATCCTGTAATAAACCATAATGGAAAAAAATATTAAAAAGAATATGAGTGTGTATATATATATATGTATCTAAATTACTTTGCTGTACAGAAGAAACTAACACAACACTGTACGTCAATTATACTTCAATTAAATGTATAAATGCATGTATATAAATATGTCACTACGTATGTGTTTTTTGTGTGTGCATATATACATATATATAGATGACTGTGTATACACATATGACAGGGAAGCCTGGTGTGCTGCAGTCCATGGGGTCGCAAAGAGTTGGATACAACTGAGTGACTGAACAACAACAAATAGATCATCTATGTCTACCAAACAGGTAACTGAGATCTAGCGTCCTGTAATCACTCATTCCTTTCCTCCTTTCCTCCCTCCCCAGCAGCAGGCACTACACACTAAATTTGGTGTTTTTCATTCCCACTAATGTTTTCATATGAAAATATTGAGATTATAAAAGTATATAACTACCTGTAATGATTAATTTTAAAAACACAAAATTAAAAATCCATAAATGATATATATATAGGGGTTTTTTAATCTTTATATAAACTTTGCACCTAATGTTCTGCAGCCTTCTTTCTTAATTTAATGTTTTGTGTTTTTCCCATGTTAATTGCTATGTGATTCTCTGATTCATTTTCTCTGCTGAATATTTTCCAATGTATTTGTCCCTCCTTCTATGGACAGACAGACAGGTTATTTCCTTTATTTGCTGTGACAAACAAGGCTGCAGTGTGGTCTTCTTGACAAGGCTGCAGTGTGTGCCTGGAAGGGGATTTCTTTTCAGTCAATCCTAAAGGTAATCAACCCTGCATATTTACTGGAAGGACTGATGCTGAAGCTCCAATACTCTGGCCACCTGATGCAAGGAACTGACTCATTGGAAAAGACCCTGATGCTGGGAGAGATAGAAGGCAGGAAGAGAAGGGGGTGACAGAGGATGACATGGTTGGATGGCATCACTGACTCAATGGACATGAGTTTGAACAAACTGTGGGAGATAGTGAAGGACAGGGAAGTTTGGCATGCTGCAGTCCATGGGGTCGCAAAGCGTTGGACATGACTGAGCAACCGAACAACTTCAGGTCTTGGGCCAAACTGTTCCCTTTACCTGGAAGGGCCTCCTCCCTATCTCTACCTCTGAAAACCTCACTCATCCCTAAAGTCACTTCTCAGAGGCTGATTCCTTCCGTGCCCTTCCAATCCACTGGGTCAAAGCAAAACCCCTTCCGCCACCTGCAGTTTGTGTCACAAAGTGATGCCATCACATACTTGTCCTGGGGTGGTTTGGGTACTTCTCCTATATCCCTAGCAGGCCTTATGAACAAGCACTGTCTCACATGACCTTAAGTCCATTTCCTTCACTTAGAGCCTGGCACATATATCTGTCTGGAGTGAACCCTCAGTGAATGAACACGGAGTCCACCGAGCTTGTTTTCCTTCTTTTGGTACTAAGTACTGCTCTCAGCGCTTCCCAGGTGGCTAAGTGGTAAAGAATCCACCAGCCGATACAGGATATGCAGGTTCAATCTGGGTCAGGAGGATCCCCTAGAGAAGGAAATGGCAACTCACTCCAGTATTCTTGCCTGGGAAATCCAAAGGACAGAGGAGCCTGGCGGGTCATAGTCCATGGGGTAGCAAAAGAGTTGGACATGACTTAGTGGCTAAACAACAACAACTGCTCTCAGCGTGGGATGACACATATCTAATGACAACAGTCTGCTGTATTCCTGTGCCTTTCCCCACAAGGGCAAAGAGAAGCCTGTCTCTACCATCTACATGCTGCGTTGGGAGAAGCCGGGCACTCTCAGCTTGATAACCACCTGGGGGCAGATGCCTGTAGGCAGCTGTGCGTGCGCACTCGAGTGCACTCAGTCATTCAGTCAGGTCTGACTCTTTGTGACCCCATGGAATGTAGCCCACCAGGCTCCTCCGTCTATGGAATTCTCCAGGCAAGAATACTGGAGTGGGTTGCCATTCCTTCTCCAGGGGATCTTCCTGACCCAAGGATCAAACCTGCACTGCAGGCAGATTCTTTACCACTGAACCATCAGGGAAGCCCTCTGTAGACAGCTGCTTCTGCATAAAGATCAAGGGGAGAAATCTTCCTCCTCTTCAAAGCACCCAAGATATTACATTTATGCCAAAAATTTTGTAAGAATTTTGTTCAGGGAGTTCCCTGGTGGCAGTAGTTAGGATTCCAGGCTTTCATTGCCATGGCCCAAGTTCAATACCTGGTTGGAGAACTGAGATCCTGTAAGCCACATAGGGTGGCAAAAAAAAAAAAAGTATTTTGTTCAGAACTTAAAGCAAACTGAAGGCAGATAAGATTGTTACCAAAATACAGGGTGGGGTTTAGCAGGGGTCAGTTTCTGAGCTCGGTGCTGTGCCTTTTCAGCCAACAGATGCTCATTGCCATCGTGTAGGCAGCAGGTCATACAAGATGTCTGCTCCTCTTTCCTTTACCAGGCCCCTGTGACCTTAGCAATGATCCTGCAACTTTAGGCTGGGGAGAGAGTCACAAACAGCAAGTGTGTTTTCAATGGCTGCTGGCGTGGCTTCAGAATCCTCAGCCAGGGCCAGGATTGTGGGGGTGAAGGTGCCGGTCCACCTGCAGACGTTCATCATCCCCTCATCCCTCCAAGTTCAGTGCAATGGAGATGAGGGCATGGTAACAGACTTCTTCCTGATTCCAAAGTAGAGATTCGTGCTCATTGTACTTCTCAGTTAGGCATGGGAAAGGTTAAAACAGGAGATGTGAAAAAATCAGTTCAAGAATCCAATGCTGCAAGCCTCTTTCCATTTTTTCAGAAGTTCAAAGTAGTGACTTACATGATGGCAAGTTGATACCTGTGTATACCAGCCTCATAAATTAGTAATATAACATGTCCAGCTCACAGGACTTTTAGAAATAGCTCACTATTCCATGCCATATGACCTACCAAACAGAGAAAAACAGAACAAGTACTCTCAAGCTGGCCTGCTTCTATTTGGATTGACAGAAATGTCAGCTGAAGCTCTGAAAATCCAAGTCTTATGGAGTTTAAAGCTCAGAAACAGGCTAAACAACAACATGCAAACTTAGGTGTAACTATAAAAAATCAAACTCCTGACTGTTGTTTGGAGGTTATGGGGTTTATAGAAAGGGCCAAGAACAACCAATTCTCTTTACTGTAATATAACCTCAAGTCTCAGATGACATCTGATTATAATCTGTGCAAACTGCTACCTGAGTGCCTGTTTTTCCAATTGAGTTGAAATGCGCATGTCCACAGTTTCTGCGTCAGCTGCCCACCGTCCCCGCCCCCCCCCCCCCCCCCCCCCCCCCCCCCCCCCCCCCCGGCCGCTGTGAATTTTACAGACACACACCAGGTGATCATCGCCTGGGTCTTGCCACACACCACCTGTGGGCCCTGGATGATTTAAACATCCATTGTATCACAGCTGAGAGACAGACAATGCCTTCCAGGCCTCGCTCAAATCTCATCTTCTTATGGAGGTGCAAATGAAAAAATGTTGCCTGCCATTCCAGTCAACAATGAATGCTGCCCACCATCAAGCCAACAGCCACTGCAGCTGCCCTCAACGGTGCATCCTGAGGGCAATTCAGGGTGGAGAGAACAGGTTTCTGGCCCTACAAAGTTTAAGATGCACATCTAAGGAATAATTTCAATGAGTGCAAAGGGTCTTGTCTCTTCCCAAAGATAGAAAAGCACTAAAATCATTAACTCGAGATATCTATTTTCTGTGACTAACAGTAACCTTTGATGTTCAATCACATGTTATGTTTTCAGCAAGAACTCCTATATAGCCTGGCTCCAGGGAATCCCCCTTAGGGTCTTTCAAAAGCATTTGCTGAGTGCTGTGCTTTTTAAAAATTTTTTTTAATTTAAAATTTTTATGTGCTGTTATTTTTTTAAATTTATTTTTAATTAGAGGATAATTGCTCTACAGTGTTGTTGGTTTCTGCTGTACAACAATGTGAATGAACCATCAGTATACATAGGTCCCCTCCCTCCTACCCACCCCCATCCCATCCCTCTAGGTTGTCACAGAGCACCAGGTCGAGCTCCCTGTGTCACACAGCAACCTCCCACTCACTAGCTAGCTATTTTATACATGGTAATGTATGTTTCAGCGCTGCTCTCTCAATTCGTCCCGCCATCTCCTTCTTCCCCTGCTATGCCCACAAGTCTGTTGTCCGTGTCTGCTATTTCTGAAGCACCTGGAATTTATTTTGTTTTTGACAGCTCACAAGAAATCCGTAAGAAATAAGGAGGGAACCCTAGTACACAGAAAACTTAGTCATTAACTGGAATGAGGCATATTCAATGTCCATATGGTATCTCTGCTCAGCTATAACAAATATACCTCAAAATGAACACAACCAACCAAATGAACACAACCAACAACAGGTTTGGTCTCTTCCCTAAACCTATTTCTGTCCCATGTTCCTTGTTCCTGTTCAGTAAATAGCTTCACCAGGTGCTCAAGTCAGAAACCAGAGATATATTTTTTTCCTCATCTCACTCCTCTTTATCTAGTTGCCAATAATTATTATTGAGGGTAGGAGGAGAATGGGGTGACAGAGGATGAGATGGTTGGATAGCATCACTGATTCAATGGATATAAGTGTGAGCAAACTCTGCGAGATAGTGAAGGACAGGGAAGTCCGGTGTGCTGCAGTCCATAAAGTCTCAACGAGTTGGACAAGACTTCGTGACTGAACAACAATGACTCATATACGGAGCATTTATTCTATGCTGGGCACCATTCTAAGTTCTTTGCATATTATTAACTCACAATCACTACTTACCACTCTATGGAATGGGATCTGTTCTTTCTACCTGTTGTACAGATGACAAAAGAGGTTAAGAGTCCACCCAGTCAGGAAGTAGTGGAGCCAGAACCCAGAACCACGTAGGCTCACTTGAGAGGCCATGTCCGGAATGTCTGCACTATTCAGGAAATGATTTCTGTCTCAACTTCATTTATTCAAAGTGAAAAAGTGAAGTCGTGTCCGACTCTTTGCGACCCATGGACCACAGCCTACCAGGATCCTCCGTCCATGGGATTTTCTTTCTTTTTTTTTTTTTCTTACAAAAGTTTATTCTTAAATGTACAATAGGTTCCAAGACAACACTTCATTCTAGCTATAGGTGGCAACAGATATTACAGCAGGGAATCCAGGTGTTTAATCAGGAATGGAACTAAGGGTCATCATTGCTTCAGGCACAAGGAACAGCTTACTTTTTGCCAGATTTCTTAATTCCACCGGTGGCCAGGGGGCCTTTCCCCGTGGCCTTTGCTTTTAGCTCCTCAAGTTTCTTCTGCTCCTCCTGCTTCTGCTTGAATGCCTTATCTTCCTCGTCCATCTCCTTGGCTTGCTTCTTGGGCTGCTTCAGGGGCTTCTTCTTGCCACCTTCGCGGCCCGACATGGCGCCTGCCACCCCTTCCCCAGACCCTGCCACCGGACCGTCCATAGGATTTTCCAGGCAAGAGTGCTGGAGTGGATTGCCATTTCCTTCTCCAGGGGATCTTCCTGACCTAGGGTTCGAACCCGGGTATCCCGAATCGTAGGCAGACGCTTTACCATCTGAGCCTTCTAAAATGCTGCCGCTGCTGCTGCTAAGTCGCTTTAGTAGTGTCCGACTCTGTGCGACCCCATAGACGGCAACCTACCAGGCTCCCCCGTTCTCCAGGCAAGAACACTGGAGTGGGTTGCCATTGCCTTCTCCTTCTAAAATGCATTAGTCCCTAAATGTGGAAGCAATAATTTTGATAATCAGAACTGTCCAGGTCCTTCATCTTCTGGATGCCAGTGGTCCTGATGCGGCTTGGGTAACGGAAGTACCGATGCTCAAGAAGATTGGACCATGTCTGCAGTGAACCTAGGGCTTTATTGGGAGGTTGTTCTTAAATAAAAGTTCTAACAGGACCTAATTTACTTGTGTTTTGATGTTTTTCCTTCAAAGTGGAATATGTCAGTAAGTATTAGTTTAACTGAAGACTTGATTAATCAAAGCTACATGGAAGCAGGTACACTGTCATTAATACCAACAAGGCACTTCCACTCTAAACACCATTAAGAAACAGACAACTCTTCCCTCTTGGAGGCTGTATTGATGTCGGAGGCAAAGTAAGCTGGAAAGCAGAAGGCCCAAATCCTCTCCTCAAATTAAATGAATCACATACTTAAAAATAAACCACAATCCTTCTGGCACTAGTAGCGCCATCTGTAAACTGAGAATGCTAAAGGCCAATGACTTGATATTTCTGAATTAAAGTTGAAAAAAAAAAAAAAGAATGTCATTACAAGCTTAAGACAAGATAAATATGGGTCTAGAAAGTGTCACTTTCAAGTTTTAAGTTTACTCAGTATCTAATAACCAATTATATAAGCCCACCATCCGGTCAGCATTCAAATGAGATGATTTTAAACTCCAAGGAGTGCGTTCTCAAGTCCCAGGGTGCCAATAGAAAACAAAAGCCACAATACCAGCCAGAAGCTATTCGAGCAAGTTCCACAGATCATATGGTCTTGGCCAGAGACAAGCACTTATTGTTGTGAGAAAACTCAAGGTCAGCACAGTACTTGCAGTTCCACTGCCCCATGCTCCCTTACACAAAGGATCCTAGTTATCTACTGAGAAGTTGCAATTATTCCCCAGCTTGCCATTTCAGCCTTACAGGCCACTTCTCCCACTCCAGAGAATTCAGCTAGTTTGGACATTCCTGAATAACAACCCCAAATAATGTTTGTTTTCTGGCTTACTTTTATATGACATCCTAAAAGATGGAAAAGGCTTCCCTGGTGACTAGTAAAGAATCCACCTGTAATGCAGGAGAACACCCGCAATGCAGAAGACACATGGGTTTGATTCCTGGGTTGGGAAGATCTTCTGGAGAAGGAGCTGGCAACCCACTCCAGTATTCTTGCCTGAGAAATCCCCAGGACAGAGGAGACTGGTGGGCTACAGTTCATGGTATCTCAAAGAGTCGGACACGACTTAGTGACTAAACCACCAACCAACAAAAGATGGAGAAAGCAAAAAATAATAGTGTGTGTATGCTCACTTGTGTCCGACTCTTGTGACTCCATGGGCTATAGCATGCCAGGCTCCTCTGTTTGTGGAATTTTCCAGGCAAGAATACTGTAGTGGGTTGCCATTTCCTTCTCCAGTGGATCTTCCTAACCCAGAGACTGAACCTGTGTCTCTTGTGCCTCCTGCATTGGCAGGCAGGTTCTTTGCCATTGCGCCACCTAGGAAGCCCAAAATAGTAAGCTAGAAGAGATTTCAGCTTAAGTGTGATTTTTAGATAAGCATTGCCAGATAAAAGTACACAGTTAAGAGGAGAAGGATTCTAAATCCAGCCTGATTTTTTTAAAGAAATACCTTTAAAATACTCGGCCAGTGTAGTGCTTTCTTTGCTCTATAAGTTTCACCCCCTTTCCCTTCTTTTGCTCTCAGTAGCCAGCCGAGACTTCTGAAATGGAGAAGTACCTCTGCTGGTCTTTGCTGGTCCTTCAGAATGAGCTCTTTCTTGCAAAAAAAGACTTTTCTTGACTTTTTCTTGTAAAAGAATGTGCTGTGGATTAAAACAAGAGAAAATCACACTTGTGCACACCAGCCTGATCCTAACCACCGAGAGAGCAGCTTGGCCTCTTCTGTTAATCTTCCTGGAGGTAGCCAGGTCTGCAGCGGTAGGCCAGTCCATTATCTATAATATGATCATAAATACTTATCACCTCTTCTGTCAAAGAAGTCCCATTGCTTCATAGGCATTATCTTAACACCCTCCAAATGTCTTCAAAAGGATGTTAGTCAGCTGAGAGTGAGTTAATTATAAATAGGCACTAAGTTTCTCCTTCTTGCATCTCATTAAACTACAAGAAATCTCAATTCAGCTTAATATTAATACAACTGCTCTATTGGATTAGCAACTCCTAAATGACAGGCTGTGGGATCCCATTTCCTTTATATTCCCCGGTGGGCATTAAACATTCTAGTTCTCCATAAAAAGGATGACTTTAATTAGTCTCACTGACTCACCAACCAAACTACAAACCCAATGCACAAGCCCACTACGGGTCGGAAAGGGAGAGTCAGCACCTCCAATTCCTCTGTGAACCATCAGGGTTAAAACATTTCCCTGTCATCTGCTTTCCAGAAAGGGTTTAGTGTTCTTGAGTGGTAACACATTCCCTCCCTTTGATCTGATTTTTGGGGAAAGAGGAGAGCTGGTCCTATCTGTTAAAGACCTAATGTGACCCATTTTAGTCTGGGAAGGGCTTTAAAGATCACTTACTTAGGAAAGGGCAAATAGGTGTCAACCCTTGGTAACTGGCTTCCTGGGGTCCTGCACTGAGAGGCACCCCTCCCCCCGACCTCACCAGTGAGCTCCAGGGAAGCTGCTGTGACCCAGGTACAAGTCTGCCACCAACCCCGGGCTCAGGAGGGGGCCAGGGCACAAAGCCATGTATTTGCCATCCCTGAGCTGATTGTATGACAAAGAGCTAGCAATTCCTAGTCTACTGTTTTCCTTAATTTAGTTTTTCAAAAAGTAGAAGTCACAGCAGTCATAAAAAAAAGAAAAAAAACAATATTTATGTTTTTGCAACAACAGTTTTAAGGAAAATAGATGTTCCCTGAAAAAGACACTGGCAGAGGTCCTCACTGGTGTTCCTAGAGACAGTCAAAGGCAGAATTTCTAGACACATCTTCACCTACACCCTGACAAGGACCACCACCGAGAGCCTCATGGGTGAGAGGACTGAGAAGGACTGGGGGGTTCTTCTGTGGTTCCTGGCTTCTGCTATTAGACTGCACAGGGATCAGGGAAAGAAAAGAAACAGATTTGAGAATCACTTAAAAGGGAGCGATTCCTGGACTTCCCTGGTGGTACAGTGGATAAGAATCCGCCTGTCAATGTAGGGACACGGGTTCGATCCCTGGTCTGGGAAGATTCCACATGCCATGGAGCAACTAAGGCCTACTCATATCACAACTGCTGAGCCCGTGTGGTGCAACTGCTGAGGCCAGTGCGCCTAGAGCCTGTGCTCTGCAACAAGAGAAGCCACCACGATGAGAAGCCCGAGCACTGCAATGAGTAGCCCCCGCTCGCCACAGCTAGAGAAAAGCCTGCAAAGCAATGAAGACCCAGTGCAACCAAAAATTAATAAAAATTTTTAAAAAGATGTAAAAAAAAAAAGTGATTCCCAAAGCCAAAGAAAAGTATTAAACAGAAAAATCAATGTGATGCTCATTTTGATAGGGGGAATAATGGAGAATCAGTTTCTTGAACTTGAGCTAGCAAAGCTCTTAGATCAGTCAGTCAATAGTATTCACATGTTTTCTGCTCTGTTCTTAACACTGATGGACCAAATGGGCACACACAAGGCAAATGACATGGTTCCTTTCCCCGCAAGCTTATATAATCTCTCTGCCTCTCCCCTGCGGTGGGTTTGGGCGCCAGAGGCCAGGTCAGGCCTCTGGAGAGCAGCTGGCCTCCCAACATCTACTCTGTGTTGTCAGCCAACTGCTCCCAGGTGAGAGGAACGTTTTTGGCAGCAGCCGTAGTACACAGCAGGCAAGAGACCTTAAGAAAAGGCAAGGGAGAGGAGGCAGGCATGTGATTCTGGAGACAAATAAACACAATTAGCTATGCTAGAAACAAACTGAAAAGACTCAGTGGGAAGGCTGATTCCTTCTGCCAAGAGAGAAAAACCAAAGGAAAATTCATTTTAAAAGAAACCTTTTACTTCCCCTTGGCAGCCAGAGCACCATGACAATCATATTTTCTGTGAAGTCCTTTTCATTATGGGCTTTTCCACCCTTTCAAACACTAGCACAATCAAGGTTTTTGACTGCTTTATCAGTCTTGCTGCCCAAAGAGAATCCATGAATATTTCAGGTCGATCCTTTCATACCTGGAGATGACAATTATAAGACTTTCACAGCCGTTCTGTCCCTGTGTACCTAAATAGACCCTACCTGTAACAATGACTGGGTGATTGAATTCATAGAAATCAATAGTGTTGTCCCTAGGGGTCTATTTTTCCACTTCCAGAATCCAATCCTGTAGTGGAGGATTAGCTACAGCAGAGGGGTCTAATGGCTACCCTAACAGGATATGGTGTTTAATAGGACAGGCCCTGGAGTTAGGCAACTTGGATTTGAATCCTGACTCTGCCTTGGATGACCTTGCTGCTAAGTCACTTCAGTCATGTCCGACCCTTAGCGACCCCATGGACTGTAGCCCACCAGGCTGCTCCATCCATGGGATTCCCCAGGCAAGAGTACTGGAGTGGGGTGCCATTGCCTTCTGCTGTGTTCACCTGCTGCTGCTGCTGCTAAGTCGCTTCAGTTGTGTCTGACTCTGTGCGACCCCATAGACTGCAGCCCACCAGGCTCCCCCATCCCTGGGATTCTCCAGGCAAGAACACTGGAGTGGGTTGCCATTTCCTTCTCCAATGCATGAAAGTGAAAAGTGAAAGTGAAGTCGCTCAGTCGTGTCCTACTCTTAGCGACCCCATGGACTGCAGCCTGCCAGGCTCCTCCGTCCATGGGATTTTCCAGGCAAGAGTACTAGAGTGGGGTGCCATTGCCTTCTCCATGCATGACCTTGGGAATATAATTTAACCTCCTTGTGCCTCACTGTCTTCACCTATAAAATAAGGATATGGAGGTACCTGACTAACAGGGTTGTTGACATTTAAAGAATTACGATAAAAGAGCCCTCATCTTTTAGAAATCCATTCTGAAATGCTCACAGATCATGATATGATGGCTGGGGTTTGCTTCAAAATTGTCTGGAGGTAAGGTGTATGCAGAGAAGTTGGCCATGAGTTGGTAACTGTTGAAGCTGCGGGATGGTTGCACATGGAGGTATATTCTACCATTCTATCCGCCTCTGCCGGAAATGTTCCATAATAGTAAGTTTAAGAGAGAGGGATGATAGTACAGATAAAAACTGCTAGCAAACATGTGCTCAACTAATGCGATCTGCCCTAGATCAGAGGAAGCCTCGAGGCTGTCATTCCCAGGTCCAAAAGACAGGGATGCCTGCCTCGCTAGAGACATGGGTGGGCTCTGGGACAAGCAAGGTGGCGGGTCAGGGGGTTGCAGCTGAGATCTTCACTGTCACTCTATGCTACCCATTATTGCCCAGCATTTTCATTATCAAACCTGTTTGTGTTTTTTTTTTGGCTGCACTGTGAAGCATGTGGGATCTTAGTTCCGTACCGCCTGCAGTAGCAGTGCCAAGTCTTAACCACTGAGGATGTGTTGTGTGTGTTTTAGTCATTAAGTCGTGTCCGACTCTTGCGATCCCATGGACTGTGCCTGCCAGGCTCCTCTGTCCATGGGATTCTCCAGGCAAGAATACTAAAGTCGGTTGCTATTTCCTTCTCCGGGGGATCTTCCTGACCCAGGAATTGAACCCGGGTCTAGTCAAGGCTATGGTTTTTCCCGTGGTCATGTATGGATGTGAGAGTTGGACTGTGAAGAAAGCTGAGCACTGAAGAATTGATGCTTTTCAACTGTGGTGTTGGAGAAGACTCTTGAGAGTCCCTTGGACTGCAAGGAGATCCAACCAGTCCATCCTAAAGGAGATCAGTCCTGGGTGTTCATTGGAAGGACTGATGCTGAAGCTGAAACTCCAATACTTTGGCCACCTGATGCAAAGAGTTGACTCATTGGAAAAGACCCTGATGCTGGGAGGGATTGGGGGCAGGAGGAGAAGGGGACGACAGAGGATGAGATGGTTGGATGGCATCACCGACTCGATGGACATGAGTTTGCGTGAACTCTGGGAGTTGGTGATGAACAGGGAGGCCTAGCATGCTGTGATTCATGGGGTTGCAAAGAGTTGGACACAACTGAGTGACTGAAATGAACTGGACTGAACTGAACTCCTGCATTGCAGACAGATGATTTACCAACTGAGCTATGAGGGAAGCCCAACCACCAGGGAAGTCCCATCATACTTGTGTCAAAGTGATCATTATTAGTCTTCCATGCTTTGAAAGTAAGTCAACCACATCCATTCAATGATTCATGACCCTGTATCATTTAGTCAGTTACACCTAATCTCAGGTTAGAGTTTAGAAGAGCTGGCAGGTGGCTCCAAATGAAGCTACTATCACCTGAGCTAAAAGCAAAGGATTGCCAAGTTTTGATGGTCTGTGCAGCTATTTGACACACACATATGTGGCTTTGTAGGCATAGGAAATCATGAAAAAAAGCTGGATGCACCACCCCGAGACCCTGCCCCCTGCCCCCAGAGCCAATGCTTCCAGTAGGTTCAAGGAACCACATATATAAATTTAGCAACTCCCACCTTCTGGAATCTGTTATATAGGGTGATGAACTGAGCAGACAGGAAATCCCACCCTGGACCCATTCCAGGCTATAGAAGCTTTGTAAAGGAGCCCTAAATTAAACACAAACTCATCTGCCACAGGCCCTTTCACAAATAACGAATCTATAACCAGCTCTGACACTTTCTAACTATAGTGACCTTGGGCGAGCCACTTCCTTTCTTTTTCTCATTGGTAAACTGGGATCTCTCTCTCCTAAATTTGTTTCAAGCAGTAGAGACAACGTAAAGAAACACTGCACTGCACAATGCCTGGCACATAGGAATCTTCAATAGAGTAGGTATTCATCAAAATAGTAGGTATTTTGTGTTTCAGTATGCCTTCACACACATGAGCGTATTATTATTATTACATCCTGTGGAATTAGGTTAATGTATCTAGACACAATGGTCCTCCAGGCCATGAGACACATCACAGTCACATAACTGTAAACAGTCTAATATTTTCTTTTTCTTTCATGGGACAAAATTGTGCATGCACTTCATGAATTAATCTGAACCTCTTCAGCACAATGAGATCTGACGAATCCGTTTCTACCTGCTGAAATGCTGCCCAGTTTCAATGAAATTCTTGGCACTTTATACCTGAACCTGTCTGTCTGGGTGACATTCTACAACTGCAGCCAATTCCAATCCCAGCATGAGTCCATGCGTGAAACTAACTAATGCCACTTTATAAAGTGCTCAGGGTTCCTGGCAACTCAAGAGAACAATATTGATGCCCTCATCTTGCTTAAGTGCAGGAACAGCAAGCTAAGATTGAACTCCTGGAATGAATCCTTTGGACAGGGTGAAATACACCATGGAGAATTTAAATTTTCTAATTCAAGAGCCATTACACTCAACATTGATTTTTACATCCTCCTCTTTTTTTCTTCCATAATTTATACAAGCAGTTTGAGTCTAAAAGGAAAATGAGATTTTACCAACAAAGTTTTATTTCTCACAAAAAGTATGACCTACAGGCAACATTTAGCAGAGTATTTCTATTCCATCTTCAAGTGGTTTGGGGAACAGTAGCCCTCTCCCAGTTTCTGTGCTACGGATTGATCTTGAACCTCTTGGGAAATTCTCTTAGCCTCCAGAGAGCAGGTGCTAAGAATAGGGCAAATACATAGCTTCAGGTTACTGGTGAAAAGCAACAATTATCTGTTCCTTAAAAATTAGGATGGGGGTGGGTCAGGAGCCTTCCTTCGTGGTCCAGTGGCTAAGACTCTGTACTCCTGATCCAGGGGGCCTGGGTTGAATCCCTGGTCAGGGAAGTAGATCCCACATGCTGATTAAAGACCCTGCATGCTGAAACTAAGACCCACAAATGCCAAATAAATAAATAAAAATACTTTTAAAAAAGAATTGAGTTTTTTCTTGCTTGCTTTTCTTAATTCTGGACTACATCACCATAAGTGGAAATAAATGTCACTGCCCTTAACGCTAATATCTCAAGACCAACCCTTAAACTCTTAAATCAATAACCCTAGCTCTGATTGCCTTTAGGTTCTTACAGTCCCAGGAACCAGCTCAGCCTGGAAAGTGGGGAGAACTTGACTCTTCTCTGGGTGTGCTTGTCTTGAAACCTTGACATCTTCCATTACCTTTATTATAGATGACCATTCTTCATAATCATCATTAATTCACTCATTCAACAAACACTGGTCTGCTGAGGTATGGAGTCCTTCTCACATAAGAGAAAAGGGACAGTTTATTAGTTATCTAGATGGCTTGGAGCTTGTACCCTCCCAGACACTCCGAGGACACACCCTGAGCCCCAGGCTTAACTCAACCTGATCATCCAACCCAGGTGACTTCCAGCAGAATGTGGTTCCCCACCTTTGGGGAATTGGGGTTCTGAATGTCATGTGGGCTAACGTGAGGTCTTGTTCTTCCATGCTAAGCTCCTGAGTACAACCAACTGTCTGTACTTCTGTTTACACGTGGCCTGAGCTTTGTTTCAGCTCTGTGCTCAGGTATGAGAAAGCCTTGAGGAATCCTTTCCCCACCTGCTTCTGAAGCACAGCATCCTCCCTTAAGTACTCACCTCCAAACTGTAACCTCCACAAGGGCGGGGACTGCATCTGAGTTCAGCATTCCATCTTTACCCGTGTTCAGCATGGACCCCAGCCCTGGTAAGGCTTTAATACTGATAAATGAGTGAGTGGATAAATAAACAAATGAACAAAATAGCCTTTGCTTCCCAGACTACTGGGAAGTCTATCCAATCTCACTCCACAGGGTCAGTCTTCAGGTTCCTTCTCAGCTAGAACTACCAGGCCAGACCCAAGGATGGCCTAACCCACAGGTTGCTCAAGGGTCAACTCTATGTTTCCTGGTATCAGTAGGTGTTCAGTCAATAGTTATTTTGATGCATTATTTGAAGTTGCATCAAGGCCATGCTCCAACTACATCAGAAGAGACAGAAAGATGTGGTGGACAGAGCCCTGTAGCAGTAATCAGAAGTCCTGGGTTTGAGTCCATGTTGCCCCTTTTCTCACTGTGACTTTGACAAATTTCTCTTCTCTCCAGCCCCAGGTTTCCTTCATCTGTATGAAAGAATCAATATAATGATATCTGCGTTCCATGGCTCACAGAGTGACTGCAGAAGTTGTATTTGACAAGGTATATAAAAGCAGTTAGAAAACTGTCTAGCAGAAACACATACAGAAATATTTCAAGAGGCAATTTGCCAACATTAATTAAATACCTCTAAGGCTCTAAAATAAAGTTTTCAAACTTTTTTGACTACAGCCCTTTGGAAAGAACATATTTTACATCACAAGCAAGTGATACATTCATCATAAAATAAACATTTAACAAAACACTACTTATGTTACTCTCATTTTTAGTTTGGCTCTCTTTTCTTTCGTTTTCCTCTCTCTTTCTTCCTTTTTCTTAAATGCAGGTCATTAATTTCACAAGGCATGGTTCTGAATCTCAGGAGCATCTTAAAAAATGTGATGCCCTAGCCCTCCCCACTGAGAGTCTGAATCAACTGTCTTGGGTGGGGCCTGGGCATCTGAATTCTTAGAAAGCCCCAGGTACTTCTATTGTACAGCCAGGACTGAGAACCACAGAACTGATGGTTTCTAGCTCACAGCTGAAAAACCACTCCATTTGTTTACTTCTGGGTCTGCTAAACACTCTCGGAATGTCATCCCACCCCCATCCCGCTGAGGCGCCTCTGGTTGCTTGAATGGACCACTCACTCCTCTGGCTCAAAGTGCAAAGGAAAAACAGCAAAGCAGGAAGGTCAAAGTGGGGCCTGAGCTTCATGGGCGGCCTCCTCTGTCCTCCCCAGATGGCCAAGAAGGCCCACGAAGAGCAAAACCGGCAGCGGACTTGGAGTATTTCATTAAAAGTGAAGGGACCCGCCAAGAACTTTTGCTTGAGTAGAAGAGGCTAAGAAAAAGTAAAGAGAAACTGCCAGACACCAGGGCTGCTCACAGTAGAGGAAGTTGTGCCTGTGCAGAGATAGGGGTCCCAGTAGAGCCCAGAAGACAAGGTGGGAGGTGTGGGGTGGGGGGAGGACTTCACCACCTAGCCTTCTCCTCCTTCCACGTGTGGAGGAGGAAACAGAGCTCCTCCAGCCTCAGCTCATCTTTGCCCCCAGAAAACAGGTCCAAAGCACTGCCCTGCTCACCTGGTTGGAGGCAACTGCAGCCCACTGCCAGCAGAACCAGAATGCAGAAGGAACCACAGACACAGGTAGTTCTGTGTCCCTGCCCTACCTACTCTAGGACACATGGATGGGATCAGGAAACCTGACCTGGATCTGTGCACCATGGGTGCAAAGCCAAAGCTATGTCTTTGATGCATAGTCCCTGGACTGACTAACCAGACATTATACTAAGAGTTACCATTTACTGGGCAACTCTGTGAGCTAAGTATTTTATATACACTATCCCATCTAATTGCACAACAGCATTTCAGACCTGCATTTTTAAGGAGCTCAGCCAGGGTCATTCTAGGATGCTAACACCGGTTGGTCCCCACTCCAGATCCCTTAATCTAGTTCAGGATCTCTCAGCACTACTGCCATTTGAAATGAAAATGAAAGTCGCTCAGTCATGTCCAACTCTTTGTGAACCCGTGAACTATATAGCCCATGGAACTGTCCACACCAGAATGCTGGAGTGGGTTCCCTTCTCCAGGGGATCTTCCCAACCCAGGGATCGAATCCAGGTCTCCCACATTGCAGGCGGATTCTTTACCAGTTAAGCCACCAGGGAAGCCCAAGAATACTGGAGGGAGTAGCCTATCCCTTCTCCAGTGGATCTTCCCAACCCCAGGAATTGAACTGGGGTCTCCTGCATTGCAGGGGGATTCTTTACAAGCTGAGCTACCTGGAAAATTCTTTGCTGTGAAGGGCTGTTGCATGCATTATACAACATCTAGCAGCATTTCTGGCCTCTACCCATTAGATGCCAGTAACATCTCTCTCCTTTCCAGCTATGAAAATCAAAAATATCTCTGCTGCTGCTGCTGCTGCTGCTGCTGCGTCGCTTCAGTCGTGTCCAACTCTGTGCCACCCCACAGACAGCAGCCCACCAGGCTCCCCCGTCCCTGGGATTCTCCAGGCAAGAATACTGGAGTGGGTTGCCATTTCCTTCTCCAGTGCATGAAAGTGAAAAGTGAAAGGAAGTCGCTCAGTCGTGTCCGACTCTTCACGACCCCATGGACTGCAGCCTACCAGGCTCCTCTGCCCATGGGATTTTCCAGGCAAGAGTACTGGAGTGGGTTGCCATTGCCTTCTCTGAAAAATATCTCTAGACATTGTCAAATATCCTGGCAGCCTGGGGGTGAAAGGGATGTAAAATCGTTGCCCATGCTCCTTATTAAGAATACCTGCTCTAATCTCAACCACCCTGCGGTACTGTTTTCCTGGGTGTGAACTACCATTCAGAACACAGACAGAGCAAAGGCCAAATGCCATTATAGAAGGGATAAACAACAAAAATAGCCCCATCCTACAGTTATACAGTGGCCCCTCAGTGTCTATGGGGATTGCTTCCAGGATCCTCCTGGCATACCAAAATCTGTGCATGCTCAAGTCCTTTATATACAATGGCACAGTATTTGCATGTAACCTACCCACATCCACCCACATACTTTAAAACATCTCTAGATTACTTATATTACCTAATACAATGTAAATGTTATGTGAATAGCTGTAAATACAAGGTAACTGTTTTGTGTAAAATAAATGCTGTGTAAGTAGTTGCCTGGGCATGACAAGTTCAAGTTTTGTTTTCTGGAACTTTCTGGGATTTTTCTTTTAACTTTTTGTTTTGTATTGGGATATAGCCTATTAACAATGCTGTGATAGTTTTAGGTGAACTAAGAAGGGATTTAGCCATACATTGGAAAAGACTACGATGCTGGGAGGGATTGGGGGCAGGAGGAAAAGGGGACGACAGAGGATGAGATGGCTGGATGGCATCACCGACTCAATGGACATGAGTTTGAGTGAACTCTGGGAGATGGTGATGGACAGGGAGGCCTGGAATGCTGCGATTCATGGGGTCACAAAGAGTCGGACACGACTGAGCGACTGAACTGAACTGATACATGTATTCATGCTCCCCCCAAATTCCCCTGGGATTTTTTTTTTCCCTGACTATTTTCTGACATTTATTTCAACTGACATTTTAAGGCTAGACAAGAAAAATTTAAACAAAAACATTTTCTCTGACCTTTGGCCTCCTCCCTCCCATCCACTGGTCATTGTATATCTGCATTATGCATTAACCAGATTCCCCAATGGCAGAAATCCCTGCTCAATCAGAAAGATCACTTGTGCTTCTTCTGGCAGTCACACAACTCTTTAGAAAACATTACTTTGTCAATCTTTAAGAAGTCATGATAACCCACCTTCATCTTCTACCTGTAGACATCTTTGGTGAGCTTTATGTACAATACCAATATATCATTTGCCTTAAATATAGCAACTGGTATAGAATAGACTGGTCAGAGAACCTGGGGAGATATTGGGTCACATCTAATGGAAGCTCTTCACTTAGATACTTACTTATGACCTTATTAATGCCACTAGCTGCATTACTTGTATTCTTCCTATTGAATAAGATGATTGTTTCTTGCATGACCAAATATGTGGCCAAAGGTCTGGTAAAATTAATGATGATTCAGTTCAGTTCAGTCGCTCAGTCATGTCTGACTCTTTGCAACCCCATGAACCACAGCACGCCAGGCCTCCCTATCCATCACCAACTCCCGGAGTCCACCCAAACCCATGTCCATGGAGTCGGTGATGCCATCCAACCATCTCATCCTCTGTCGTCCCTTCTCCTCCTGCCCTCAATCTTTCCCAGCATCAGGGTCTTTTCAAATGAGTCAGCTCTTTGCATCAGGTGGCCAAAGTATTGAAGTTTCAGCTTCAACATCAGTCCTTCCAATGAACACCCAGGACTGATCTCCTTTAGGATGGACTGGTTGGATCTCCTTGCAGTCCAAGGAAGCCTCAAGCATCTTCTCCAACACCACAGTTCAAAAGCATCAATTCTGCGCTCAGCTTTCTTTACAGTCCAACTCTTACATCCATACATGACCACTGGAAAAACCATAGTCTTGACTTGACGGACCTTTGTTGACTAGGTGACTTGAAATGATTGACGAAATATACAATTCTATAAGATCGATGATTATAATAGTGTAACTCTAGATGTGGGAAGAAGCAACAAGAGGAAACCATTTCCTGGACAATATTACAGGCTGGCCAGAGGCTCTGGCTACTGTTAACAGAGTCTTGTCCACCAAGAGCACATTGAGAAGCCTATCAAAGAAATCCTTGCCCAACCTGGGAAGGAGCGTTCCTGGCATCATGAGACAAAGTGGTCACAAAATGCCTCCCAAATCATGGTCGAAACTAAGACTGAAAAGGAGGGGATTGTAAAAATAATGTTGTCCACCATCAATTCTACAAGGATTAAGTCATCAGCCACTTTGGTCACTGATCTATGCAGTACACCTCAAAAGGAATTCAGGGCAAAGATCAGGATTAGGCATTTTGTGCTACAGAACAACAGAAATTGACCCTCAGGTGGTTAAGATATTTTCAGGAGAAAATTTTATGAATCCAGCTTCTAGAATCTTCCCATACTTACAGGGCACTAAAACCATCAACTAAGACACCTATTTCTTGCAGATAGCAATAACTCTACCAAGATGTGTGCTTTGATTGGATGTACCCCCTTCTCCAAAGTCACATCTAGACTGGCCACAACCTTCACCTCTTTGGAACAGTTCTCAGACCTCTCTGAGAGACTGTCTCCCAGGTTATAATCCTCAGGTTGGTTTGAATAAAATGTTCCATTTCTTTCTTAGCTTGACTATGGATTAATTTTTTCATTGACATTTCCATCCTCGGTTGGTTGAACCTGATGATGCAGACTCCATCCCCCACACCAGCCCCCATAGAGAAGGCAGACTGTCTATCACTTTACAATTCACTAAGTAATTTTAGAGCCCTTATTTCCTTTTATGGCATCTGAGTACATAGTAGGATCTAATCCTGAAAGAATCTATCCATAACAAAAAATATAAACACTATTGAGAGATCCATATATTTAGCCTTCTCCAAGAAATTGAGGGAAAGGAACATATAGTGAAATTCATATTAACCCTTAGCCTTGTAAGCCATTAGGAGAAAAAAAAACCCCAACAATTCTCGCTAATGTATTGTCCTAAGTAAGAGGGCACATTATGTGAACTTCTGGGGGAGAAAATCTGTTCCTTATACCTCGTCTCCTGCACATACTTCACTGAAACACAGAGAATTCTCACTAAATGTTGAACATTTCATGAAACAGCTATTTCATAGTAACCATAAATTATTTCATTAAAATTAAGGTAAAATTAACTGAATATAATAAAATTCATAAATTTGCAAAAACTGACTGTTGGTATTTATGAAAGAACTGAGAATGCAGTGCCAGGTTCTTCCTCTCTACCACTAAAAAAAAAAAAAAAACAGAACAGAACAAAACTCCAATTTAACTGAAACAAACGTTCTCCAGAATCATCCGTTTCAATATATGCCAAGAGAACTAGAGCTATGTTGTTAGAATAATATTTCATTGGATCAGGAAGAAAATTATAGGAGAAGCTTTTAAACAATTTTCCTTCAGCTTTTTACCAAACTGCTACACCTAAAACACACTCAAAACTGGACTTTTCATATTTTAAAATACGTGTATGCTCGGTTGCTAATTCGCGTCAGACTCTTTGCAACCCCATGGACTATAGCCCACCAGGTTCCTCTGACCAAGGGATTTTCCAGGCAAGAATACTGGAGTGGGTTGCCATTTCCTTCTCCAGGGGATCTTTCCGACCCAGGGATTAAACTGGAGTCTCCTGCTTGGCAGGTGGATCCTTTACCTCTGGGAAGCCCAATAGGAATTCAAAATAAAGTAGCTAGCTATGGTTGCTGTTAAGGTCACTCTTAAAACACTCCTGAGAGGACAGGTTCATTTGCAAAGCCCAGCCAAAGGGACTATCATTACTTGGACATTATAAATTTTTACATGGCTTAAAAGGAATTATAATACAAAACGATCAATAAGCACTCTTAATAACGCAAAGAGCTAGACTCTATGGAGCACTGATTATGTAGGGACACTGATCTCAGGGTTATACACACACAAATCGTACTTCATCTTCATCACAGCCCCATGAGGTACCTGCTCATCACATCTTCATGTTAGGGTAAGAAAATGGAGGCCAAAAGAGATGAGTAATTTGTCCAAGATCACAGTTAAATCAAGATTCAAGCTATGGCTGTATTGAAACTTCAGGTTATACAACCTGAGGGGGGAAAATAGAATTTAGGGAAACAAAGGCAGAAATGGGATATGTTGATTTTTCATGCTATGTGCTATGGAATCCCAAAACTAAAATGGATTTTCAGATATCATTCTCTTCCCCTTGACTCTATATAGATCTTTTCACATAAAAACTTAGGTATCAGGCAATGATACCTAATTACCAATATTACCTATTTGTAATGCCCAATAGGGTAAGTGACTTTCTGACTACCTTTTTTGCTGGAAAAAACAAGTCTTTTGTTCATTTTGCTTTCGGTAAAAAATACAAGGGGATGGAAACTGCCTGGTACAGAGGACATGGAAGGGGAAAAGAAAGGCTGATTTTCTCCAGCCCTATAAGCTATGAGGTGTTGGTGCATGTTAAGTCACCTCAGTCGTGTCTGACTCTTTGCAACCCTATGGATTGTAGCCCGCATGCTCCTCTGTTCATGGGATTCTCCAAGCAAGAATACTGGAGTGGGTTGCTGTGCCCTCCTCCAGGGGCTCTTTCTGACCCAGGGATGGAACCTGAGTCTCTTTTATCTCCGGCATTGGCAGGCAGGTTCTTTACCACTAGCACCACCTGGGAAGCCCCCAAACCATAAGGTACGACAGAGTATAACACTCTGTGCTCAGTTGCTGCTGTGTCCGACTCTTTGCGACCCCATGGACTGTAGCTCAGCAGGTTCCTCTGTCCATGGGATCTCCCAGGCAAGAATACTGGAGTGGGTTGCCATTTCCTCCTCTAGCACCAGTTCTGCTTTTTTTTTTACACATGCACCAGAGCGCAAACAATCAAATGAAGGCTGTATTTCAAAGCAACTACTTTACAATCCTAAACACATACTCTTTACTGGATGACCCCTGTAGAACTGCTAGCCCTTCAAGAGGACTTTCATTACTTTAATGGACACACTTCCTATAACAACCCCAATTCTCCACCAAAGTTGGCTCCACACAAGCGTTTGGCTGTTTCCCAACTGCGGAAGGTTTGCCATCACAGAGGCAATTCAGTCAACGTGTTGCCAACTCTGAAGGCAACTCCAAAGCAGGGCTCCAAAATTATTCTCGGCAATGACAGCATCACTAGAATTAGTACACAGCTTGCCACGATGAGGGGTGAGAAAGAAAGGGTGAAACACGAATTTATTTGAATGTATAAATACTTAGGTACTTATTCTAACATTTGGATAAAGAATTGGAAGAATCAGCTAGCTATATGTCCAAGTGGATAAATATGCTACCGCAATAATGATAATGCAGATTTTGGTGCAAGGTTCTGACCACCCTCTGATGGAAAAAAACTTGTCCTGAAATGACACCTGTGAAATTGAATAGATCACTTTACCGTTAACTTGCATACTTATTGATGAGCTTTCCTCTGCATGAAGGAAAAAAAAAATGGGCCCAACATATTAAAAAGTGAAAAGTGAAAATGTTATTCGCTAAGTTGTGTATAGTGTACAACTCTTTGTGAACTCATGGACTGTAGCCTGTCAGGCTCCTCTGTCCATGGGATTTCCCAGGCAAGAATAATGGAGTGGGTAGCTATCCCTTTCTCTAGGGAATCTTCCTCACCCAGGGATCAAACCCAGATCTCCTGCATTGCAGGCAGATTCTTTACCATCTGAGCCAAATACTAGATGCCAAAAGTCTTTGGTCCTCCCAGGAAGCTCGAATCTCAGTGTATACTAGAGGATGGACCTATATCTACAGCAGAAAAGAAAAGGAGTAGAGCCCATTCCCTCCCCCTCTCGCTGCCCCTTAAAGCCCAGGAACCTCCTCAGGGAGAAATCTACTTAACAGGATTCCCAAGGCCCTAGGTCTTCCTGAATTAGTTGTTATATCAAATAATTAAGGTAATTACCACCCATAATTAACCATATAGAATACATTAATATAAGATGTCAATATTATTTAACTAGTAAAAGAGAGCCAGACACCTAAGACAAACAACAGGGGGGAAAAAACAAGAAGATAAACCAGACAGTGCGCTGGTCATTTGTTTATATTCAGACAGACTCTAGAATGCCATTCCCTGAGGTCCTGAGCAGGCTAGCGCCCCACTAGGTGACCTGGTCAAGGGTGCAGCAACTCAGGGGTGGGTCCAGGCTGTGGACATCCTAAGAGGGCAGTCAAGGGCAGTCCACCTTCCATGCAGGTAACTCCTTTTCACTCCACTAAAGGGAGCCCTCGCCAACAGAAGCAATCCAAAAGTGTAATACTCATGTTTACTAGACCGTGGAATGCAATGCATTTGTGGGCGGTTAGTTTGTATGTGTGTACGCTGAAACCTTCCTGATTTTCCTCCAGTTTTTACTCAGAAACAACCTCTCACAAAATACAAAAGAGGAGGAAGCAAGCAGCACATGTGGATCTAAAAATTACACACACTTTTATTATGAGTTACACACACACACACAGGTAGAGCTTACCTATACAATTTGAAAACTCACTCCAGAGCTATTCTGATCTATAAGCCCAGACTCTTTTCATCGGATCCCTGGGCAAAATCACTTCTAACCCAGCTCAGAAATATGAGATGCAACCCTAAGCCTGTCCAGTCCACAGGTCTCCCTTTTGTGAGTCTGTGCCTGAGGGCCACAGATGCTTAGGGCACTGCGGTGCCCACGCAGGTCTGCCAGGTGCGCCCCTCTCCGGTCCCCCTGCCTAATTTGCCAACACTGCTCGCTAGGTGGAGGGTCCCTACCCAACCTCGTCCAGGGTGGCCCTTCCTGCTCCCTTGAGAGGATGTCCTCTTGAGATGGCCATGACCCCACCGAGTGGGCTGCGTCCCCTAGGCCGAGATGTTCCCTGAGTGCCCGCCCTACAGCTCCGCGGGTCACCTCGGACCCCCGCCGCGGCGTTCTAGCTCTCCAATCCCGCATCCTCCAGAAGAGAACCCCGGATTCTCCGCACAGCTCCGCTCCCTGCACCCGCCCTCTCGGCGAAACCCCCTCCATCCTTCCCCGGAGAAGTCACTCGCGTCGCCCCACCCTCCCCTGTCCGGGGCTCCCCTCCCTGGGGCTTCTCTCCTGCCCCGCCCGCCTAGGCTTCCTCTCTCCGCACTCCCTTCCCGGGTTCTGCTCCCCTCCGCCCTACGGAGGGCGCCCCGAGAAGGCCGACTGGGCAGCCCTCATTCCGCACCCCTGGGGACCTCTCCAATCTCAGGATCCTAACCCCGTAGTCCTCCAGGATCGGGTTTCGGGACGCCCCAACTTCGAGTTCCTGACCCTCTGCCTCGCCTTCAGGGCTCCTGGACGCCCCAGCACCGGGGGCATGTTGACTCCCCACCCCCGGGCTCCTCTACCTCGCGATGCTCCTCCGGGGGCCCCCACAGTCGCGATCTTGACATCTCGGTGCTTGCGCCCTGGGGCTCCCCAACAGCCGGGTCCTGACCCGCCTCCCTCCGCGCACCGCGCCGCCAGCCCAGGGACTCACCGGCAGCGGCGGCCGAGCCCGTGCACGCAGCCCAGCCCGCACTCCCGGCCCAAGATCCCGCTCCCAGCTTCCTGCAGGCGGCGGTGACTGCGGCCAGCGCGGGTCGGAGGAGCGGCGAGGAAGAGGGGCCAGCCGGGGGCGGGCTCCGCCCGGCTCCGCCCCTTCCCGGCCCGGGGGCGGGATGCGCAGACCCGCGCACCCACCGCCGCCGCGGGTGTTGCCGGCGAGGAAGTTGACTTACGCCTCTTCCTTCCAGCCGGGGGTCAGGCCCGCAAGGCCCCCTTTCGGCGGCTGAAGGCCCGAGGAGACAGGAGAAAAAGAGACTAGTCAGCCGCTGTCCTGGTCTTTCCGGGGGTGGGGGTTGGGGGGGCACTGCAGAAGTCTTTCCGGAGGGGGAAAAGCAACACAACCTTCTCCTTTTAAGACAGAATCCAGTCTACTCTTAAGCACTCAAATCTGCACATTCAGGGTCACTCTGCCCATGAAATCATGTTATGACTTGCCGAGGAGGGAGACTGTCGACACACACTTTCACACCCCTGAGACCCATCCTCGAAGGACTCCCCTATGACACGCTCCATACAAATACACCTCTTACACTGACAGGCCGTCACCCACTTCTATACCCCCATCTCCTCTAGCAGGTTCCGATAAGCATGACCTACGTCCACAAGGGACGGAGTGGAGGTGGTCAGAAGAGGAATTTCCACGTTTGGTCCTCCCCAGACTTGTCCTCTTCCTGCATTGCTGTCCATGTTTTACCATAAGGAAAATACACCTAAGATATTGGAGCACAGGGGAGCATGGTGGTCCGGTGGTTAAGACTCCTTGCTCCTAATGCAGGGGGGCGGGATACATCCTTGGTCAGGAAACTAGATCCCACATGCCACAACTAAGACCTGGTGCAGTCAAAAAAAAAAAAAGAAGAAGAAGAAAGAAAGAAAATAGGAGCAATTAACAAATCAAACTGGCTTTGCTGTTAAAAAATCAGTCATTATCATTATCTGGACAAAAAAAATAGAGACTCATCAGATCCTGGGAAGATGACCTGCACTAGTGTTACTTTAAGAGATTCCTTTAATTCACTTCATGACTCTGTTGAGACAGGCAGGTCCGACTCCTGTCTGTTGAAACCTGGCACTTTTCCATTATATACCCTATGAAACCACCTAGATGTAGAATCTAAAAAAAATACAAAGTATTTGCAAAACAGAAACAGACTCACAGGCATAGAAAACAGACTTGTTCTGGATAGGTGTATGGGATTAAGGGATTCAAACTACTATGTGTAAAAATAGATAAGTAATAAAGATATGCTGTATAGCACAGGAAATTATAGCCATTATCTTATAATAACTTATAATGGAATAAATTCTGCAAAGATACTTAATCACTATGCTGTATGCCTGAAACAAATGTAATATTGTAAATCAACTGTACTTCAATTTAAAGAATTGAGATCAAACTAAAAAGAAATAATAAAACTTGCTTTCCTAAATATACATAACATTAAATTTAAAACATTTTAATTGTGGTAAAATATGCATAATATCCCTGGAGGAGGGACTGGAAACCCACTCCAGTATTCTTGCCTGGAGAATTCCAAAGGCAGAGGAACCTAGAGGGCTACAGTCCATAGGGTTGCAGAGTCAGACAGGACTGAATCAGTGTAACACCTCATGCATAATATAAAATTGACCACCTTAATCATTTTCTAAAATGTACAGTTCATTACTGTTAAATACTTTCATATCTTTCATGCTTTTTAAAACTACTTGGGGGACTTCTCTGGTGGTCCAGTGGTTAAGAATCCACCTTGCAATGCGGGGGCCATGGGTTCAATACTTGGTTGGGGAAATAAGAATCCGTATGCCATGGAGCAACTAAGCCCACCAGCCACAGCTACTGAAGGCCCTGTACTCTGGAGTCTGCATACTCTGGAGGCCGAGCACCACAACTGGAGTCCATGCACTACAAGGAAAATCCCACACAGCCAGATAAATAAAATACATAAATACTGAAAAGCTACTTGTATCTCATACTGGCTCCTTTCATTTCCTACTCTGAAATGCTGTCTCACTTCGGTTTGGGCAGTTACAAGTGACACTTTTGTAACTCTGGAAAAAAGAATGACCTTCTTATTTTTGAATCATTGTAAGAGGCTCTTGGATCTTTCATAAAAGGGTTGACATAAAATTCATATTTTAAGCCAAGAAAAACTTTAAGCATAAAACTTTTTCTCTGCCCTTTGGCCTCCTCCCTCCCCTCTACCATTCTTTGTGCAATGGCATTCTGCATTAGCCAGACTGCCCAGTGGCAGAAATACCTGCTCAAACATAAACATCAATTGTTCTTTGGATGCCAACCACATAAGTCCTCAGAAGATAACATTCCTTTATCAGTCCTTCAGGGGTCACCATGATCTACCACTCACCTCGTACCTGCAGACATCTTTGGTGAACTTTGAGTATGATAACAACATATCATTTCCCTTAAAGATAGTGATGGATGCAAAACAGACTGGTTAGCGATCTGGGGAGATACCGGGCCACGCCTACTGGAAGCTCTTCACTTAAATACTTATCTATGACCTTATCAATACTACTAACTATATTACTTGTATTCTGCCTATTGGGGAGCCTGGCAGGCTACAGTCCATGTGGTCACAAAGAGTTGGACACGACTGAGCGACTTAGCACAGCACACTGTACAAGATGATTGTTTCTTGCATTACTAGATGTGTAATGATGATTAGCTGACGTGAAACAACTGATCACAGATACAGTTTTATAAGATCAATGATTATAATAATGTAACTCTAGATGTAGGGAGGGGCTTCCCATGGGGCACTTATTGTAAAGAACAGGAGACATAAGAGATGTGTGTTCCATCCCTGGGTTAGGAGGATCCCCTGAAGAAGGGCATGGCAACCCACTCCAGTATTCTTGCCTAGAGAATCCCATGGAGAGAGGAGCCTAGTGGGTTATAGTCCATAAGGTCACACAGAGTTGGACACGAGTGAAGTGACTTCACTCTTTGTGACCCCATAGACTCTGTAGCCCACCAGGCTCCTCTGTCCATGAGATTCTCCATGCAAGAATACTGGAGTGAGTTGCCATTCCCTTCTCCAGGGGATCTTTTTGACCTAGGGATTGAACTCATGTTTCTTATGTCTATTGCATTGTTAGATGGGTTCTTTACCACTAGCGCCACCCAGCAAGGCCCAATCTCTCTTCTAGATAAATATTAATAGTTTCTGACTAAAGAGTTACCAATGGCAAACTGAAAAAAATGATAAAGTGACCATGCCAGAAAACGTCATATTATTAATAAAATGATATGAACTGCTAAATCCCAGCAATATTTGATGTGTACACATGTTTATTTTAACATTTGCTCTGAAATGAGACTTGAATGTATGTAATTGGATTGTATATAATTGGATCATGATAACTGAATGGCAAATTAACCTGTGGATATTAAAATATGAAGACTTTTCTCACTCTTCAGCAGAAATTTGTAACTAAGGGGACTTCCCTGGTGGTCCAGTTGCTAAGACTCTGTGCTTCCAATGCAGGGGGCTCAGGTTCGATCCCTGGTCAGGGAACTAGGTCCCACCTGCCTCAACTAAAGATTCCTGCATGCCACAACTAAGACCCGGTGCAGCCAAATAAATAAATATTTAAAAAAGAAAGAAAGAAAGTTGTATCTAAGAAGGCTCAGAGTAAATGGCCCAGATGGTTCTCCTCTTCAAAGGTCCTGAAAATTGTGTTTCTTCCATTCACTTTGCTCCTAATTCTTAATCATTTTATCCTGGGATGGGAGGCGGGGAGGGGGATGGGAAAGTCAGAACAATTGAACTTCAAAGACTGATGTCAGAAATTTTGAAAAGTAAATGTTTTCCAGTCTATCCAACTCTGATTCAATCCAGACTGGGTTTTAAAGGAAGATTTTGGAGGGAAGTTTCTCAGAATTTATGGCTAGAAAAGGAAAGTCATGTGAACTTACCCAGGATGGAAAACTGATGTTGAACCTTTGGACTTTGCCACTCCCTCGTTGGTGTGTTGCTAGGGAAGGTATTAATACACACCCTCTCATAGCTCATTTCAGTCAATCATCTATCATCTAAATTAGGCTGATGAGCAAAGCCATGCAGTATCCTCTGTTGAACAGCTGAGACTCAGAGTCCCGTGCCATGGCAGAGTGTTCAGTCCATAACATTTTAGCCGATTTCTGTCTAGAGGACTTATCCTGGCTCTCAGTTCCTTCAAATAGGATGAAAGGTGAAAAGGGCAATCTTGGACAAGCAGGATAACAATTGCATTATTCATACTTGATTCTGGCTTGGTTTCAGAGTTTTAATGATTTAATAGAGAAAAAAAAAGTCAATACATCAATTGACCAGTTTAATTCAGCTGGTGTTTACTGAATCTCTTTTTACAGCTTAGCGGGAAGCTAGAGGGAAGAAGGGGCCTGTCCAGATGAGACTGGTATGGGGCAGATAATTTGGAATCTTCTCCATATTTATGCCTCTTTGAAAGAGCTCAGGGACCTGGGTGTTGGGCCAGGTTTAAAGCTTTCAGTTCGGTTGAGGGTGACTTTTGGTCTAATGAGACATAGCATCTTTTTATTTTTTTGAGACATAGCATCTTGAGCTGACTTCTTATTTTGTTACCTCATTTTGTAATTCCCTATCTACTTCCTTAGCACCTCCACTGGACTGTAAGTTTCTAGAGAACAAGGTTTATGGACATGCTGCTGCTGCTGCTGCTGCTAAGTTGCTTCAGTCGTGTCTGACTCTGTGTGACCCCATAGACGGCAGCCCACCAGGCTCCCCCATCCCTGGGATTCTCCAGGCAAGAACACTGGAGTGGGTTGCCATTTCCTTCTCCAATTATGGACATGCTATTAATTGCCAAACTCATGTTACCTAACAAATAGTACAGGCTCAAAAAATACTGCTGAATAAATGAGCTAACATGCATGCTATGTCGCTTCAGTCATGTCTGACTCTGGACTCCATGAACTGTAACCCACCAGACTTCTCTGTCCATGAGATTCTCCAGGCAAGAATACTGGAATGGGTTGCATTTCCCGACCCAGGAATGGAATCCATGTCTCTTATGTCTCCTGCATTGGCAGGTGGGTTCTTTACCACTAGAGTCACCTGGGAAGCCATATAACATGGAAGGAAGGAAGTAAAGTCGCTCAGCTGTGTCCGACTCTTTGTGACCCCATGGACTGTAGCCTACCAGGCTCCTCCCATGGGATTTTCCAGGCAAGAGTACTGGAGTGGGTTTCCATTTCCTTCTCCAGAGGATCTTCCCCAACCAGGGATCAAACCCGGGTCTCCCACATTGTAGGCAGATGCTTTACCATCTGAGCATATCTGGAATTCAGTCCATGATCATTTACTCCAGAACCCTTAGAGGATGCTAAATGTAGAAATGAACTAGAAGGGCAAGCACCCCAGGCCTGAAAAAAATGTTCCTATCTAGGAGAGAGGAAGAAAGAAGGACAAAGGATGAACGGAGTTAATTCTGAATCCTTGGTAGGATGTGCTACAGAAAAGAGAGCTCTTTTTTTTAAGTGTTGAATGGAACTGAAGTAAAGTGAGATGTAGGCATGTAGCCTTTGGAAGGAACATCCAGAAGAATTCCAATTAAAGCAAAAATCTCCTCCTTCATCGGCCTCCCGACTAAGTTGAATTTCTCTCATTACCCTTCCCACCAGCCTGGAATCCTTCAGCTCTGAGGACAACAGGGAGGAACCCGAAAGCCACTCAGGTGCAGGACCCAACTTCATCAGGCCTGTCTCTCCTGACAGTGTTTACTCCTGAGAGACTACAAGAATTATGGAGTCTTGCTAATGCCAACCAAAATTTCTAGCAGGAAGTTTACAAGGCAAGTAGTCCATGGGTAAGATATAATGATTGAGGGAGGCCTGACCAAATTAACTAGGGTCCATGCATGAGACAGGAGACCCAGGTTCGACTCCTGGGTCCGGAAGATCCCATGGAGAAGGAACTGGTAACCCAGTATTCTCTCCTGGAAAATCCCTTGGACAGAGGAGCCTGGCGGGCTACACATCATGGGGTCACAGACAGTTGGACACAACTGAGCGACTAAACAGCAACAAAAACCCTCATAATGATTTTTCTGAATGGTGATTTTGCCAGAAAACTTAATTTTCCTTTTCACAGTTCTCAATATTTTTCAAAAATAGCCTTAATAAAATAAATACACAAATGAATGGCTGTTGCCCATTATTCTGGACCTAAGTATAATTCTCATGGGCTATAATTTATAGTAGATTATGACAGGGTGGAAATATAATAAAGTTAATTATAGCAATTGTAGGGTGCTTTGTGGGCACTGTGCTTCTGAACAACAAACAAGAATCCTTATTCTCTTTTTAAAATAGACGTTACAAGAGGTAACCTGCTCAAGGCAGTCATAAACCGTGTTAGCATCACTCCCTCATCAGTGGAACCACAGGAACAGGCAGCAGGGAGGTCAGTCTCTTCGAGCTCAGATTCCAGGAACCTGAGGTTCTTGCGGGGAACACGAGTGCAATGGGCAATGTGTCCCTTCTCTTCACAGCCACTAATGGGCAGGACTGTCTCTCCTGACCAGCTCCTTTGGATCCCTTCCTCCTGCACTCCCGTTTAATAGTGCATTCAACAGCTCTTGTCCCACCATTAAATCAGGGCTGGAGGACAATGGTGCCAACTGATTCAGTTTTACTGAGATGGAATCCAGTAAACTTTGCAGCGAGATGAGGCTTGGTTGTTTTAAGTCTTTCTCTCCCACCATTCTCCTTCTCTTCTCTTTAGACAAATCCAATTAGCCCAACCCTTCTACGTTTCCGAGAAGGGGCCAGCAAATTGTTTAGGTGAGAAGGGAAGCACCTTATCAGGATGCCCTAAGGATACTGAATAAGATTTAGTCTGGGTCAAAGGGATGCATGGCAATTTTTCAATATGCAGCATTCTATTCTTAATTCCTTCAGCTATTCAGAAATGATTTATTGAAAATGACCTAGGCGCTAAGCACTTTGGTAAGACCTGAAGATAAAGAGATGAGCATGACACAGCCGTCACCTCCATCTATCGGTGAGGACACGCTTAAACCACTAATTGCCCTCCAGCATTACAAAGGCTGTAGGAGAGGCGCCCTGAATATTATAGAAAAAGCAGAAGACAGACACCTAGCCCCCAGTCACCTAATTTTTTGTGTTAAGAGGGTCAGTAAAAGCTCCAAGGTGAGCCATGAAGTATGAGGTTGAATAAACTGATAAGACGGGAGAGAAGCATTCCAGCCTTAGGGTACAGCAGGTGGGAGAGCACAGAGGCTCAACAGCCCGACTGTGGAGGGAATGGCAATGGCTAGTGTGTAGGCACACATGGGTGCAACCCCTGCTCACACTCCTCAGTGGAAGGATGAGATGGTACCGTGATCATTCGTGTGCTGGTACCAAAACACCCAAGTAGTTTTTTATTGTTTGTAGCTATCAGCAAGGGGTTCCAAGTGACGCTAGTGGTAAAGAACCCACTTGCCAATAAGAGACATGGCTTTGATCCCTGGGTTGGGAAGACCTCCTGGAGAACATGGCAACCCACTCCAGTATTCTTGCCTGGAGGATCCCATGGACAGAGAAGCTTGGTGGGTTATCGTCCGTAGGGTCGCAAAGGGTTGGACATGACTGAACTGACTTAGCATGCACGCACAGCTATCAGCACATATGGGATATAAAAGAAAGTAAAAGCAGTTCTTTGTTTTGGGCATGTTCCAACTTGTATAAAACCCTCACAGGAAGAGATGTTGGGGGGCAGCTCTTCTTACCCAACCAGTTCCTCTAACTCACATCACAAGACTCCATGTCAGCATGCCCAGAGGCAACATGGTCCACACCCAGAGGAAGCAGGGGCGGGGAGCCATCTCTCCTCTCTGGTACTTTCTGTCTCTTTTCTGCCTCATTTCTTTGGTCCATTTAAGCTCTTTTGTTCCCTCCTCTCTCTGCTTTGCCCAGGGTCCCTCTTCTTCTTGCACAGAAGCTTAGGGAGGCTGTCAGTCCCTCAGTTCCATCCGCTTCTGCTGCTGGACTGAATGAGGGCTTCAGTCAAGTGGGTGGCAGACAGAGGCCATGAATGGGTCAAATTCTGAAAGATCTTCAGAACTTTAATGTGGCCTTAGTTCAGCTACCTGGCAACAAAGCACTGGTGAATTTTTAAATGAAGTCTGTCAATGAGTCTGCCTTGGGAAGCATGCTCAACTTGGTGTTGAGTAGACTATGGAGATGGGGAGAAACTGGAGAAAGAAAACCCATCCTCTGAGCACATGGGAGAAGCCATGGTGGTGAGATTGAAGAGGTAAGCAGGGGTCACTTTATGAAGGACATGTTATGTCCTGGCAAGGAATTTGAACTACACAATGATTCTCCATCCGAGTTAGGAAGAGGACCAACTCCCATCATCAGTCACTGCAGCCCTTCTTCTGGTGGGAGCATATTATAGCCTTCAGGTTTGTTGAACACTATAGGAGACAAAATAGTATAAACAAGGAAATTGCACGAGGAGGTGTTTTGTTTTTGAATGGTCTTTCTAGCAGCAGGGTGGGAGAAGGATTTGAGACTAGCAAGGCTGGTGGCATGAGAAATTGGGACAAGGAGACCAGTTAGGAAGCAACCGAGGTCATGTAGACAGGCTTGAAGGAAGACAAGAGTACTTTGAATGAGGAGCAAACACTGGCTTTGAGAGGTATTTAGGAGGCAAAATCAATAGCATTTGGTGCATAATAACAGGTGGGAGTTGGCTCCCTCTATCCCCCAGGCCACTGTTCTCATCTCACTGTGTCTGAATGATTGATCTATCTTCCATGGTCCTCCACAAGGGCTGGAACCATATGTGTCTCGTTCCCAGCAGCATGTCCAGCACAAGCCTGTGCCTGATATGTGACAGGTCCTTAAAGATGATTTGCTGAATGGATGAACAAATGATTGAATGATATAAAGAATGACTCACACATGGATGCCTTACATGACTGAATGGTCAGTGAACCCATCACCTGAAGGAGGAAATACAAGAAGGAGAAAGTTAGGGTCCAACATTGCAATTTTATTTTCATTACGTTGGGTTTGAGGTACCTATGGGGAATCTCCAGGAAGGTTTCAGCTGCAGGGGAGTCCTAGGCTGGTGTAACAGATTAGGGAACTGTCAGTGAATAAACGAAATATTCACACCGAAGTATAGAAGGAAAGAAGAGAAAGATACTTTTTCTAAACAGAAGGCTGATTTTTTTTTTAATGTGTTTTTGCTATAGTTTTTGTTTTGTTGAGATATAATTCACCCATTTGAAGTGAATTTGAAGTATAGTTATGCTTTTTTGTATACTCACAAGGTTGTGCAATAGTCACAACTAACTCCAGAACATTTTTCTCATCCTCAAAAGAAATCCTGTACGTTTTAGGAGTTCCTCCCCATTCCCTCTTCCCTCTAGCCCCAGGCAACCACCAATTCTCTTTCGGTTTCTATGGGTTTTCCTACTGTGGTTATTTCATATAAGTGGAATCATACAATATGTGACTTTGTGTCTGGCTTTTTTCACTCAGCATAATGTTTTCAAGGTTCATCCAACATATTGTGGCGTGTGTCAGTACCTCATTCCAGAGGCTGGTGTTTAAGCTTGAGCAAAGTTTCTTGCAGTCCCATCCTTGACTTAGAAAAAGCTCTTGGACCTTTTGAATACATACTTCAACGTCCACTGATTGGTCCCTTCATTAATCCACAGAATTTAGAAATTCTTTACATTGAGAGGAGATATAGAAAGTATTCTCAGCCACACCCTGTCAGTGTCCCTGACTCTCCCGTCCACAGGGAGCTCTTCTACCCCTGACTCACAGCACACGCTATAATCAGTGCCTGGTTCTGTAAATTCTTCCTGTCTCACTCAAATCAGAGTGAAAGCTCCTGGAGGCAGAGGGCAGGGAGTGTTCTGTGCTGTATTTTCCTTTTATTGGTTGCAGCATTTAGCACACAGTTGTGCTGATAAAAAGCAAAATGGCACTTAACTAATCCCTCTAATTGCTAAAAAAAAAAAGTTTCCAGGAACACTCTGCTTTTAACATGGGCTTTGGCTATTTTTTCATAGACTCTGGACAGACCACTCTTAGATTAAAAGCCCAATTCATGGTTATTTTCCATCTGCTGGGAACTGGTCCTCTTCTTTCCCCATTCCAGACTAGACTGGTCCAGCTGCACTGGTTGTTTAGGGCTGGTGTCCATTCTCAGTGACTGAAGCCCATCTCACACCAGTTGTTAAGTATTCTCAACACCGTTCCTGCACTACCACCCGCATTGACAGTAAGAGGCCCCCAGCAGCTACTTTTTTTTTTTTTCCAATATGACAAAACCATCCCGGTCACAGGTAGATGGTCAGGAAAAGGAATCTGACCCAAGCTTTGCCAGTTAGACTCCTTTCAAGAGGAATTTGGATCTGGTTCCTCTTGAGTCTGTGTGATATTTAGAACAACAACAAAAGGTAAATTTAGGAGCATATAGACTGGAAAACCAGAAAAAGACAGTCTGAACAGATGAAAGATAAAACAAACCAGTGAGGGAGTCCTGCAGAGAAGAGCCCACAAGAGAAGGATCTAGAGTCTTGTGGCCATACAAGCCCCTGGTTCTAATTCATTCTTGCAGGCTGTTTGCATCTTTGCCCTTGGGTTCCCTTAAATGCCTGTGTATCTTTATGTGTTGATTTAATTTACTGAGGTACTATTATTCTTGTTTGAGGGTGGGGAAACCAGAAAGGAGAAGCACTTGTGTTTTATTATTTATTCTCTCCCCCCACCCCCTCTATCCCACCAACTCCTACCCTTTCAGGCAGGCCTGTGATCAGCTGGCGTGTACCTTTGCGCCTCTAGCAGCTGTTAGATATTTTTAATATCATCTTTGCTTTTCAAACCCACATTCCTGCACCTACACACACCCTATCCTTCAGTTCCTGCAAGCACAATGGGATGGAGGATTCGAACCAGGTTTCTGTTTGAATCAAAGAAAATTTACTAAGGTTCCCTCTGTTACACACTGGTATTTTGATAACTCTCTCTCTTTAGCTTTTGCTAGCTCATGCGAATTTCTGTTCAGTTCGGTTCAGTCGCTCAGTTGGGTCCGACTCTTCGTGACCCCGTGGACAGCAGCACGCCAGGCTTCCCTGTCCATCACCAACTCCCGGAACTTACTCAAACTCATGTCCATGGAGTCGGTGATGCCATCCAGCCATCTCATCCTCTGTCGTCCCCTTCTCTTGTCTTCACTTTTGTAAGATCTCCGAGAAATAACAGTCATGAATTTCTGTTATTGGTCACAAAAAGACTTCTAAATTGAAAATGATTTTAATACAGACATCAGGAATAAAATTGGAAGAGACTAGGAATCACTCCATGATTTGACGGTTAAGAATACTCAGGTCCAGAAAGCTAAAGAAACGTGAGTGATATCACACAAGTGTGTCTGAGTAGAGGCGGTGGCCTCATTTTCCCTTCAGTTGTCTTTTGTTTTAGCATTCTCTCTCCTTCTCGATCTCACACCTGTGGTTTCAGGCAAATATGAAAGACACATTATTTAATGATGAAAGAAATATTAATTAATGCTTATACTACTTACCCTAATAAATATCACTCATAGAGAGATATAACTGCATTTTAGGGGGTGCACAGCCACTTTGAATCTACCTGTCGAATTGCTAGGAAATTTGACATTCCTGGTGGCTCAGACGGTAAAGCGTCTGTCTACAATGTGGGAGACCCGGTTCAATCCCTGGGTTGGGAAGATCGCCTGGAGAAGGAAATGGTAATCCACTCCAGGACTATTGCCTGGAAAATCCCATGGACAGAGGAGCCTGGTAGGCTACACCCCATGGGGTCGCAAAGAGTTGGACATGACTGAGCGACTTTTCTTCTCTCTTGAGTCTTGCTGACAAGCAAGAATTGACGCACACTGTGGAAAGGTGGCTTAATACTATAACGATCAAATCAAGGCAACATTGAACTGGTTCTAAGAGGTTTTCCTTGCCGACTGCCAAGCCCTCTCAGCCTCCGTGCCTGGTAACTCCACGCCCAGCAACTGTCTTTTCATATGATTTCCACTTCCACATTCTGCAGCCTCTGTCTTAGTCTAAGCTCATCAGAGGAAAGTGAGGAAACCTAGAATATCTCGCGTCATCTATCACTGGCTGTGACACAGTTCTTTGATTGGTTAAGACCCAGCCAGGCTGCAGACAGCATATGAAATACCAGACACAGTATAATGTTTGAGATCTAGCCAGGTGCTCCGAGCATGCCAAGGTGAAACACAATTACAGCCTGTAGACACTTCCCACGTCTGCCAGGAGTACCTCTCACCTAAGGGCATATCTAAAATAGCAAGCTGGATGGACTCAGGAGGTTTAGTTGACCCCCTCAAGGTAAAGATCCTGTATTTTGACCGCACTTGGGTTACAACATTTAGTGCAACTGTAAGTACATCATTTACATCTTCGGTTTCAGTTTGTTTATTCAAATGACACCATTAACTTGCTTCTGAGTCCCTGTTCTTCAGAATCTCATAGCCTTGTCTACACTATGTATTTTGTTAAATACTTTTTCATTTGTCACCAAAAGAATTCTATTTAGCTTAGGCTATAAATTGTCCACCCTAGGCTATAAATTTCTTAAAAGCAAATACTATCAAATTTTTGTACACTGTCAAAAAATAAAAGCATTTAAAAGTCAAGTATCTTGAGTAGACTATTTCCTGCTATTTTTTTTTTTTTTTTTTTGCCATGTGGCACAGCTTATAGGATCTTAGTTCCCCAATCAGGGATCAAACCCTGGCCCTAGGCAATGAAAATGCTGAGTCCCAATTACTGAACCACCAGGGAATTCCCTAGCACTACTTCTTAATGATACCTCAATTCAATTTAGCAACAATATATCAACTCCCTTCTGTATTGGTGATGATTTCTACTACCATCTTTTCCTTCAGAAGCTCAGCCTCCCTCAAATGGCAGTGCTGACCATCACATTCCTTCCCTTTTCCTGGCCTGTGGGTCAGGAATGGATCCAGACTGGCCAATCAGAGTTTCCTAACCCCTTGGCAGCAGGGATGAATCTATAATCCAAAATGGACCAATGGGTGTTGTCTCTGGGACTAGCAAGAATCACTAATAAAGAGACACACTTTTTTTCTGCATCATCGGCTTATCAAGGACCATGTAAACCGAATGCTGTCATTGGGATAATCACCACCATTTTGAAAGACTTTGCCTGAGAGTGATGCAACTTAAAGAAAATCTGCTGGACTTAGCTCTGGAAAAACTTCTATTAGTACAGGACAAAGTCAGGATCCCTTTTATTTTCCTCTCTTCTGACCTGAATGCATGTGTTATGGTTGGAGCTGAAGCAGCCACCTTGAGGGAAAGACAGAGAGCATCATAACGACATCAGTCTTCTCATCTTCAAGCCACCCAAACAGTATCTAGCAACTACCTTACTGTAATCAGGGGTTGGAAAACTACAGCTCTCATGCCAACTTTGTGTTCCTATGCCTTCGAGGCACCAAGAACTGTGTGAAGACCAAGCCAGGGCATCCTTCTAGGCCCTTGCTCCCCCATCTGCCCTCCTCATGACATGGAACATCTCGAATCCCCTATACCTACAAAGACTGTAGCTCAAGGCGGTGAAGCAATCTCATTTCTCACTTTTGTGACAAAAGGAACATTTTTACTACAACCAGCACTTTTCAAAAGAATGAATGGAATATAAAAGAAAAGATAATGTATTATACACAGTAATGGTAAGTATTATTTTGTAAAACTTATCTTTAGTTATATGCATGTATATACATATATTATATATAGCATTAGAATGTAATAAATACACATATATATTGACTTAGATTATATATACTATATAATTATAAATTATATTATACATATAATGCATATTTTATAATATATAATGAATATACTATATATCAGTGTATATATACAAACATATTAGTATATATAATATAACACATGGTTATACATTATATGATATATCTTTATATATCATATAATGTATAACCATGTGTTATGTATAATATGTGCATTTTAAACATTTTGAGTGTATATATAAACATACATATAACTAAAACAAATGTTTTACAAAACAGTTTTTACCCTTACTATGTGTAATACACTATATTCTCTTCTTTTTATATATTCTACACTTTATGTAGAGCTGGTAGTATTATATATTATAATATTTCTTACTATGGGTGATGATAAAAAGTGAAGGGTTTAAGAAACTGTAATGGTGAAAAGCTGGCTGGGGGCTAGACTGTGCATGTCAGTCTGAGGAATCCTGGCTTAAAGCTGCCTTCTATGTGGCACCCTGGGGACTTTTCAGGAAGGAGATGGTGTAACCAGATACATGGAAACAAGAGTTTGAGGGGGAGACAGACCCCTTGGTGGGCAGTGAATTCCGAAGGTACCAGAAGGCAGAAAAGAGAGTGTAGAAGTTGAGGTTCTTTCTGTGAAGGTGACAGAAATTCAACTCAGAGAAGCTGAGTCTGTTTATTGCTGGCACAGCTAAGAAGAACATGAGGGCATCTCAGAGAATTAAATGTTATAAGCTGCAGGAAAGCGGAGCTTTGGTGACTCCTTGTGTGGGGACTCCTTGCTGTTAAGCCTCTCCTTCTCTCTCTGAGCTTGACCTCGTTCTTCCCTGCACAGAGGCCCTCGGAATGTGGTGGTGAAGACAGCTCCCAAGCAGGCTGGATTCATTTCCCTCTCCAGCTTAGCAAGCCTACAGGACTTTGTCCAGAATCAGGTCATCAATCTGAGTAAATGACTCTGAGATGCTCTGCTTTGGTTGCCTGCCCATTCCTTGTACTGAACCTATTACATGATTTTAGTTAGAAAGCTTTGGGCTGGGAGCTGTAGAATATCCATTTTTAGGTGGCTTAACTATTGAGGATAATATAATATTTTACTTACATGAAATTCTGAGGTAGGTTACCTTTGATTAAGTGATTATGATTAGTGAGTCTATGATGTCAGGGTCCCAGGTGAGCTTCTCTGCTGTTCTTTGAGTTTCTAAGAATCATCTCCTCGTATAACAAGCTCCAGGGCAGGAAGAAGCAAGTCCTTGACTTGAATCTATATTTAGGATGAAGAGAGCTTCCAGAAGTGCCCTCTTCAGTTTCATCAGTTAGGATTGTGTCATTGATGCACGTTCAGTTAATCATTGCTGAGGCAAATGGAATAAACAAGACCGGCTTAGACCAATCGACCCTCAAAGGGTTGGAGAGGGACCTCAAAACCTAAAACACAGTCAGTGTTCTGACAGAAAGAATATAGGGGGAAATGGCTGATAAGCAACCAATGTATCTGCCATACTACAGAGAATGGGATACTGTATTAGTTTTCTAGGGCTGCACAAAAATTTACCTCCAGGACTTTCATGGTGGTCCAGTGGTTAAGACTCCACCTGCCAGGGCAGGGGACGTGGGTTCAGTCTCTGGTCTGGGAGGATTCCACATGCCTAGGGGCAACCAAGCCCAGGCACTGCAACTGCCTAGAGCCTGTCCTCTACAACAGTAGAAGTCACCTCAACGAGAAGCCTGCGTACCGCAACTAAAGAGTAGCCCCTGCTTGCTGCACTAGAGAAAGCCTAAGTGCAGCAATGAAGACTCATTGCAGCCCTAAATAAATAAATAAGATAAAAAATTTACCACCAACGTAGTGGCTTAAAATAAGACACATGTCTTATCTTGCAGTTTCTATAGGTCAAGAGTTTGGGCAAAACATCATCACTGGGTTCTTTGGAAATGTTTAGTCGAGGGGTCAGACAGCACTAGGTTCTCATCTACAGGTTAAACTTGTGCAAGGTCTGCTTTTAAGCTCACTTAGGGTGAATGAGTGGCAAAATTTACTTCTTGCTATTGTGGGACTAAGGTCCCTGCTTTCTAGCTGGCCACTGGCTGGAGGCTGCCCTCAGCTCCTAAAGGCCACCCACAGTTCCCTGTGAAGTGGGCTTCCCCAAGATGCCACTTAGTCATCAAGCCAGCCACAAGAATCTCTAGAGCAAGTCTTACAGCAAGGCAAGTCTTACATAACATAATGAATACACAGGAGTGACAGCCCATAAATTTTGTCATAGTCTATTGGCTAGAAACAAGTCACAGGTTCCACCCACACTCAAAGAGAGGGGGCCACCCAGGGGCATGAGCACAAAGAAGTGGGGACCATGAGAGGTTACCTTAGCATCTGTTTACCATAGACATGATGAGTAGCCAGACCTGGGTCATATGCCCACTCAGTTACCAGAAGAAGGGGGATGGGAAAGCTTTCTGGGCTCTTTCAGTTCACATGAATATGAAAGAGATTCTGAAAATGGAATTGCTGAGATTTGGCAACCATTGAGTATGGCACAATGTTGCAGGAAATGGAAGAGAGACAAGTGACTCAGGACTTGAGAGCCAGTGACTGGAAAGAGGATGGTGCTATGACTGAATCTGGGGACTCAGAACAAGAGAGAAGGAAGATAAAGAGATTCACCTGGAGTTCCCATAGGATGTCCACATGGAATTGTGTATCTGAAGCTCAGGACAGATGTCTGAGACTCAGATTTCGATATCATATACCTAGAAGACAAGGACATGTACATATATGGGAATGGATGGGTCACAAACCAGGTTGGTGACAAGGTTCACACACTTCTGTGCTAAAAGCCTTTCATATTTCCATTCACACTCCTTATGCTTGCAAAGTCTTTTGTGGTTTAGTTTGTTTCTCTCTCTACACTTTTGATAGACCCTCTCCCTAGAACTCTACTGTACTCACTGCTGCTGCTGCTGCTAAGTCACTCAGTTGTGTCTGACTCTTCGCGACCCCGTGGACTGCAGCCTACCAGGCTCCTCTGCCCATGGGATTTTCCAGGCAAGGGTACTGGAGTGGGTTGCCATTGCCTTCTCCAACTGTGCTCTCTACAAGTCTCCAAAATACTCGGTGCTATTTTCTTTGAGCCTTTGCTTACTATTTTCCATTACAAGAAACATTCTTCACCCCTCCCCACCATCACTGCCTGGCTATGTATCCTTTGAGTCTCCATGTAGATTATACCCCCCTGAAAAGCCTTCCACAATTCCCTGAGACAATTTACATGTTCCTTCTTTGTGCTTCCATAGCATGCTACACAACTCTGTTCTGGGGTACTAATGGCCTATTCTGTCATTTTCTATTTACTTGTCTCTTACTAGCTTACAGGCTTCTGGAAGGTAGAGATAGGTAGACAAGCTCACAATTGTCTCCAGTAATTAGCACGATCCTTAGCACAAAGAAAATGCTTGATTAAGTATTTGTGGAATGAATGGGGAATGAATGTTAACAGATTTCCTTCTCAGTTAAAATCCCTTTGCTTATATAAGTATCAGAAAACTCAGTACAAAAAGGGATTAATGTATAAGCAGAAGGGGACTTGATGACTCATGTAAGTGAGAAAGTCCAGAAGTTATGTTGCTTTGGGTGTGATTTGCTACAGAGGCCCAAATGATGCCACCAGGATACAGGTTTTCTTTCCCCATCCTTTGGCTCTGTTTCTCTGGCTATGGGGCTTCCCAGGTGGTGCTACTGGTAAAGAGGATCAGGCTGCCAATGCAGGAGATACAAGAGATGTGGGTTTGATACCTAGGTTGGGAAGATCCCCTGGAGGAGGAAATGGCAACCCACTCCAATATTCTTGCCTGGAGAATCCCTTGGACTGAGGAGCCTGGTGGGCTACAGTCCATAGGGTTGCAAAGAGTTGGATATGACTGAAGTGGCTTAGTACATATGCTTCTGGTTTTAGCTCCATTGATTGGCTAGGTCTCCTGCTTGGAGCAGGATGACTGCATTTGCATCTGGTCTTAAATCTTCACACTTTCAAGCTCAGTGAGAAAAAAAGGCCCCACTCCCAGAAGCCGCAGTTGATCTCATGCATCCTCAGTGATGCTGTGGAGTCTCTAGCCCATTCTTGAACCAATCACTGTTTGCCCAAGAAGATGCTAGACTCTGATTGACCAGGCTTGGGTCAATGACCATGCCTAGATCTGCTCCATTAAAACCACTCAGACAAGGGTAGGGGATATACGAGCTTGCAGAGGGAGGAGGTTGGGAAGGGAGAGTCTCTCTGATCTTGTCCTGGAGTTTTGGTGAGGGGACCCTCCCCCAAAACTAATTTCCATTAAGTAATGCCTGCAATTCAGGAGGAGAGGAAGGTTAAAGATCCTGCAAAGAAATTTTAAGTAAGAAAGATAGGAAGAAAACTAAAAAGATTGTATAGGGTCATCAAAGGAAAATAGTCTAATATTTGTTTAGCATCTACCATGTGACAGAAACCTTTCATACAATATCTCATTTAATCCTCACAATAACCCAGATACATAGACGTTTCAAATTCCCAGTCAACAGAGTCTCAGGATAAACTGATCCCACAAGAAGCTTAGGATAAGTGAATACTAAGGTGGGGATTGGACATTCGGAAATAGGAAGTCCCAGCTGATGTTTCTGATGGTTATTTCTAAAGAGCTGGAAAGACCACAGGGAATGAGTAATGAATAGGTGGCTTTTCCCCAAGGGAGTTTCATGGTGAAAAGAAGGATAAAGGTGGCACCCGTATATTCCTGTTTAAATGTGTCTCCCTGACCACAAAACGGGCTCCTTGAAAGGCAAGGACCTTATCTGTTTCCTTTGCCTTCAGCCTAGGAGAGGTCCTTGCCACAGTGTCCATCACCATGTATTGGTTAAGTTAATGAGTAAATGAATGATCAAAGGGAAAAAAACTGTATCCCAGGAGGAAAGGAAGACAGGGAAAGAAATATCGATGTAGGTTAGTTTGAAACATGTTTCTGTGGCAAGTATAATGAGGTTGAGAAGGAAAGAGAAAGTTGATGAATGACGTAAAACTCCCTGTGAAGCTCAAACCCCAAGTAGAATAAGGCTCAGATAAAGATTTCCATTTTCTTCCCTCAAGGCAAGAAGGAGGGCTATGATTTTCAGAAAGTCTGGAGTTGGAGAAGAGGAAAACCAAATTCATTTGTATCTACTGCCCTCAGTGAAATAGTAAAGATGCCTACTTCTCTGGGCTTCCCAGGTGGCACCAGTGGTGAAGAACCCACCTGCCAATGCAGGAGACGTAAGAGATGGGAGTTCGATCCCTGAGTCGGGAAGATCCCCCGGAGGAGGAGTGGTAAAAGAATCTGCCTGCCAATGCCGGAGATGCAGCAGATGAGGGTTCGATCCCTGGGTCAGGAAGATTCCCCTAGAGTGAGATCTTGGAAATGGATCCAAGGATCCAAGGAAATGGCAACCCACTCCAGTATTCTTGCCTGGAGAATCCCATGGACAGAGGAGCCTGGAGTCCACCAGGCACCAGTCCATAGGGTCGCAAAGACTTGGACAGGACTGAAGTGACTTTGCACTCAAGCAGCTTACTTCTCTAACTCTGTTCAAGGTACTTTAAAGCAGCCCTAATATGTTAATTCATGTCTCACCCCCACAGTGCCAGGCATAGACTAGATGCTAAAACAAATGTATCAGGACCCTGAGACTTCCCTGGTGGTCCAGTGGTTAAGAATCCACCTTGTAATGCAGGTGACACAGGTTGGATCCCTGGTCAGGGAACTAAGACTCCACATTCTGTGGAGTAACTAAGCCCCCATGCCACAACTAGAGAGTCTGTGCGCCACGACAAAAAGATTCCACGTGACGTGATGGAGATCCTGAGTGCTGCAACTAAGACCGGCGTGTGTGAGTGTATGTGTATATGTGTGTGCACGTGCATGCGTGTCCTCAGTTGTGTCTGACTCTTTGCAGCCCCGTGGACTGTAGCTCACCAGGCTCCTCTGTTCATGCAATTCTCCAGGCAAGAATCCTGGAGTGGGTTGCCATTTCCCTGGATCCTTGGATCCATTTCCAAGGTCTCACTCTAGGGGAATCTTCCTGACCCAGGGATCGAACCCTCATCTGCTGCATCTCCGGCATTGGCAGGCAGATTCTTTTACCACTACTGCCACCTGAGAAGCCCCAACTAAGATCTCATGCGGTCAAATAAATAAAATTATTTTTAAAACAATAAAACAAATGTATCAATTTAGTGAGTTGAGTAGAATAAAATCAAATTTTCTTTTACAAAAATTTGAGCAGAGCCTGCAGAAAGCACAGCCACAGTACAATGCTGATTTGCTGGCTTGTAGGGACTTTGTAGATGGAAAAGAGGGAGGCAGGCAGTACAATGTGTACATGTTATCTGCTCTCCAGAATGTCTTTGCTGGGCAAATAGCTCCTTATCATTTTTTTTTAAATACAAGCTTACACTCCGTTTCTTCAGAACACCTGGGCTTTGGCCATGATTATGAGGTTTAGCACTTGTAATCACAGGTCTGTCTTGGGAAATTATAGGATGTGAAGTCTCAGAGGTTGGCACTCAGGAGGGATTTACTAAGCCTCTTCTGGAACAATCCCAGGACGGTCCCTCTTAACAGACCAACTCAGCCATCATTGTCACCTATTCAGCAGGTGGCAGAACTGGTCACGTTGCCTCTGCTCACATGGCCGTCCCCTAAAGACCCCCAACACCAGCCTAGTGAGTAAAGCCTAGGGCTGTCAGGTGCCTCCAGCTGCAGGGGGGCAGCTTCACCTTGAACTTTAAATGTTTAACACAGCTTTAAATGTTTTACTCCACAGAATGAGGTGACTGGGAAGATGGATGATTGCTGATTAGAGGAATGATGAATGAAGAAATAAAATAATCCACAGTGAAAAACTCACTCCCCTGGCTGTGGTTAGTCTCTAATAGGTACAAGGATAATGTAAATGGATGGAGTGGGGGTGGGATATGGGGTGGAGTCCCTTTGGCCATGTGTGGGCACCTTTGTGGATGTGTTCTCGGGAGGAGGAACAAGGAAAGGAGACTGGAGAAAGTGAAGTTTACCCTTTGTGGTTGTGGATGGTCAAGAGCAGGCTGGGCTGGGCAGGGAAGCAGGAAGGCTTTTGCCCATCTCCAGGGATTTCTGCTCTCCCTGCTTGTACAAGCAGGTGCTTTATTTCCACGTAAGCTATTTTGGATTCTTGCTTTGCAGAGTTGGTATGTCCCTTCTGCAGAGGCCAGAAAACAGCAGGGAAGGGAGGGAAGTCTGGCACTGAAACCAGTCAGAATGAAGTTCTTGATGAATGAATCTTTTACCTAATTTCAAGCAAATATATCTGCTCCCTTTACCTTTCCTTACCCAGCTCTACCAGGCAGGATTCCTATCTGTACTAACAGATATACGTTTATCAACTGCCCCATTATGGTGGAAGGTCTATTATCACAACAGGGGCCATTCCTCGGAAAAACTGTACAATGATTGAAGTCCATCTCAGCTCCTCCATCTCCCAGCCCTCCCCTCCCCACCGACTCCATAGCACAGTCTATAACAGTTGTCCAGGACCTCATCAATTTCTGTTTGAAGAGGTGACCTTTCTCATGGTCTAGGTTCATTCTAATAATAGACCTTATACTTCACCTTCCTGTACATTATCTCATTTGGCAGCAGCCCTGTGAGGAAGGCAGTCATGGTCATTATTTCCCAAAAGGTATTTCTGACAACTTATGAAATGAACTCTCATTTACTCTCTACTTCTTGCTTGCCTGACCCTGTGCCAAATGCCTTACATACTTTGATTAATCATCATGTCCACTCTCAGAGGTTGACAATATTATCCCTGTTTTACAGAGGAGAAAGCCAGGTGTAAGCAACTTGCCAAAGGCCATGGAGCCAACTACTGGCAAAACCAAGATTCAGGCCTGGGTCTGGTCAAGTCTGAGTACTGTGTTTTTATCTCCTATGCCTTTCTGCCTATGAAGCAGGCAGGCTAGATATTAGTACAGGGGCTTCCCTGGTAGCTCAGCTGGTAAAGAATCCACCTGCAATGTGGGAGACCTGGGTTCGATCCTTGGGTTGGAAAGATCCCCTGAAGAAGGGAACAGCTACCCACTCCAGTATTCTGTCTTGGAGCATTCCATGGACTGTATAGTCCATGGGGTCACAAAGAGTTGGACACAGCTGAGTGACTTTCACCTTTAAGGCATATTTTCCTCTTTCAAAAATGGAACTTCTGAGACCTGTTTTACAGAACCCAGTAGAGCTGGAGCTAGAACCCTTTCAAATAAGTGACACCAGAAGACCTATCAGATTGTGCACAAGAAAGACCCCCACCTACGGACAAGTTCCCTTCCAAGAGCGCTTTCCTAAGTCCGATTCGTTCACAAGTCCACCAGTTAGTCTAGGTAACCAACTAAGACAATCAGCCACAGTACTGTACTGTAATAGGTTTAACTACTTTTCACACAATACATAAAAAAATAACAAAAAAAAATAAAGAAAACACTTCAAATCTTACAGTACCTTGAAAAGTACAGTAGTCCAGTACAACAGCTGGCACACACGGGTTGGCATTGAGTGAGCGGGAAAGAAGAGTTACTGATTGGAGGAGGGAGAGGAGGTGGGAGATGGTAGAGCTGAAGGATGATCAGCAATAGGAGAGGGAGGGCAAGTGGCAATTTCATTCACACATGACCTCGAAGAAAAGCACCTTCACATCTTTGAAAGTTCACAGTTTGAAGGTTCATACGTAGGGGACTCACTGTAGTAATACTTGACTATAACACCTCCCTCTTACTTCATAAGTTGAGTCCAAATAAAATGGAAGAATTTCCAAAATCTTGGAAGCTGGCTGCCTCCCCTGCTATGTTCCACAGAAACTGCTCCTCTCAAGATCACCTGTGACCACCTGGCTGTGTTATTTCTACTTTACATTTGTAGCTGTCTTGACCTCTGTGCAGCATCTAACTGCTGACCACTTATCAAAACTCCCCCCTCCCTTGATTCGGGGGCAGCAGTCTATCCTGGTTTTAGTGCTCTCTCTCTGGACTTTTGTTCTAAGTCTCTTTCAAAGGCTCAGGTTTCTGTGACCATCTCTGTGACGGTTTGTTAATAGTTGCAAAGGGCAGAACCCACCCTGGCTAGTTTAAGTGGAAAGGGATCATTACAAGGTATTCATCAGCTTATAGAATCCATGTGTGACTAAAGACCCGAAGCTGAATTACCTGGAACATAGATGCCCTTAGGCATCTATGCCGAGTTGCCACAGGAACCGCTGCTCCCACCGCCATAAGGAAGTGCCTGCGGAACCAGGAGACTGCTCGGACGGCCGCCCACCTGAGACCTAGGGCTGTACCCTCAGCACCAGCCAAAGGGATGCCTCCACCCTGCCTGCGCCCCACTCATTCCGCTCGGAAGCTGGCGTCTCATGTGAGGGTGTCTAATTGGCAGAAACCTAAATCACATCCTTGGAAACCCTAGCTGCCAGGAGTCTGGGGAATGACGTCTTTATCTTTCCAACTTTGCTGTACAGGAAGGCACGCTAAAAGGAGATCCAAATAGACATTGAGTCACATAGTCCCTTACATTTCGGGGTTCTTCAGACTTCTGTTCTCATCCTTTTCTTTTCTGGTGCTGAGACTTGTCAGCTCATGGCGTCAACCACCATCTGGGTTATCTTTAACCCTGAACTCCAGGCCTGAATGTCTAGCTGGCTACCAGACAGCTCTGCTTCCTCTGAAGTCAGCAGCCTCCTTCTGTGTTTTTCACATCAACAAGTGGCACCACCACCTATCCAGTAATCCAAGCCAGAAACTGGGGCCTTCCCTCTGTCTCTCATCTGCCTTGAGCAAACAGTTTTGGGGGGTAGGTAGTTGGTCTGTGAAATGGTTCTTGGGGGTAGGCAGTTGGTCTGTGTTTTCTAGTCTTTCTTCAGTTAGGTGGGGCCATGTGACTGCATCCTGGTCAATGTGGTCTGAACACAGGTGGTGTGAACAAAGTCCAGGTGAAACCCATGGACACCTTTCACACCATATCTGCCAACTGAATGGAGAGACCTTTAGAAACCTGGAGGAGGGCAGAGTCATACATTTAAGCAGACTGGGTCCCTGAATGACTTGGTGGAACTCTGCAACTCCCAGAATTGATCTGTGTAGGGGGATCAATTGAACTGATGAGGGGGACATGGAGTCATGAAAGCATGCAGTTCAGATCTCTTGCTGTGGGGAACAAGATGTACTACAGCCCAGCCCTGCCCCACTGGATCTAGCACACTGTTTGAGCCAAGGCTGTGCTTCCCACGGGCTCCTCTCTGCCAAAGGCTGAGGCTGGGGGTACAAACTCAGACCCACTCCTGCATGACCTGGGATTCCTCCAGCAGGTGACTTTGACTCATGGATCCTCCACCGGCCTGGCTGAACCTTTCTTGGGACTGCACTGAAGTTCAGAATGCTTCCTACCCATCCTCCTTCCCTCTCCTTTGTGGGTGTCAGAGCTGTGCTGCAGTCTGAAAGCTCTCCTTGCCTCCTCTATTGTTGTTTTTCAGTTACTCAGTCGTATCCAACTCTTTGTGGCCCCATGGACTATAGCACACCAGGCTTCCCTGTCCTTCACTATCTCCCAGAATTTCAATCTCATGCCCACTGAGTTGGTGATGCCATCCAACCATCTCATCCTCTGTCTTCCCCTTCTCTTCCTGCTCTCCATCTTTCCCAGCATCAGGGTCTTTTCCAATGAATTGGCTCTTTATAACAGGTGGCCAAAGGATTGGAGCTTCAGCTTCAGCATCAGCCTTTCCAATGAATATTCAGGGTTGATTTCCTTTAGGATTGACTAGTTTGATCATTTATCCTTCACAGGAATTCTCCCCAATAAATCTTCTGCATGTCTAATTTTATCCTGGCATCTGTTCTCAGAAGATCCAACCTAACACAGGTGAGAAATAAAAACTTTATTATATGATAGGGATTGGGAGGGCAGGTTATGTGACGGTAAGTTAGCTTACTCTAATGTAATCATCGAGGTTTGAATATTTTTAAAAGGTATTCGCTTTCCTCTTTGCAACTGCCTTAGTTTAGGCCTCCTGAGCCAACTGTTCCTATTAGTGAGTAAGTCTTCTCTACCTAGTCTTGGTAACCAACCCGGAGTCCACATTCAAATCACCTTCACAGTGATCTTTTTACTATTAACCACCACTTTCTTGTTTGTTCGCTTATTTGTTTTCTCTTTTTTGCTCTGCTTTGTTTGTTGTTTTATAATTAATTTATTGTTTACCTTATATTTTTACTTACATCTTTTTAGTTTTTTGTTTGTGTTTTTGTTTAACCACTGCTTTTAAAACACCTATACAATGCTCTGATACATGTTCTTCCAATTATCACAACAATCTTGCAAGGAAATTATTATTAGTTCTAATTTATATAAAGGGAACAAAGATTTAGAGAGGTTAAGTGTCTTGTCTGATAGTATATCTCTGGTAACTAACAGAACTGGGACTTGAACCCAAATCTATCTGTTACCAAAATTTGTCTTTTTCTTACCACCCAAGCAGGGCTTGGATTTAAATTTTTTTTTCCTGTTGTAATATACATTCACAGGCATTACCTATTTCCTTGAGTTAACCTCAATTCTGATGCAAATTTGCTGGAAAGTAAAAGCAAATAAGAAGTGAAGTGAAGTGAAGTAGCTCAATCCTGTCTGACTCTTTGTGACCCCATGGAGTGTAGCCTACTACGCTCCTCCATCCATGGGATTTTCCAGGCAAGAGTACTGGCATGGGTTACCATTTCCTTGGCTAATCTGGGAAGGGGCATTATATTCATTAAAGCATATTATAAATTATGTAAGTAAATAAAATATCCATTTAAGGATATTGATGCTCTAGGCATGTTTTCTTCATTAACGTTTTCTCTCCATTTTAAACACATAATCACTGAAAAAACTAAAAAGTGGGAAAACTATAAAATGATAAACAATCACAATTTTGAATCTTAATTGGTATTAGAGGTTACATTGGGTGCTAAACTGAAACACTGATAAGCTGGGGTGTGAGAAGTGCATGCTATGCCCAAGGCTCTGATGATAACTCCATTCAAAAGAACATTTAAAAGCAAGCAGCTCAGAATGCTAAGTGTAAAGGTACAATCAAGTATCTATTTTAATGTATTAAAAGCAAGACATTTATGATTTCAACTCATCATCACTATTTTCAGGGTTTAAAAGCATTTGATAGAGAAGTGATCTCCATGCACGGACACGAGTACCGCCAAGACTCCGCTAAGCCACATGCAAAGCTGATGACATCATGCCCTGGTAAATAGCTTTCAGAGGTGCCACATCTCACTGGGCTTAAGGAGTAAATTCCTGAGACCAGCACTGCAGGCCCTCTGTGAACCTCGCTTCACTTCTTGAGACAGTCTCTGTAGCCACGCTCCACTCGGACTCAAACAAGCTCTCCGGAGCACAGTGCTTCCTCCTGCCTCTGGGTTTTGCAAATGCTGTCCCTCCTGGAAGAAATAAATGTCTTAACTCTAAGAAATTCCCAAGATACAGTTCATGTGCCTCCTTGTCCAAAAAGCTCTTTTGGAAACCACTCTCAGATCAGATCAGATCAGTCGGTCAGTCATGTCTGACTCTTTGCGACCCCATGAATCGCAGCACGCCAGGCCTCCCTGTCCATCACCAACTCCCGGAGTTCACTCAGACTCACGTCCATTGAGTCAGTGATGCCATCCAGCCATCTCATCCTCTGTCGTCCCCTTCTCCTCCTGCCCCCAATCCCTCCCAGCATCAGAGTCTTTTTCAATGAGTCAACTCTTCGCATGAGGTGGCCAAAGTACTGGAGTTTCAGCTTTAGCATCAGTCCTTCCAAAGAAATCCCAGGGCTGATCTCCTTCAGAATGGACTTGTTGGATCTCCTTGCAGTCCAAGGGACTCTCAAGAGTCTTCTCCAACACCACAGTTCAAAAGCATCAATTCTTTGGCGCTCAGCCTTCTTCACTCTCAGCCGTACCCAATTCCCAGACTGTATTTGGTGCCCTCCCCACTGACCCCTCCCCACACCCCTTCCTCTCCTGCTCCTCCATGATCCTTGTCACAGCACCCAGTTGTAATTGTCTCTTTTAAATATTGATTCTACCCATTAACTGCTTTGATTCTTGAAACTGGATGTTGATTTTACGTAAAGGTATTATTCCAAAATAGAAAGTGCTTAGCAAACAAATGTTTGTTAAACGAATGAGTGACTAACAGAGGAAGGAAGAAAGGAATAAAAAAGTTGATTTCTCTGGTGCACAGTTCATATATGCTTTAGGTAACTTGTAAGGACTTCATTTGAAATATCCAAAAACAACAGATCTTGTATCTTGTGGTAGGCATCTAAGGTATTTTAGTTTAGTTATAATTTGCGGACTTCAGAATTTTAGGAACGGAGAGTTCGGCTAAGAAGTAATTAAGAGGTTATTAACTGGGTTTATTCGGCAGTCCTGAACTCACCGAAATGTGAAAAACGGTGTTTGTATGTATATACATGAGGCAATAATTCACATTTTCAGGCAAGACAAGAAAAACTTTAAACATAAAATTTTCTCTGTTCTTTAGTCTCTTCCCTCCCCTCTCCTATACATCATGCATCTACATTCTGCATTAATCAGAGTTCCCAATGACAGAAATACCTCTTCAGACATAAACATCAGTTGCTCTTCTTTGAACACCAGCCCACATAATTCCTCAGAAGATAACATTCCTTTGTTCATTCTTAAGGGGTCACCATGATCCATCACTCAGCGTGTATCTGCTCCGACATCTTTAGTAAAGTTTACTTATGACAACAACATATCATTTCTGTTAAAGATAACGACAGAGATAAAACAGACTGGTCAGCAACCTGGGGAGAATCTGGCCCACAGTTAATGGAAGCTCTTCACTTTAAATACTTTGTTAAATACTTGTTTATAACCTTGTTAATGGTACCAGCTATCTTACTTGTATTCTGCCTATTGTACAAAATTGTTTCTTGCATGACCAAATGTGTGACTGAGCCCCCAGTAAAATGAATGATGATTAGGTGACTTGACATGATTGGCCAAATATACAGTCTATAAGATCAATGACTATAATAGTGTAACTAACTCTAGATTTGGGAAGAAACAACAAGAGGGAACCATTTCCTGGACCATAACAGAATGTAAGGCAGGGCATCTAGAGACTTCTGGCTACTGTTCACAGGTCCCAGTCCAGTAAATGCCACATTAAGTGGCCTATCAAAGGAGTCCTTGCCTGACCTGGCAGTGAGCACCCCTAGTGCCATGGGACAAAATGGTCACAAAATGCCTCCCAAACATTGGTTGAAATTAAGGCCAAAAGGGAAGGGACTGTAAAAACAAAATATGTTGCCCACTATCATTTCTACAAGGATCAAGTCATTAGCCACTGCAGTCACTGACCTATATAATACACCCCAAAAGGAATTCATTCAAAGGGTAAAGATCAAGAAGAGGCATTTTGTGCTGCAGGAAAACAGACAGAACCAACCCTCAGGTTGTTAGATATTTTCACGAAAAAATTTTGTGAATCCAGTTTCTTGCATCTTCCCAGACTTAGAGGAGCACTAAAACCATTAAGATACCTATTCCTCAAAAATAGCAGTAACTCTACCAAGGTGTATGCCTGATTGCACGTACTCTCTTTTCCAAAATTATGTAACTGGCCTCCACCTTTACCTCTTTGGATCCATTCTCAGAGCTAAGAGACTTGTCTCCTGGTTGTAATCCTCAAATTGGCTCTAATAAAAATTTTCATTTCTTTTTTAGGTTGACTATTGATGAGTTTTTTCATCAACATTATCTGTTTATATATCACTTTTCCCATTATCTGCTTTGATTCTTGAAGTTGGAGATTAATTTTATATAAATGTTTTACTCCAAAATAGTAAGTACTCAGCAAACAAATGTTTGTTAAATGAATGAATAAGAAACAGAGGAAGGAAGGAATGAATTAAAATGTTGGCTTCTCTGGTACATAATTTATATATACTTTATGAAATTTACAAAGATGTTTCATTTGCCAATCCACAAAAGAAAATAGAGTTTGTACCTTGTCGAGGGCATCTAGGTGTAGTTAGCTAAAATTTGGCAGTTGCAATTTTATGAATTGAGAACTTGACAAAGAAAGTAATTAAGTGGTTATTAATTGGGACTTAGGCTTCCCTGGTAGCTCAGTTGCTGAAGAATCCACCTGTAATGCAGAGGAACCAGGTTCGATCCCTGGGTTGGGAAGATCCCTTGGAGAAGGGAATGGCAACCCACTCCAGTATTCTCGCCTGGGAAATCCCATGGACAGAGGAGTCTGCCAGGCTACAGTCCATGGGATCGCAAGAGTTGGACACCACTGAAGTGACTGAGCACTAGCACAATTTGGGCTTATTCAGGTGTCCATGAACTCAGTGAAATTATATGAAAAACTGTGTTTGTGTGTATATGCACAGTATGCACTTCATATTCGTGTGTTCTAATCAGGCAGGTTGACAAGCATTCTTTGAAAGGACGAGTGGAACAGCCAAGTCTATACCAGACAAAACATGGTGGAAACACTTTGATGGACAGTGAAACTAAGAAAGGGAGAGGAAGTCCTAAGAATAATGAAACGACTGCTCTAAAGAAGTTGTCGATTCATATATTTTAATTATTTTTGGGTTATTCTCTTATGGTGAAGTGTGTCATGTCAAATACAGAGTTAAAAAACACAACACATTTGCTGATTCAAGGGTTACAGGGTCTCAATTTACAGCTCCCCTCCCTGGTTAATGAGTTTGCTTGCCTTTTGCATGCTGTTGAGAGTAATGAGGACGGGAGAAGGGAAAAGTACAGAGAAAGGCTTAATTGATTTGCATACATAGAACTGATTTGCATATATACTTGTGAAAGAAAGCACTAAGTCCACGGGTAGAGGAAAGGTCTCTGGAGTTTGCCTGCAGTAGAAAAGAGAGATCTGTTAACAATGCCTTGGATGAACGAAACCTAGGATGAGCTGATGAAATAAAAACTCACATTTTAAGGCAAGACAAGAAAATTTTGAACAGAAACTTTTTCTCTGCCCTTTGGCCTCCTCCCTCCTGCCTACTGTCCATTGTGCATCTGCATTAGCCAGACTACCCAGTGGCAGTAATACCAGCTCAAACATAAATATCAATTGTTCTTCTAACACCGGCCATAACTCCTCACAAGATAACATTCTTTTGTCTGTCCTTAAGGGATCACCATGATTCACTGCTCGCCTCATACCTGCAGAGATCTTTAGTGAACTTATAACAACATACCATTTCCCTTAAAGATGGTGATGGATGCAAAACAGACTGGTTAGACAACCCTGGGAGATACTGGGCCACACCTACTGGAAGCTCGTCACTTAAATATTTACTTATGACTTTATTAATAACATAGCTACTAGTTATATTACTATTATTCTGCCTATTGTACAAGATTATTGTTTCCTGCATTAACAGATGTGTGACTGAGCCTCCAATAAAATTAATGATGATTGGTGTGGTGTTAGTCACTCAGTCATGTCCAACTCTTTGCAATTCCATGGACTGTAGCCTGCCACGCTCCTCTGTCCATGGGATTCTTCAGGCAAGAATACTGGAATGGACTGCTATTCCCTTCTCCAGAGGATCCTTCTGACCCAGGAATCGAACCCGGATCTCTTGCATTGCAGGTAGATTCTTTACCATTTGAGCTACAGGGAAGACCCAATGATTCAGATCAGATCAGATCAGATCAGTCGCTCAGTCATGTCCGACTCTTTGTGACCCCATGAATCGCAGCACGCCAGGCCTCCCTGTCCATCACCAACTCCCGGAGTTCACTCAGACTCACGTCCATCGAGTCAGTGATGCCATCCAGCCATCTCATCCTCTGTCGTCCCCTTCTCCTCCTGTCCCCAATCCCTCCCAGCATCAGAGTCTTTTCCAATGAGTCAACTCTTCGCATGAGGTGCCCTAAGTACTGGAGTTTCAGCTTTAGCATCATTTCTTCCAAAGAAATCCCAGGGCTGATCTCCTTCAGAATGGACTGGTTGGATCTCCTTGCAGTCCAAGGGACTCTCAAGAGTCTTCTCCAACACCACAGTTCAAAAGCATCAATTGAAAGACTGACCAAATATATAGTTCTATGAGATCAATGATTGTCATAGTGTAATTCTAGGAATGGGAAGAGATGACATGAGGGAACCACTTCCTAGAACCATAATGGAATGTAAGGCAGGTGATCCAGAGGTTTTGGCTACTGTTAGCAGGGCCTAGTCAGTAATAGCACATTGAGTGGTCCATCAACCAAATCCTCACCTGACCACCTGGAAGTGAGCATCCCTAATGAGTAGACAAAATGGTCATGAAATGCCTCCCAAACACTGAAATTAAGAGGTACACCCCAAAAGGGATTCAAGATGAGGTATTTTGTGCTACAGGAAAACTGAGAACCGGCTCTCAGGTTGTTAGGTATTTTCAGGGAAAAAATTTTATGAATCCAGTTTCCTGCTCTTCCCTGACTTAGAGAAGCACTAAAACCATTAACTAAGATACTTATTCCTCAAATGGGCTTCCCTGTTGGCTCAGACAGAAAAGAATATGCCTGCGATGCAGGAGACCCAGGTTTGATCTCTGGGTGAGGAAGATCCCCTGGAGAAGGGAATGGCAACCCACGCCAGTTGCCTGGGAAATCCCATGGACAGAGGATCCTGTCGGGCTACAGTCCATGCGGTCGCAAAAAGTCAGACGTGACTGAGCGACTGTCACTATCATTCCTTGAAAACGGCAGTAACTCTACCAAGGTATATGCTTGATTGCACACACCCCCTTCTCCAAAATCACACCTAGACTGGCCTCCCCTTACCTCTTTGGAATGGTTCTCAGAATTCTCTGACAGACTGTCTCCTAGTTGTAATCCTCAAATTGGCTCAAATAAATGTTTCCCTTTCTTAGGTTGATTATGAATTAATTTTTTTTTTTTGGTGGAGAGAGCTGTTGAAATAGGACTTTTAGGAACTATAATTTTTTAAGGAAGTGTGGTAACACGTCCTTGCATGTTTTCACCAGACTTCAGGAAAGACATAAATCAGTTTTCAAAGTCTAGGGCATCAGATTTGTGTTTCTTTTTTAGTGTGGGTGCCACTTCTGCTTCTGCAAGCAGAACTTCTCAGGCCTCCATGTTTTTGTTCGGGTCACACGGGTTTGCCTGCTTGTCTGGCTATGGAGCAGACTGGCATCCACACCCAACACACCCGTTTTGGGTCTGGGTTGGGTAGGTTGGGGACAGGTGAGTCATGCCAGGCTAACTAACCCCCTATCGAAGTTTCACTGACCAAGCCACTCCTGAGTTTCTATTTATTTTGTGGGAGGTCTGGACCATTCTTCAGGTGGGGGAAACTTCCTCAGGACAAACCATGGAGTCTCTGGACAAAAGGATGTCATCATTTTTCTCTTGAGTATTTTTTTTTTAATGACTTGATTTTTTCTTTAAAAACTAAAAGACAATTATAGCAACTTCAAAAATGTGGCGGTGGACATTGTGGTGTTATGCCTCCTCCTCCAGCTGCTTGGAGAGGGAGGGTGGGTGACTGGCAGATCCCACTGAAGTCCCCCCTCCCTCCAATCACCCTCTGCTGAAGTGAGCAGCTTCATCCAAACAGATGTCGTCTTCCGAGGGACAGCCCATATCCAAAGCTGGGCCAATGTCTTGGATTTGAGGACAGCTCTGTCAGGACCCTCACGGAATCTGCAGAGGCCTCTACAGTGACAGCCTCACAGTCAGACTTTCTTCTCTGTTCAATCCTGCCTCTTCACACCCCTACAGATGTTGCTCCAAGGGCATCCTCCAATAAGCCTCCAGCATGCTGATCTCCACTGCAGAGTCTGCCTCCCAGGGAAACTTGGCTTGTGGTGATAAGAGTGGGTGCAAGAAAGCAGATGCTAAAGCTGGGTCACTCACCAGCTGGCTAGAAATAAGGAGCCCATGGTGGGTGGCTGGTGGAGCGTGGATAAAGCCAGGCATGCAGCAGTATTAGGAGTGGTGATGTTTTCTGGGAGGGCATGCCTTTGGAAGGGCATGCTTTGGCTGAGGTGATGGAACCAGTATTTGAGAAGCAGGAGCAAGTTAATAATTATAAGGGTAATGGTATCAAACGGCTGTTCCTGGGGGCAATGGAAGTTCAGGAGAAAGACAAGCAAAGGCTGAGGGTAATGAATGAGTAATTAAAGGCTAAACAGAAAAGTCAGAGGGCCTCCTTGGCAGAGTACAGTGGAACGGGTGCATATCCCATAGCTGGAGGGTAGATGAAGCTGAAACTCAGGTTCAAGATTTAAGCATAAAAGTAATAGGCTCCAGAAAAAGTTGAATTCCCTTTGGCAAGTCTGCTACACCTAAATTCAAGCTACAACTGGGACAGCCTGAGGCCTGGAAACAAGGGATGTGGATCTTTGCAGTGCAATGAAAGTCCTCATTCTGGAGGTCTCTGCCTTGCAGGACAACATGTGTCCCCAACAGGTTCTGCCACTTTTGCCTTACTGACACTAGACCCATCATAACCCATTATAGCCAATAACATAACCCAGTAAGTCAAAACAAGTACCATCAGGGATACAGTTGGGTCTGCTAAGGAGAAAAGAGTCTGTTCCTTGAAGGAGCTGTGGATCCTGGCTGATTTGTACCAGCAGATCAACGGGAGGTCAATGGGAAGCAGAATATAAAGTTGTTATTTAATATGGGAACATTCTTTCTTTCTTTTTTACCCTTGGATGCCCTGCACAGTCGGTGGGAACTTAGTTCCCCAACTAGGGATTGAACCTGGCCCTCGGCAGTGAAAGTACAGAGTCCTAACCACTGGGCCATCAGGGAACTCCCCAGCCGATAGGACTGTTAGAACCCCCCAGAACATACCACTCAGATGTTTCCTTGGCACTTAGAAAAGTGATGCCCACAATCAATGAGCAATAAATGCTGGACTTCTTTTTTAGGCAGTGGAAAAAGGAACCAAATGTCTCATAGAAGGGGGTATGCTGCTGCTAAGTCGCTTCAGTCGTGTTCGACTCTGTGCGACCCCATAGATGGCGGCCCACCAGGCTCCCCCATCCCTGGGATTCTCCAGGCAAGAACACTGGAGTGGGTTGCCTTTTCCTTCTCCAATGCATGAAAGTGAAAAGTGAAAGTGAAGTCGCTCAGTCGTGTCCGACTCTTAGTGACCCCATGGACTGCAGCCTACCAGGCTCCTCCATCCATGGGATTTTCCAGGCAAGAGTACTGGAGTGCCATTTCCTTCTCCAGAAGTGGGTATACTTGAGTGGATTTATTAGATGAGGCGGGAAATTGAACCAGGTTTACCATGTGAGGGCCAAGAGGACATTTACCAAAGTAGCAAGGCAGGATATGGTAAGAAGGATATAAAATTCACTGAGAAACGCACTGGGGACTCTCCTTTATGGTCCAAAGCTCATGGTGAGAGATGTCATTATAGAACTGAGCTCCTTGATGGGAATGATAATAGCCTGAAATATAAGAGGTCATGAGAGTGCCTTAACCATGAGAAATAAAGTACATTCAGCTGTTGCAGTGAGGCAAAGCTGGAGAGGCAGCAAGAAGGGCCTGACCTACAGAAAGCTGTTGTTGTTCAGGCCCTCAGTCACGTCTGACTCTTGGCTACCTCCATGGACTGCAGCACACCAGGCTTCTTGGTCTTTCACCTTCTCCCAGAGTTTGCCCAAACTCATGTCCATTGAGTCAGTGATGTTATCCAACCATCTCATCCTCTGTTATCCCCTTCTCCTCCTGCCTTCAGACTTTCCAGCATCAGGGTCTTTTCCAGTGAGGCCATCAGGTGGCCAAAGTATGGAGCTTCAGCTTCAGCATCAGTCCTTCCAATGGATACTCAGGGTTGATTTCCTTTAGGATTGACTTGTTTGATCTTCTTGCTGTCCAACGAACTCTCAAGAGTCTTCTCCATCATCACAGTTCAGAAGCATCAATTCTTCGGCATTCAGCCTTCTTTATGGTCCAACTCTCATATCCACACATGGCTACTGGAAAAACCATAGCTTTGACTATATGGACCTTTGCCCACACAGAAAGCTGTGGAGACGGTTAATAGAACAGATCATTCTTATGGGCACGATAAATGGGTAACAACAAAAGTATTCTGTTCAATCTATCCAACCAAAATAATCAAGGATGAATGATCAAGAGGCTAAGGGCAGCTTCCCCAGTACAAACTCATGATCCCTTCCTCATGCAGTTTCTGCATCTGAGTCAGTTTTCACTCCCAGAACTCTTAACTAAACCACAGAAGATATCTCACATTAAGGAGACAAAATGACTCAGTCAGTTGATATCAGCCAGCCTCTTTGTTGTGCCTCAGCTGTTGGCACAACAAAGAAGCCACAGTTGGAGGGATGGAAGGCAGGTATGGGCTCAACAAGCCCAGCTCCCACTCAGCAAGCCTGCTCTAGCTGCAGCTGCTACCAAAGACCAGCACTATGTCCCTGGTACAGCACCACCTCTTGAAGAAGACCCAGATTAGCTTCACTAAACTCCTACTCTGGAAGGGGCAACAATTCATCTTGGTTGGAATCAATAAATAGTCCATGGGGTGGATTTGGAGGTTGGGGTTAGCAGGTATAAGCTATTATATATAGAATGGATAAACAACAACATCCTACTGTGTAGCACAGGGAACTATATTCAATATCCTGTGATAAACCATAATTGAAAATAATATAAAAAAGAATATATATATATATATGTATAACTGAATCACTTTGCTGTACAGTAGAAATTAATACATTATAAATCAACTATACTTCAGTGTAAATAGAAAAAAAATTTTTAATGCATACATTCCAGCTCTGAGTTTGTCTTTCCTATTTATAGGATCTGCTGCCCTGAAACAAATAGACTGCTAGGTATTTCTCTAGCAAAGATGTGTTGATTCAGATCAGCAGAGAATTGTAGTTTGGGGTCTGTTTGGCAAGCCACATGCAAGTCCCAAAACAGCAAGGGAAGTAGACCCCTTCTATAGAGGGGGAAAGGAAGTCAGGAGGACTGTAATTTTTTTTCTTTAAAGAAGAGTCTGAGGCTTTTCATTGGCTGAGTCCTTACTGGGGAAAAGGCCTCTGTGTTCTTCCTGTTGCTGCTACTGCTAAGTCACTTCAGTCGTGTCCGACTCTGTGCGACCCCATAGACGGCAGCCCACCAGGCTCCCCCGTCCCTGGGATTCTCCAGGCAAGAACACTGGAGTGGGTTGCCATTTCCTTCTCCAATGCATGAAAGTGAAAAGTGAAAGTGAAGTCGCTCAGTTGTGTCTGACTCTTAGCAACTCCATGGAATGCAGCCTACTGGGCTCCTCCATCCATGGGATTTTCCAGGCAAGAGTACTGGAGTGGGATGCCATTGCCTTCTCCCTTCTTCCTGTTGGGCTCTGCTATTGTAGCAGGGCATGAGAGCTCCCCCTTCTGGTCTCCCAACTCCACTGAGGTTCTTTAATAATTTGGGGGGCTTCCCTGGTGGCTCAGTTGGTAAAGAATCTGCCTGCAATGCAGGAGATCTGGGTTCGATCTCTGGGTTAGGAAGATCCCCTGGAGAAGTCATGGCAACCCACTCCAGTATTCTTGCTTGGAGAATCCCCATGGACAGAGGAGCCTGGTGTGCTGCAGTACATGGGGTCGCAAAGAGTCGGACATGACTGAGTGACTAAGCATACACACAATAATTTTTTACAGGCCTCAGCACCATTTTTCAAGGGCTTACAAAGTGTTTGATCTACTAAAAGGAGATCCTGCAAAAGATCACATTTGAGTAAGGGACATACTTTGTAGCAAACAAAGTGTGGTAGTGGGTACCTGACCCTGGGGTCATAGCCCTATTCTGAACTGCACCACACAGAACAATGTAATAGTTGTCATAGAACTGAGAGGCTGGCTGGGAGGCGTAGGTACCTTGGAGTATATTCCCTAAATCCACCATCATTCTATGGTGTGGTGTCCCTGACAGAATACATGTGTCTAAGAACCAAGGCCCTGCCTTCCCACACACCCAGAGTCACTGGGAGAATTCTTTTCTCCTGTTCCTGAAACTCTGGGCTCTGAGGGCTTACAGATCTTGGCTCCCAGGAAGAGGATGTTCCACCAGGGTGCACAGCAGGAATCCTATTCAAGTTTTGTCGAATGCCCAGTCCCTTCAGCTTCCTCATACCAAGAAATGAGCAAACTTGGAAAGAAGTCACCTGCTCAAACAGGTAAAGAATCATCCTGAGGTAGGCCTGTTTTCCGTAACTGCGGAAAAACCCAAATGAACTTTTTGGCCAACCCAATACATTGGCGGGGGCGGGGATGGGAGATTGTATTTGACCGCAGATAATCTACTTGGTACTCCCTTGCAGCAGCCTTAGCCTGAGAAGGGCAAAGTGACCAGGAGCTCAAACTCCTAAGGCCTAAGAGTCCTGGTCATCCTGCTTAGGAAAGCCACCTAGACCAGCAAAAGTGCTCGCTAAGGGGGCGGGGACACCAACGTGGACAGTATTGATAGAAGATGGAGACAAATGACTTCTGAGTGGGTCTCAAGACCAGCTGCAGCAGTGGAGACTCTAGTTTTTCCCATTAACCTTTCTCTTAGACGTTTCCCTTGAGGAAAGATGCCCACCAACTTGAAAAGAGCTGCCTCCCCCAAAGCCACTGCAACTTCCAGGAAAGTTCCTCCTGGAATTCCACTCCGCCTCAGTCCAACTCCCCCTCAGGTGCTGATCCCAAGAGATCAAGAGGTAAAAAAACCTCTTACATTCAAATTTCCCTCTCTCTCTCTTTCATAATATATATATATATATATATATATATATATATATATATATATGTTATTGTTTGTTATCTTTGAGTATATGTACTTTTGTGTTTCTTATTTTTTAACTAAACATTATGTCATAAAGCACTCTTTTCACATACTATTACAGATTATTCCTAATTACAATTTTAATGTCAGTATAACATTCCCTTCATTTGCTGTAGCATAATTTTTTTTTTTTTGGCCACGTCACAGGGCCTGTGGGATCTTACTGCCCTGTCCAGGGATCAAACTTGTACCCTCTGCAGGGGAAGTGCAGAATTTTTTTTTTTTTGCTATTAAAAGCTTTATTGTTTCCATTTGGTCCAAGGCTTGGGAGAAGGCTCCAGGGTGTTAAAAATTTGCCTAGTGGCTGCAGAGAGGGGCTTCAGGCAGAAGCCCTGACATTAGTGGGGCTCCTCAAAGCCCACTGGGCTCCAGAGGCTCCGAGTTGTGCTTGAGGGTGAGCCTTTTGAAGAGATATTCACCCAGCCCAGCCTGGGGACTAGCCAGCTTTCAAGGTTGATCAGGTGGTCCCCCATCTTCTTGATGAATTTCACCTCCTCATCTAGGAAGTGCTTCTCCAGGAAGTCACAGAAGTGGGGGGTCTCCTCAGGCAGAACCCAGGCCGTGTAGATCCAAAAGGGCCTGGTACAGGTTTCTCTCCAGGAGAAGGGCGGCTTCCATAGCATCCTGGGTTTTACTCCACTCATCTTGAGATGGTTTCTGCATGTTCAGGAAGAGGGCCCTGCTGCCATGCTGGTTTTGCATTTTCAAGAGGCGATCATGCTCCCCCTTGGCCAATTCGAGGAAAAAGTGGCCCCTACCCTCCAGAGCCACATCGTTGAGGTTGAAAGAGAAGCCCAGAGATGGGTAGGTGTAGGAGGCCAGCAGATGCATAGAGATGGTGGCCTGCATCTCAGTGAAATAATTCTGACAAATCTGGGAGCCCATGGTTGATTGGTAATAAGAAGTTTAGCTTAAAAAAAAATGGTGTTGGCTGGACCCGGTGATCACAGACAGCTGAGTGGCTGATTCTGAAAGTTGCTACCGGGAAAAAGGTTGGAGGGTGGTTGGAAGCTGGAGCAAGGGGTGACCCTGGATCTGTTTGCTGGGACCTTGGACTGAATGCACTGTTGAAAGTGTGGAGTCTTAACCACTGGACTTCCAGGGAAGTCTCTGTAGCATAATTTTTTAAAGCCATCTTGTATTGCTAGGCACTTAGATTTATTTATATTATATAGTACATCTTCCATAAAATCAGTATCTTCCTTCAGATGGTTATCTTCTTCAATTGATTTAAATCCTATGTACTCAAGTGATCCAGTGGGAGGGTGTGAACCATATCTTGGGGGCCTGTGGTATCTGTTAGCAAACTGCTTTCTCCAAAATGATAGCAATCTAGCTTGCTGCATCAAGGAGGATTTCAGCATAATCCTCCCATCATTCAAATTGATCAGTATAGACTTTGTTGGTAGTATCATAAATGTAAAACAGTGCCTCATTATCATATTACTTTGTTCTTGGTATCTTTTTGGAAAATCATAACTGAGGTTAAATTTATTGTTATTTGAATTTCCTCTTGTGTATTAATGTTCCTGGGATTATTGACATTTTTCTAAATTGGAAGGCACACTCTCACCTCTGTCACCAAATTAGTGAATGGGTTTCTGATGAGTAAAATTCAAGTAGAAGCAAAGTCCTAATCTATTGCAAAGTGCACTGGACTTGGAGTCAGTGGATGCTGCTTTGAGTTCTGAGTCAGTTACGACTTGTGTTATGTTGAGAATGTTTTAGACCACCAATAAAATGGAGAGACCCCAAAGTAGGCCAGGCCCTATTTTGATTCTCCCCCACCCCCAGCTTTTTTTGCAAAGAAGGTTGGAAATGACAGAAAACAAAAATAGGAAATATTCAGAAGTATTTCAGTTCCTTGTTTTGCTCTACAAAATGCTATATCATGCAATATTCAGGGGACTTGCCTGGTGGTTCAGTGGTTAAGATTCCATGCTCCCAATGCAGGGGGCATGGGTTCAGTGCTTGGTCAGGGAACTAAGATCCTACATGCCCCACAGGGCAGGCAAAAAAAAAAAAAGTAACACCCAGAAGTATCCACCTTATTCTGCCCTCCACCTGAAGGTAGAATCCTCCATTGTCTACATTGTTCAGGGCACTGGGACTGGCCAACACAGTAATATCAATTTAAGCAGATGGTGTTTGGTGATAGAGGGGTTGGTGGGCATCTGAAGTGGAAATTTTGTTGGCAAAACAGAGAACCAGGCCAAGATGAGAAGGAGCTGTCACCTAAAAACGTTATTTTATGTTTCATGGTCTCAAAAATTTAAGACAAATAGGGCTGTTTGACAAATTGACATTAATGCCAGTTGACATTAACAGACATTTTGCAAATGATAGTTATTTTAGTCTATTTAGGATTAAATTATTAATTTTTCTTTAATTTTTCAACAAACATTATTGAAGCACTAAGCTAAGTGCTAGAAATATAAAAAGGAATAAAACAGTTCCAGCCCTCAAGGAAGATCATAACTTAACAATGGAGACCACCACTTAAAAGATTATAACTACAGGTAATTCCCTGGCAGTCCAGTGGTTAGGACTCAGCACTTTCACTGCAGCAGTCCTGGGTCCAATCCCTGGTCAGGGAACTAAGATCCCACAAGCTGAGCAATGTGGCCAAAAAGAGTAACTACTACAATAGGGCTTCCCACGTGACACAGTGGTAAAGAATCCACCTGCCAAGAGACACAGGTTCGATTTCTGGGTGGGAAAGATCCCCTGGAGTAGGAAATGGCAATCCACTCCAGTACTCTTGCTGAAAAATTCCACAGATAGAGGAGCCTGGCAGTCTACAGTCCATGGGTTGCAAAGAGCTGGACATGACTGAGTGACTGAGCACACACACACTACAAGACAGTGTAATAACCACAGCCATCAAAATATACTTGATGACTTTCTTCTCTTGTTTTGAGTTATATATTTTAGAGTTCTAGTGTTCTAAAATATCTTGTACTTTTAAATATTAATCAAAGAAATTTGAGGCTGAAAACTCAGAAAAGAGGCCAAGATACCATGATCTGAAAGGGTGGGAGATAAATAGAGGCCCCTAAGATAGTGGTCATTTGGTTTTAATAATTTCATTCCAGTTGATCCTTGAACAGTGTGGGTACCTTACTCTCCTGCAGTCAAAAATCTGCATATAATTTATAGCTGATTCTCTACATTCATGGATTCAATCAACGTCGGATTGTGTAGGCCTGTAGCATTTACTAATGAGAAAAAAAATCCATGTATATATGGATGCACACATGGGTTCAAACTCATGTTGTTCAAAGGCCAACTGTGTTCTGTGATGTTCCAGTAAGAACACAGAGACTTCCCAGCGAGCAATGCTAATAGTTACACTCCAAGGGCATTGCCATGGGACTAACAGGTAAGAGAGAGAGGTGTGAAAAGAATTGGAGGGCATTGAGAGACTGCAGTCCTTGTTAGTAAAAATGCTAAGAAGGAAAGAAAAGCCGGGGTCCCACAAGAAAGGAGCAAAGCAAGGCATGGTGGCTCCATCACAGACTGGATTCTAATTCCAGGCTCTCTCTTTCTCTATTTATGTGTTTGTCCTTGAAGAAGTTGCACAGCCTTTCAGATCTTCAGGTTCCTCATTTGTAAAACAGAGATGTAGCAGAGCCCTCTGCACAGAATTCTCATGAGGATAAAAGGATAGAAAGCATCTAAGTGCTTGGCCCAATCCCAGGCACATAGTGTCTGCTCAATAAGAGCTGGGAGTTTGTGTTACCATTGTTTTTCTCTCTTATCTTACAAGTAGCAAGATGGTGCAACAGGGAACGTTGGTGGGGCGTTTCCTCTTTCACTGCAGCAAATAACAGTGAAACCACACTTTCAGGTTGTATTGATAGTCCTCGAAGATGGCCTGAGAAAATGTCAAGTTAGACCCCAAGGGTGTCCCAGACAAAGGTGTCCAAAGACCATCTATTATTATTTCTCACCCTATCTCTCTAACCTGCAGCCAGCAGAAGTGAAGGCATCTTGGTGACTTACAGCAACCATCTGTAGAGCGGACAAAGGTGCTTTCTGTTCTGGTGGGAGGAAGAAATAATGAGCTGTTTTGTATTGCAACCCTCACAGTCAGAATGTCAGGACTGGCTGCTTGCCCTGAGTCTGAATGACCGCCAATAACCCATTTTAATGGATTTAATCCATTAAATTTAACCCCTCTCAAATTTTTAAAAGTGGCTTCAAAATGATTGTGAGAGTTTGGGGGGCAACTTTGAGCCTTAAATATGCACAAATAAATTAGGTGGCTATTTAACATCGGGCTTGTTAGTCTGTATTTGCAATACAACTGATAGGATATATGCATTATTTACAGTGCCCTGTAGATTCAATTTTGTAAGATTTATGAGATGGTACATGTGTTTGTACTTGAGTTAAATTAGAAATAGTGGTTGTCATCTATCATGTAAACTTAATTTAAACCTCAAGGCCATGCTTTCCCATTTTTATAGCCAAGGGTGTCTTTATCCTTCAAGATCATGCTTGGGTCACCAAATTGCATCCTGGCTTAACCAGTACATTTTCACTAGGTATCCACATGAATCTAAACATCATCATGGATGTCTGTTCCACAATGTGGTTTTTATACTCCAGAAAATTCTATGACCTTCCCAATATTAAAAAGAAAAAAAAAATCCTGTTTGTGCTTAACTTAGTCAGAATTGACTTCTGTTGCTTACTGCAGAGAATCCTGACTGGTACATACTTTTCATTGATCATTTTTCATGTAAAATGTGAGGAGTGTTAATTAAACATTACTAACCCTAAATAGAGTATTGAAGTGTTAAGTAGTGAAAGTGTTAGTAGTCGCTCAGTCATGTGTGACTTTTTGGGACCCCCATGGATTGTAGCCCACCAGGCTCTTCTTCTGTCCATGAAATTCTCCAGGCAAGAATACTAGAGTGGATTGCCATTTCCTTCTCCACGGGGGGTCTTCCCAACCCAGAGATCGAACCCGGGTCTCCCGCATTGCAGGCAGATTCTTTACCATCTGAACCATGAGGGAGGCCCCAAAATATTAAGTAGGTAGTCCAATTATCTTTCTTGCAAATAATTACCACAAAAATTACTGCACATTTAAAAATGAAATTAGGCCACTTTTCATCGTTCTTCTATTTTCTTTCAAAGAAATCTATTGTCATAACCCAACTTCAGTGGACAATGGGAAGGGCAGGAGGCTGGGAGCTGAGAGATGGACAGGCTGAAATGCAAGCCCTTGAATGAGGTCAGGTTTGGAAAAGGAAGGTAAGAATGCAGCAAGTGTCTGAGTTTGTTTGGACAGTGTCAGAACAAAATACACAGACTGAGACTTAACAGACTGAGACTTAATCAACAGACATTTATTTCTCACATTCTAAAGACGAGGAACTCCAAGATCAAGGTGTTAGCAAAGGTAGGCTTCATTCTGAGGCAGGCCTCCTTTCTTGACTTTTGACTTGTAGGTGACCACCATCTTGCTGAGTGCTCACAGAACCTTGTGTGCATGGGATGGGGGCAAGGATGAGGGAGGTGGGGAGGGCTCTTTTGTGTCTTTCCTTTTTCTTTTTCTTATAATGATTTTTAAAAAATATTTATTTTATTTATTTGGCTGAATTGAGTCTTGGTTGTGGCATTTCTGATCTTTTTTGTGGCATCCAGAATCTTTAGTTGCAGTATGCGGGATCTAATTCCCTGACCCAGGCTCCCTGCATTGGGAGTTTGGAATCTTAGCCGCTGGACCACCAGGGAAGTCTTCTTATAAGGGCACTAATCCTACTGTGAGGGCCCCACTCTCATGACTTCATCTAATCCTAAATACTTCCTGAAGGCCCATCCTCAAATACTATCATATTGGAGGTTAAAGCTTCAACATACAAATTTTGGGACGGCATCATTCAGTCCATAGCAAAAGTTATACAGAAAAGGGGGACGAGACTTGAAAAAAATAAACACATTTTTTAAAGTAGTGAAATAGTGTAGAAAAGAGCAAGGACTTCAGATTCAGACAGAATTGGGCTGAATCCCATTTACTAACTGTGTGACCTTGGACAAGTTACTTAACGTCTCTAAGCCTCATTTTTCACAGCTGTAAAATGAAGATAAGTGGGCATTCATTACAGAATTGTAGTAAGAATTAATGAGCTAGAGGTTTAAAGTACCTGGACCAAAGAAGAGGGCTTTTCCAAGTTTTGACAGAGCATAGCAGGTACAGGTATGTTGCTCAGGTACAGAAGTTGTGATGGTAATGGGTGATGGAGTTTAATGCTGAAATCTGCTGTTTCATGAACACTGGTCTCATTAAGTGGGAGGGAGGACTGGACAAGTTCTCCAGGACCTTCCAGTTCTGAAGTCCCATGCATTCACATGTATTCACACATTGATGAGGAAGCAGATATATTCATCTCATCTGTTTTGTTGTTACTATCAATTTGTGCTCAGCACTCTTACAAATACCATCTCATTTATTTTTCACTATTATCTTACCACCTAACAATAATGGTAGCTACTACTGGTCCTATTGGTTCTATTTTGCAGATGGGCAAACTGAAGCTCAGAGAATTGGATCAATTAGCCCAAGATCATATTTCTAGAAAATCATGGGATGTGGATTTGCATTCAGGACCTCCTGGCTTCCGCCTCAGAACACCTTACCTGCTCTAACTTTCATGATGTTGGATACACATCATACAAATATCAGTAGGAAGATACCAAAGCACAAACTGTGTGTGATACTATTAGAGAAGGCATACTTGCCTTTAAATGAGCTATGTCTCCAAGCCTGGACCTACTCCAGCTGGGATACCAATAGAATTTGTATATGAGAAGGTCATTGGCAGGCTTCCAGGGACTATGGAGCCAGGGATGGGTGCCAGAGGACTGTCGATGGGCACACACTGTTCCAATTTGGGAAAGGGGGAAGAAAGTTGATTCTTCCAATGGTAGGAGCCAGTCCTGGGCAAAGTTCTTGAAGGTCATTTCGTGAACATCAAAAAGGGGAAGGAAATCATTAGTAGGTGCTAGCATGTTTTCCCTGAGAAGACATTATTCCAGATGACTCTCAGTGGGGTTTTTTTTTAAGTAGGGTAAAAGACTTGTATGTTTTTTATTTAGACAATGTCTTTTGCTTATTATAATGAGCATTTATGGATTCAAAGCAAGTTGGAATTTTTTTCAAATTAATAAAGAATTTAAAATTTCCTTGTTTTCAGGAAAAAATATAATTTTTTGGTTGTTTACTTAAAATAATTGAGATAATTGTAGATTTACATGCCATTGTAAGAAATAAAACAGAGAGCTCTTCTGTACACTATCCAGTTTATCCCAGTGGTTATAGTTTACAAAACTACAATACTATTTTACAATCAAATGATACAACCTGCTGATCTTATTCTGATTTCCCCAGTTTTACTTGTACTCATCTGTATGTGTGTATTAAATTCTATACAATTTCATCACCTTATGCAATATTGCTCATCTACCATCGCAGTCTACCAGACCATTACCTGCCTCCCGAGAAATCTGTATGCAGGTCAAGAAGCAATAGTCAGAACTGGACAGGGAACAACAGACTAGTTTCAAATCAGGAAAGGAGTATGTCAAGGCTGTATATTGTCACCCTGCTGTTTTAACTTATATACCAAGGACATCATGCGAAATGTGAGGCTGGATGAAGCACAAGCTGCAATCAAGACTGCCGGGAGAAATATCAATAATATGCAGATGACACCACCCTTATGGTGGTGTCAAAGAGGAACTAAAGAAAGCAAAGAAGAACTAAAGAGCCTCTTGATGAAAATGAAAGAGGAGAGGGAAAGAGTTGGCTTAAAACTCAACATTAAGAAAACTAAGGTCATGGCATCCGGTCCCATCAATTCATGGCAAATAGATAGGGAAACAATGGAAACAGTGAGAGACTTTATTTTCCTGGGCTCCAAAATCACTGCAGATGGTGACTGCGGCCATGAAATTAAAAGACTCTTGCTCCTTGGAAGAAAAGCTATGCCCAACCTAGAAAGCATATTAAAAAGCAGAGACATTACTTTGCAAACAAAGGTCTGTCTAGTCAAAGCTATGGTTTTTCCAGTAGTCATGTATGGATGTGAGAGTTGGACCATAAAGCAAGCTGAGCACTGAATAATTGATGCTTTTGAACTATGGTGTTGGAGAAGACTCTTGAGAGTCCCCTGGACTGCAAGGAGATCAAACCAGTCAATCCTAAAGGAAATCAGTCCTGAATAGTCATTGGAAGGACTGATGTTGAAGTTGAAGCTCCAATACTTTGGCCACCTGATGCAAAGAACTGACTCATTGGAAAAGACCCTGATGCTAGGAAAGATTGAAGGCAGGAGGAAAAGGGGACGATAGAGGATGAGATGGCTTGATGGCATCACTGACTGGATGGACACAAGTTTGAGCAAGTTCTGGGAGTTGGTGATGGATAGGGAAGCCTGGTGTGCTGTAGTATATGGGGTCACAAAGAGCTGGACACGACTGAGTGACTGAACTGAACTGAACCATACACAAGGAGCAGTGAGGTTAGGTTCCTGATTTGGAATCAGTCTGTTGTTACATGTCCAGTTCTGACTGCTTCTTGACCTGCATACAGATTTCTCCGGAGGCAGGTAAAATGGTCTGGTATTCCCATCTCTTGAAGAATTTTCCACAGTTCGTTGTGATCCACACAGTCAAAGGCTTTAGCATAGTCAATGAAGCAGATGTTTTCCTGGAATTCTCTTGCTTTTTCTATGATCCAATGGATCTTGGCAATTTGATATCTGCTTCCTCTGCCTTTTCTAAATCTAGCTTGAACATCTGGAAGTTCTCAGTTCACATACTGAGAAGCCTAGCTTGGACAGTTTTGAGCATGAGCATTACTTTGCTAGCATGTGAGATGAGTAAAATTGTGCAGTAGTTTGAACATTCTTTGGCATTGCCTTTCTTTGGGATTAGAATAAAAACTGACCTTTTCCAGTCTTGTGGCCACTGCAAAGTTTTCCAAATTTGCTGGCATATTGAGTGCAGCACTTTCACAGCATTGTCTTTTAGGATTTGAAATAGCTCAGCTGGAATTCTATCACTTCCACTAGCTTGGTTCGTAGTGATGCTTCCTAAAGTCCATTTGACTTTGTCTGGCTCTAGGTGAGTGATCACACCATCATGGTTATCTGGGTCATGAAGATCTTTTTTGCATAGTTCTTCTGTATATTCTTGCCACCTCTTCTTAGTATCTTTTACTTCTGTTAGGTCCATACCATCCCTGTCCTTTATTGTGCCCATTTTTGCATGAAATGTTACCTTGGCATCTCTAATTTTCTTGAAGAAATCTCTAGTCTTTTCCATTCTACTCTCTTCCTCTATTTCTTTGCATTGATCACTTAGGAACACTTTCTTATCCTTGCTATTCTTTGGAACTCTGAATTTACCTGGGTATATCTTTCCTTTTCTCCTTTGCTTTTCACCTCTCTTCTTTTCATAGCTATTTGTAAGGCTCCTCAGACAACCATTTTGCCCTTTTGCATTGCTTTTTCTTGGGGATGGTTTTGATCATGGCCTTCTGTACAATGTTACAGACTTCCATCCACAGTTCTTCAGGCACTCTGTCTATCAGATCTAATCCCTTAAAACTATTTGTCACTTCCACTGTATCATCATAAGGGATTTGATTTAGGTCATACCTGAATGGTCTAGTGGTTTTTCCCACTTTCTTCAATTTAAGTCTGAATTTTGTAATAAAGAGATCATGATCTGAGCCACAGTCAGCTCTCAGTGTAGTTTTTGCTGACTGTAGAGAGCTTCTCCATCTTTGGCTGTAAAGAATATAATCAATCTGATTTGGGTATTGACCATCTATGATGTCTATGCGTAGCGTAGTCATCTCTCACATTGTTGGAAGAGGGTGTTTGCTATGACCAGTGCATTCTCTTGGGCACCTACCGACCTAGGGAGTTCATCTTTTGTGTATGGTAAATATTCAATAAAGAGAACTGTTATTATTTTCAACAAACAATTAAGTCATGGGACTAGAAGAGGGAAAGAATGAAGCACAGGATACCAATGTTAATAATAACCATATCCTATCATAGGTCTTCTAATAGTCTTTCATCAACTCCTTTTTATTTATGTTGATGAAGTAAAATTTGTTTGTCATCTATGACCATATTCATTTCCTTTTCTCTTCAGTTTCCTTTGGTTTTATATCAACTGATGGCTTCAACTTGACTTCCTAAAATATTTTCTCAAGACTTGGGAGAGGCAGGGCAAGGCTCCAAAGAGTCCCTGGGAGGTATGAGAGTAGGCTAAGTACAGAAGATGAGGGTCAGCCTTCTAGGGAGGAGTGCTCCCAGGGGGCAGAGAGCTAGGGCAGGGGCCCACACTCAAATTCCCACAGGGACTGGACAGGAAGCAACATGTGCATCTGGCGTGGTAAAGACAGCAATGTAATGTATCTAATAACTGTCTTCTGCTAAAATGTGAGGAAATAAAGGTCCAGGGTTGATGGAAAGAATGAATCTTTTTCCCCCAAAAACTGGAAATCCAGATTTTATAACAAGTCTCCTAATATTTTAGTATTAGCAATTAACTTTTTAAAATTAAAAGAACCTAAGACCACAGACAGGTCTGACACAGGAGGGAAGGGGGCAGGGCACAACACAGCCATTGAGGATATGACATAAACTGGTTAGAACCAAATAGACTGTTTAGGCCCAAGATGGCAGCAAGATTTGACTTTTAGTAGACTTTGAGCTTCAGTATACACTCATTGTAATTATCAGCATATGCTAACTGACATGCCCACAGGTGCCACGACAGTTCTGAGGCTGACCATAAAAGGTCCCAACTGGGTGGTGGCTCAATTTCTAGAAACCTCCACCTCTTTACCCCAAGATAGTTGGAATAATCCTCCCACTCTTTAGCCTGTGAAATTATCCAGCTCATAAAAACTAACTACCTCATATTTTGGGGACCATTCTCACTTTCTGAGACAGACCTCATTCTGCCTATGGACTGTGTATCTATGCTTTCACTTTTCTATGGCTCCGCTCTTGAATTCCTTCCTACCCAAAGCTAAAGACCCTCACTTGCTAGCCTATTCCATAACTCTCCTGAGACTTGGGACATGACCATCCTCTAGAGCCCCATTTTCCTGCAACCTCTTTACAAAGGCTATTAAAAATCTACTTCTTACCTATCACTTTGCTGAATTGCTTCTGGCCCAGACAAAAAGAACCTGAGCTTCACTAAGTCCTAAGACAGACTGTGTGGTTTCAGTTAGAAGACTGTGGGTTTGAGTTCCATCTGAAGTGTGCAGTTTCAGGTTGAGCCCACTAGACCAAGAGCCTGGCCTCAGAATGCTCAGTGTTTCAGATGCAAACAGCCCCCCAGTCGCCTACACTGTACTCTGGAAGCTACACATCTGGTTGTAGCTGCAACAGAACTAGAAGCACGCTGACAAAGCCTGAGCAATTTCACTGTCAAGGGTGGAACTTAAGTGTAAATTTCTCTAGGTTCCTTAGCAGCCAACGTCTTGCACCAAGAATTATCACTTCTGTATTTTGTTTTGTAGTTGCTCAGGAAAACCTTTACTGCAAACAGAGGAAGTGGGAAGCCAGAACATGTAGGTTTTGTTTTGTTTGGGGCTCTGTTTGTTCTTTCACTGGAGTACTTTTTTCTTTCTTCTTTCCCTTTTCTCTTTTTCATTCTAGCTTTCCCTTGGTGAGCGCCAAGTTCCCAAACTGCAGAATCCAACTCAGACGGTCCTGGACGGGGACACCCTCGCCCTGGGTCTGTCTCTGAGGACCTACTTTCCTTTGCTTTCAGCCAAGAATCTGACTGGAATAAGCCCAATAAACTCCCTCACTTCAAGAGTGAATAGCAGCCAGATCAGCGGCCCAGGGATTCCTTCTCCCCACTCCGCCCCGAGGTCTGAGAAGGTACTCAAGGTCACCCGTTCCTTCATGAGGAAGGTTTTGCAGTTCTTTAACTCTTTAACATCACAGTCGGCTTCCCGTCCCTGGAACTGCAGGCCCTCAGTGGGTGGCAGAGAGACCCCCGGGTGGCTGGGGAGGGAGAGAGGACCCCTCCTACTGACGCAGGGTAAATGCGGCAAAAGAAGACGACGGGCGACTTCAGATAAATGGCGGAAGGGGATTCCTCTGACCCTTTTTGAAACTTTCCCATAAACTGGAATTTTTTTTTAAAAAGGTACTTTAAAAAAGTGACTAAGTTCTGTCTGGAGGAAGCTAGGAGGAGGAAAGGAAGAACGTAAAGAGGGAGAGCAGCGAGGTAGGAGACAACGTTGGGGGCAGGAGAAGCGAGGGGCGGGGCGGAGACGAGGGCGGGGCGAGAGAGGGGGCGGGGCGGTGGGCGGTCGGGACTGCAAGGTGGGTGCGGGCTGCGAGTGCACAGTTCGTGGAGCACGGGCTTCCAATGCTCTGGGGAAGAGGGGGCTATGGGCGGGGCGGGGACGACGGTTCTCACCTGCCTCTGCTTGGAGCCTGAAGTTCAAGTTCGGGGAACAGAAGCCCCTCTCGACGTGAACCAGGAAGGCGGGAAAGCGAGGCTTTCGGTCTTCGTCGGTGGCTTCTGCACTTCAAAGACCTAGCGCAGGTTTTCTTGTTTAACAGAACACCTTTTCCTTCAGAGACTGCGGGTGGCGCGGGTTGGGGGGCGGCTTGGAGGGAGAGAAACTTGTAAGAACGGAGCGATTTGAGCAATTAGTAAAGGGGACCTGGGGGCCAGCTTCTGTGAGAGAAGCTTTGAACCTGAATGGGAACATAAAGTTCTTAAACCTTCCTCATGCATTTTTTTTTCCCCAGCTGTGGGGCGGGGCCAGGTAGAAACCTTAATTTTCCTCCCTTTTCACCAACGAATTAATAGAAAGCGGCTTATTAGCAGCAGAAGCAGTTGTTTCTTATGTAGCGATGGGATGGGAGAAAAATCAGCAGGAAACTCCTCTTCATCTCCATCCATCTCTCTGCATTCGGCCCAGTGAGATCAGTTTAGGACTGCTCGGAGGAACTTTAAATGATTTGTGAGAAGCCCTAAGATGGTAATGAGTTAGTAGTAACTAAGGAGGAAGCCCAGACTTGTGAAGATCTTAGGAGGAGTTATTGCTGAAGACAGGTCACGAATAGGTCTTACATCAAAGGAAATCATAAGGTCAAGAAAGCAGAAGAGAAACTTACATTTCCTCTAGTTCAGTGGGGGTTGGCTACATTGCTATTTCCAAGTGAAAGATGATAAAAGTTTAGTGAGATAATTTCCCAGACAGGTGGGCGGGGAATATGCTATTGCAATGAAACTGCAGTCAGCCCTAAGATTGTGACAGTGACTAATAAACTCTACCCCAGATAGGGTTTTAGGAAATACGTTTAATTACTTCATAAAAGGAATAAGCTTAATCTTTAAAGGCTTAAGTGTCAGAATATTCAGTCCTGTCCAAGTCAAAAATCAGCCATCAATAACAAGCAGACCTTCCAGTTATAAACAACTTTAGAAGAGGATGACCACTGTATATTCCTACTCCAAGATGCTGGTCCAATAACCAACATGAAATTTGGTTGGTTTCTGTATCTATGGTGGTTATTTCACTTTATGCTCTGTGCCTATTACAATCCCTAGAACATAGTAAGGCTCAATAAGTATTTGTGGAATGAACTGTTGACTTCATGTTTACCCCATTATATTTATTAAACTACCTTGGAGACAAACCCTGAGATAGAGCGTTTCAGCCATCTTCTCAGCTGACATTCTGTGGGATCTGGTCTTTTAAAATAACCTGAGGATGTTAGTGGGCTTCCCAGGTGGCTCAGTGGGTAAAGAATCCCCCTGCAATGCAGAAGATGCCATTTCTATCCCTGGGTCTAGAAGATTCCCTGGAGTAGGAAATGGCAACCCACTCCAGTATTTTTACCTGGAGAATTCCATGGACAGAGGAGCCTGATGGGCTATAGTCCATAGGGTTGCAAAGAGTTGGACACAACTGAAGTGACTGAGCACACACGCATAAGGATGTTAGTGCATCAAGGGACTTTAGGGTTAGGTGAGTTAACCTATTTGTTCTACAAGAAACACTTGAAAAACAGAGGGGTGGTAACTTTTCTAAGGTCACACAGCCAATAGAGCTAGGATACAAATGCATTATCTCTGACTTCTAATTCTGTCTAGGAT